>NC_090374.1:124881086-125186753 GCF_036365525.1 Heterodontus francisci
ACATGGACGGCCGGTGGGTCTGATACCAGTGGCGAGCTCGCTGTACAATGTGTCTTTGGGGATCCTGCCATCTTCCATGCGGCTCACATGGCCAAGCCATCTCAAGCGCCGCTGACTCAGTAGTGTGTATAAGCTGGGGATGTTGGCCGCTTCAAGGACTTCTGTGTTGGAGATATAGTCCTGCCACCTGATGCCAAGTATTCTCCGAAGGCAGCGAAGATGGAATGAATTGAGACGTCGCTCTTGGCTGGCATACGTTGTCCAGGCCTCGCTGCCGTAGAGCAAGGTACTGAGGACACAGGCCTGATACACTCGGACTTTTGTGTTCCGTGTCAGTGCGCCATTTTCCCACACTCTCTTGGCCAGTCTGAACATAGCAGTGGAAGCCTTACCCATGCGCTTGTTGATTTCTGCATCTAGAGACAGGTTACTGGTGATAGTTGAGCCTAGGTAGGTGAACTCTTGAACCACTTCCAGAGCGTGGTCGCCAATATTGATGGATGGAGCATTTCTGACATCCTGCCCCATGATGTTCGTTTTCTTGAGGCTGATGATACAAACCCACTTTACTCAGCCTCTCATCATAGGACAACCCTCTCATCCCAGGGACCAATCTAATGAACCTTTGCTATACTGCCTCCAATGCAAATATATCCTTCTTTAAACATGGAGACTAAAACTGCACACAGTGGTCTCATCAAAGCCCTTTACAATTGTAGAAATACTTCCTTATTTCTGTACCCCAATCCCCTTGCAATAGAGGCCAATATGCCGTTTGCCTTCCCAATTGCTTGCTGCAGCTGCATATAACTTTCTGCATTCCTTGTACAAGCACACCCAAGTCTCTCTGAACATCAACATTTAAAAGTTCCACACTTTTCAAAAAAAATTCTGCTTTTCTATTCTTACCACCAAAGTAAATAACTTCACGCTTCCCTGCATTATATTCCATCTGCCACATTGTTGTCCCCTCACTTAACCTGTCTATATCTCTTTGCAGCCTCTTTGTGTCCTCCCCACAGCTTACCATTCCACCTAACTTTGTATCGTCAGCAAACTTAGATACATTATGCTTGGCCTTTTTGTCTAAGTCATTAATATAGATTGTAAATAGCTGAGGCCCCAGCACTTATCCTTACGGCGCTCCACTAGTCACAGTCTGCTGACTTGAAAATGCCCCATTTATTCCCACTCTTTGCTTCCTTTCCATTAGTCAACCCCTTATCCATTCTAATATATTACCCCCAACTCCATGAGCCCTTATCTTGCCAATTAACCTTTTGTATGGCACCTTATCGAATGCCTTTTGGAAATCGAGGTATACTACATCTACTGGTTCCCCTTTATCTACCCGACTAGTTACATCCTCAAAAATCTCTAATAAATTTGTCAAACAGGATTTCCCTTTAGTAAAACCATGTTGACTTGTTCTAATCATACTGTGCTTTTCTAAGTGCATTGCTAAGACTTGCTTAATAATAGATTCCAGTATTTTCCCAATGACTGATGTCAGGTTAACTGGCCTGTAGTTCACTGTTTTCTCTTTCCCTCCTTTCTTGAAAAGCAGTTTTACATTTGCTAACTTCGAATTTGTTGGGACCATTCCAAATCTAAGGAATTTTGGAAAATCATAGTCAGTACATCCATTATCTCTGCAGCTGTCTCTTTTAGCATCCTAGGATGTAGGCCATCAGGTCCCGGGGCTTTTTGCCAGATTTTAGTCCCTTAATTTTCACCAATACTTTTTCTCTGCTGATACTAGTTACCTTAGTTTACTTACTTTTTAGCTCCTGGGCTACCCTTTATTTCTGGTACGCAACTTGTGTCTAGTACTGTGAAGACAATCACAATGTATTTGTTCAATCCCTCTGCTAGTTCCTCATTCCCCATGATAATTTCTCCTGTCCCTGCTTCTGAGGGACCAATGATAATTAAGCTACTCTCTTCCTTTTTATATACTTATAAAATCTCTTACAATCTGTTTTTATATTTCTGGCTCGTTTACTCTCATTCTATTTTTTCCTTTTTTATCAACTTTTTGGCAGCTGTTTGCTGGTTTTTTAAAACATTTTCAATCCTCAGACTTGCTACTATTCTTTGCATCATTATAAGCCTCTTTTTAAAATCTAATACTATCCTAAACATCCTGAGTAAACCACAGATGTGCCTTACTTGCTGAGTTTTTGTTTTCAATAGAATATGTTTTTGTTGAACATATTGAATTATTCCTTTAGATGTTTCCTACTGTTTATTTACCACCATACCTTTAGTCTATTTAGCCACTTCTCCCCTCATACTTGGCTTTGTTTAAGATTCTTGTTTGTGATTGGAGTATATTACTTTCAAGCTTAACATGGAATTCAATGGTATTATGATCACTATTTATTTATTTAGAGATACAGCACTGAAACAGGCCCTTTGGCCCACCGAGTCTGTGCCGACCATCAACCACCCATTTATACTTATCCTACCTTAATCCCATATTCCTACCACATCCCCACCTTCCCTATATCCCCCTACCACCTACCTATACTAGGGGCAACTTATAATGGCCAATTCACCTATCAACCTGCAAGTCTTTGGCTGTGGGAGGAAACCGGAGCACCCGGCGAAAACCCACACGGTTCACAGGGAGAACTTGCAAACTCCGCACAGGCATTACCCAGAATTGAACCCAGGTCGCTGGAGCTGTGAGGTTGCGGTGCTAACCACTGCGCCACTGTGCCGCCCAGTGGATCTTTTGCTGTTACATTACTAATTAACCCTGCCTCAGTATATAATACTAGATCTAAGATAATTTTATCCCTAGTCAGTTCCACAACATATTACTCCAGGAAACTGTCACAAAAGCATTCTACAATGTGATTTAGTGGGCATGCACACTCTACTAATCTCACTCTCACACCGAGGGCTGGATTTTAAGAGCCCACCGCCGATCTTGGTGGTGAGCTCCAAAAATGGCTGCCCGTGCAAAATATTTAAATAACCGGAGTGGCCCACCCCCCTCAATCACGTAAAAGGGGCAGGCTGTCCGTCGCCAGCAATGGCGTCAGCTGCCTGTGCACAGGTGCTATTTTTAAAGGGCAGCCAGCCCTTCTGGCATATTTAAATTTTTAAAGATATTACCCCAAAATTTATCAAATAAATTTCTAGCTCCCCTTTCCCACTCCCCAATAACAATTCCACTAAGTATTTTCCCTTTCCCCCCCTCCAAAATACTTACCTTTTAAATCTGACCTTCCCCCAGCAGACTGCACTAAGTTTAAAGTTTAGCCCTTCCCACCATCCCCTACACCCATTACATTTATTTGACCTCATCCCGGCCGCACTGAATATCTTAACTCCTCTCCCCTCCCCACCAGTGTCACGCCAGCTTTCCCTGGATGAGGAATTGAAGCCGCGGGAGTGACGGCCGCCGCACCGAAGGTCATGGCGGGCCCGGAAGATTTCAGGTAAGTTTATTTAAATTTATTCAAGTCATTCAGTTAAATATTTAGATTCATTTCCCGTCAGCGGGGGTGGGGGGGTGGGGAGCTGCCACGGAGCCTCACCACCGTTGGGAGGATCGGGCCAGGCCCTCCTGGCGTCGGCTGCCATGGCCCATTTTCTGGTCCCCCCCCACCACAGAGCCCGACGTCGCGGGCTTGGTAAAATCCAGCCGCTGGTCACATGTAAGGCTGCAAGATAAACAATATGTGGTGCATTCACCTTGGCGGATTGCATCATTAACCCGCTTGTGACACTACAGCCAGGTGCAAGGGACGACACCAGGGCGACTGACATCCACTGTGACCTTTGTCCAGCTTGCTTTTTCTGATGGGCTGGTCTCCGCCTCACAACGTTGCCCGAGCAGCCTGGAGGAGAACCTGCAGGGGGGCATCACTGAACCGTGGGGTTCTGCCATTCATTGTATTCCCTGCTTTTTCAGGGCTTCAATATCTTTAGGGCTTCAAGGCTCGCACTGCCTTTTTGGACGACTCCTCCATCTCCTGGCAGTTAATTGGCTGGCTGTGTCTGACGGACTCCAGCATACACCGCACCCCCACACCCGAGCGGCAGCTTCTGCTTCCAGTCCTGCCCACGGGACCTCGGGCCCTTCAGGAAAATTCAGCCCATTGTTTTCGGTCCCCACTCGAAACTCTGTTCCCTAGCTACCGACACCATCACTCTCCCTGGCAACAGTGTGAGATTAAGCCAGTCTGTTCGCAACCTTGGTGTCACATTTGACCCTAAGATGAGCTTCCGACCTTATGTTCACGCCATCATTAAGACTACCTATTTCTGTCTCTGTAACATTGCCTGACTTTGCCTCTGCTTCAACTCATTTGCTGCTGAAACCCTCATTCATGCCTTTGTTACCTCTAGACTTGACTATTCCACCACACTCCTGGCTGGTCTCCCATATTCTACCTTCTGTAAACTTGAGGTCATCCAAAGCTCTGCTCTGTCTTAACTCACACCAGGTGTCGTTCCCCTATCACCCCTGTGCTCGCTGACCTACATTGACTCCCGGTAAAGCAATGTCTTGATTTTTAAATTCACAACTTTATTTTCAAATCCTCCATTGCCTCAACCCTCTCTATCTCTAATCTCCTCCAGCTCCACAACCCTCCAAGATATCTGTGCTCCTCTAATTATGGCCTCTTGAGCACTCTGATTTTAATTGCTCCACCGTTGGTGGCCACACCTTCAGTTGCCTAGGCCCTAAACTCTGGAATCCCCTCCCTACATCTCTCTGTCTCACTACCTCACTTTTCTCCTTTAAGACACTCCTTAAAAACTACGTCTTTGACCAAGCTTTTGGTCACCTAATCTAATATCTGCTTATGCGGCTCGGTGTCATATTTTACTTTATAATGCTCCTGTGAAGCGCTTTACGATGTTTTATTATGTTAAAGGTGCTGTATAAATATAAGTTGTTGTTGTTTCACATCAGTGTTTCTGATATGTTTTCCTTTTTCCTCAACTGAGGATTCCCTCCCCATTTGGGGACAGGGCCTCGATGATGTCTGTTCCATTTCTTGTACTTCTGTTATCACCCCTTGCCATCCCTCCTAGAACCACTATAGGGTTCCCCTTCCACCCAACCAGCCTCCACATTGAACAGACCATCCTCCGCCATTTCTGTCACCTCCAGCATGATGCCACTACCAAACACATATTCCTTTCTCCTTCCCTTTCAGCATTCTGAAGGGACAATCCCCTGTAACACCCTGGTCCACTTCTCAATCACTCCCAACACCCCCTCCCTTACCATGGCACTTTCCCATGCAAGCGCAGGAGATGAAATGCCTAACCTTTTACCTCCTCCTTTCTCACCACCCAAACACTCCTTCCAGGTGAAACATCAATTTACTTAAACTTCTGTCAATTTTGTATACTGTATTTGCTGCACATGATCTGGCCTCCTCTACATTGAGGAGACTAGATGCAGATTGGGTTATCGCTTTGCAGAACACCACCATGTGCCCCCGAGCATCCTGACACCTGTCATTTTCTTTCAGTGTCCCATTCCCACTCTGTGTCCTCGGCCTACTATACTGTTCCAAAGAAGCTCAATGTAAGCTCGTGGAGCAGCACCTCATCTTTTGATTAGGCATTTTACAAACTTCTGACTCAACATTGAGTTCAACAATTTTAGATCACAACCTCTGGTCTCATTTTTTTTTGGAATACAGCTGTTGGTGATGTTTCTGCTATTCCCATTTACACCTCTTCAAGACCCATCTTTTGTTTCTTTACTTGGCCAAATATCATCTCATTTTCCCTTACACCATCATTTTGTCATTTGATCTCTCCAGCCTTTCACCCTATCACAGACCTTCCCTTTTATTCTTTCCTTGCCTCTGTACTTGCTTAAAACCTGTTACATCTCTAATTTTTCTACTTCTGATAAAAGTTCATCAACATGAAGCATTAACTTTGGGCTGAATTTTGTGCCCACTGCAGGCCTGTGGTGCCTGGTCGAAAAGGCAAGGGGAATCCCGCCTTGGCCAGCTGGAGACCCCGGCGCAATTCTATGGCGCCGGGCCAATAAATAGCCCGGCACCAAGATCCCTGTCCCTTTAAAGACGGGGATGCTGCCTCTAAGAACTGCCAGCCAATAAGAGGGCCGGCAGCTCAGCAGTGTCGACAGCACCACCAGGAGCGATGGCCACTGCCGGTACTGCAAGAGGCTTTGGACCCAGGCCCAGCGGTGGAGCCCGAACTCAAGGTGAGTGAGGCACCTTGTAAAAAAGAAAAAAAAAGAAAAAAAAAAAAAAAAAAGGTGAGTGAGGCGGTTTCGCCGGGGTCAGACTGGCAGGCTCCAGTGAGGGGTGATGAGGAGGGTGGGTGTTTAGTGCAGGGGGATGCGCAGCTTTTCCCGACAGGGGCTCTCCGTGGGCCACAGATTGCCCACAGCAAAGGCCCCCCCACCACCCTGCCCCAAGCCGCAGGGAGGTCGCTTTGTTTTACT
The DNA here is from genome assembly GCF_036365525.1 of Heterodontus francisci. Classification (NCBI taxonomy): domain Eukaryota; kingdom Metazoa; phylum Chordata; class Chondrichthyes; order Heterodontiformes; family Heterodontidae; genus Heterodontus; species Heterodontus francisci. The sequence continues at coordinate 124,887,544 of NC_090374.1, forward strand.
GTCTGTAAAAGACCGCTTAATGCCCTCAATTGGCATATTTCCAGCATTTTCTGTTTTTATTTCTAACGGATTGCTTTTTATCTTTAGTCTTTGGGGAAGCAACTTTAATGTCTTGTTCATCAGCCTTTCAGCTACTCTTCATCAATATTCCTTCTAAGCTCTGCAGCTGCAGAACTCAGCTGTACAGCAAGCCATAACATACCACGCAGGGAACAAATAGGCCGGCATAGCCAACATTCCCTTTAAGATCTCCATATGTGTCTTAAAGGGACTGAGCAGTGCAACAAGCAGACTGCACACAGCAAAGAGAAGTTAGAAGGAACATTGTTCTTTAACTCAGATTTTTTTACAACTTGTGTGAACAAAGCTTGCTTGAAAAACCTGGCATCTAAATGTAGCTCTTTTACTAAATTATTTGAAGAGCAGGGAATTCTCCTGGAATCATATTTAGAATTCCTCCCTCAACCAAACCAACTTGGCTGGTCAATCATTTGTGAATTATTTTGGCACCTTTCCACTGGAGAATGATGCTGCATTTGCCAACAGTCACTGCCTGTCAATAGATAATTTATTTAATGAAATGTTTTGAGACATTCTGAAGTGAAAGATGTTTATAAAATAGTATTATTACATACTGACCAAGTTCCCCAACCAGTTGCGAGCCAAAGCTAATAGAGATCATGGTTGTGGCAAAAAATGAAAACGTAATGGTTACACTCATAAGATTCTGCTCCTGGGATGCAGCCTCACCGGCTATGAGTTAGAGATAGAACTGTAGCATTGTAGCCCTGATTCTCTAACTAATAGTTGCCATTAGTAGAGCCTTCAATTCCAGCCCTATATTGCTTTTCATTTTGAACAGCAAAAAAAGATGGCCACATATTCAGCCAGACTGGTAAACCAGACCAAGGAACTGGGTATAATACTGGTAGACCTATTGTTTCAGCCTGTTCCTGCCCCACTGCACTGATTCTTCCTATCTCGATTCTTTTGGTCCCCCTTGTTCAGTCTTTTCCCACCTACATCCGTGACTTTTCTGATGCCCTCCATCACTTTAACAGTTTCCAATTTCCTGGCCCTAACCGTCTCCCCTTCACCAAGAATGTCCAATCTCTCTACACCTCCATTCCCCCACCAGGGCGATCTGAGGACTCTCCGCTTCTTCCTTGGACTGAGGCCCAACCAGTTTCTAAGCCCACTAACTCCCAGAGCTACCTCAACTACACTTCCTCACACCCTGCTCTCTGTAAGGGTTCCATTCCATTCTCCCAGTTTCTCCCTCTCCGTTGCATCTGCTCTGATGATGCAACCTTCTATACCAGTGCCTCTGATATGTCTTCCTTTTTCTTCAGCTGAGGATTCCCCCTGACCATGGTTGACAGGGCCCTTGACCGTGTCTGTCCCATTTCCTGCACTTCTGCTCTCACCTGTTCCCCTCTCTGCCAGAATCACGATAGAATTCCCCTTGTCCTGACCTCCCACCCCACCAGCCTCCCTATTCCATGGATCATCCTCTGCCATTTCTGCCACTTCCAGCATGATGCTACCACCAAACACATCTTCCCCTCACCTCCCCATTCAGCATTCCAAAGAGACCGTTCTTTCTGCAACACCCTGGTCTACTCCTCAATCACCCCCAATACCTCGCCCTTTCCCAAGGCACCTTTTCATTCACATGCTGGCACAGGAGATGCAACACCTGCTCTTTTACCCACTCTCCCCTCACCATCCAAGGCCCCAAACACTCTCTGAGGTGAAACAATGATTTACATGTACTTCTCTCATTTTAATACACTGTATTCGCAATGTGGTCTGCTCTGCGCTGGGGAGAGCAAGTGCTGATTGGGCAACCACTTTGGGGAAGACTTCTGTTCAGTCTGTAAGCATGACCCCGACCTTCTGATTGCCTGTCATTTTAATTCTCCCTCTTGCTCTCACACTGACCTCTCTGTCCTCAGCCCCCTGCAGTGTTCCATAGAATCATAGAAAGTTTAAGTTACAGAAAGAGGCCACTTGGCCCATTGTGTCTGTGCTGGCCAAAAAACAATCCACCCGTTCTAATCACACCTTCCAGCATTTGGGGCGTAGCCTGCAGATTACGGCACTTGAGGTGCATATCCAGACTCCTTTTGAATGAGTTGAGGGTTTCTGACTCAACAACCCTGTCAGGCAGTGAGTTCCAGACCCGCACTACCTTCTGGATGAAAACAATTCTTCCTCATCTCCCCTCTAATTTTTCTACCAATCACTTTACATCTATGTCCCCTAGTCACTGACCTCTCTGTTAAGGTGAATAGACCGTTCACCTCCATTCTATCCAGACCCCTCAAAATTTTGTACATTTCAATCTGATCTCCCCTCAGCCTTCTATGTTCCAAAGAGAACAACCTCAGCCTATCCAATCTTTGCTCATAGCTGCATTTTTCCAGTCCTGGCAACATCCTTGTAAATTTCCTCTGCAGCCTCCCTAGTGCAATTACATCCTTTCTGTTATGAGGTGACCAGAACTGCACACAGTATTCAAGTTGTGGCCTAACCAATGAGTTATACATATCCAGCATAACTTCCCTGCTCTTATATGCTATACCTCGGCTCCCAATGAAGCTCAGTGTAAGCTCGATGAACAGCACTCATCTTTCGATTAGGTACTCAACATTGAGTTCAACAATTTCAGACTGTAATCTCTGCCCCCCCTATTTTGTTACCCTTTTCTTTGCAGGTTTCAGTTTTACTCTCGTTTTTCTCTTGTTTTTGCTTTCAGACGGTAGCTGTTCATCATTCTGCCATTCACATCTCCTCTAGATACATTTTTTTGTTTCTTTACATTACCACTCCCTTTGGCCCTGCACCACCAACTCTTTTGTCATTTAATCTCTCCAGTCTTCCACCTAGGGTAGCCATGTAGCAGAGTGGGGAGGATTGTATAGTGGCAATGTTTCTGGACTAGTAATCCAACGGCCTAGACTAATGCTCTGGAGACTCGAGTTCAAATTTAATTAATAAATCTGGAATAAAATGCTAGAATCATTAATAATTATCATGAAACTGGCAGATTGTCATTAAAATCCCATTTGGTTCACTAATGTCCTTCAGGGGAAGAAATCTGCTAACCTTACCCAGTCTGGCCTACATGTGACTCCAGACCCAGAGCAATGTGGTTGACTCTTAACTGTTCTCTGAAATGGCCTAGGGCTCAAGGGCAATTAGGAATGGGCAATAAATGCTAGCCTTACCAGTGATATTCACATCCCAAGAATGAATTTTTTAAAATGGAGTCCTCGGGTGTGGGTGGGGTGGGGGGGGGGGGGGTGGTCATCCCTGTCCTTTTGCGAGTTGTCCCAGGGTCCCATACTCAGGGATATGAGCCATGGCCAATGGCAGAACCAACAAAATTTTGATGGTGATGGTGGAAGAGCTAGAACTTCAAGGGACAAAGGCTGATTACAGACAGAGGATCCTTTAGGAAGAGGACTTGTGTTTCCTTTAAAGCACATTAGGAAGGCAATGGGAAACCACCTCATGTACTTTTCCCTCATCATATTCTTCATTTCTCATGGAAGTTAAAAAGTGGGAGGCTCTTACAAGCAACTGAAGGGGGACAGATTCCAGGTAGAAAATACTATTGAGAAGCAGGCTGAATATAGAAGGTCCAGAGGGAAGTGAAAAAGCAAATAAGAGAAGCAAAGAGAGAGCATGAAAAAAGACTGGCAGCTAGCATTAAAGGAAATCCCAAAGTTTTCTATCGGCATATAAATAGTAAAAGGGTGGTAAAAGGAGGAGTGGGCCCAATTATGGACCAGAAAGGGGATTTACACATGGAGGCAGAGGCCATAGCAGAGGTATTAAATGAATACTTTGCATCTGTCTTTACCAAGGAAGAAGATGCAACCCAGGCAACGTTGAAAGAAGAGGTAAGTCAGATACTAGAGGGATTTAAAATTGATAAAGAGGCCGTATTAGATAGGCTGCCCGTACTTAAAGTGGATAAGGCACCAGGACCAGATGAGATGCATCCTAGGATACTGAGGGAAGTGAGAGTGGAAATCGCAGAGGCACTGGCCATAATTTTTCAGTCTTCCTTAGACTTGGGGGTGGTGCCAGAGGACTGGAGAATTGCAACCATTACATCCTTGTTCAAAAAAAGGGTGTAAAGATAAGCCCAGCAACTACAGGCCAGTCAGTTTAATTTTGGTGGTGGGAAAACTTCTAGAAAAAATAATTCAGGACAAAATTAATAGTCACATTGACAAATGCAAGTTAATTAAGGAAAGCCAGCATGGATTTCTTAAAGGAAAATCATGTTTAACTAACTTGCTGGAGTTTTTTGAGGAGGTAGCAGAGAGGGTTGATGAGGGCAATGCTGTTGATGTGGTGTACATGGACTTTCAAAAGGCGTTTCATACAGTGCCACGCAACAGACTTGTGAGCAAACTTGTTGCTCATGGAAAAAGAAGAGATGGTAGCAACATGGATACAAAATTGGTTGAGTGACAGGAAACAAAGAATAGCGGCTAATGGAGGTTTTTCAAGCTGGAGGAAGGTTTGTAATGGAGTTCCCCAGGGATCAGTGTTGGGATCCTTGCTTTTCCTGATATATATTAATGACCTAGACCTTGGAGTACAGGGCACAATTTCAGTTTGCAGATGATATGAAACTTGGAATATTGTGAACTGTGACGAGGATAGTGTAGAACTTCAAAAGGACAAAGACAAATTGGTGGAATGGACAGACAGGTGGTAGATGAAGTTCAATGCAGACAAATGTGAAGTGTTTCATTTTGGTAGGAAAAAAATGGAGAGACAGCATAGAATAAAGGATACAATTCTAAAGGGGGTCCAGGAGCAGAGGGACCTAGTTGTATATGTGCATAAGTCATTGAAGGTGGCAGGACAGGTTGAGAGCCCAGTTAATAAAGCATACAGTATCCTGGGCTTTATTAATAGGGGCATAGAGTACAAGAGCAAGGAAGTTATGTTGAACTTGTATAAGACACTAGTTCAGCCTCAGCTGAAGTATTGTGTCCAGTTCTGCACTTTAGGAAAGACGTGAGGGCATTGAAGAGAATTCAGAAAAGATTCACGAGAATGGTTCCAAAGATGAGGAATTTCAGTTTTGAAGATATATTGGAGAAGTTCGGAATGTTTTCGTTGGAAAAGAGAAGGCTGAGAGGTGATTTGATAGAGGTATTCAAAATCATGAGGGGTCTGGACAGAGTAGATAGAGAGAAACTGTTCCCATTCGTGAAAGGATCGAGAACGAGAGGGTACAGATTTAAAGTATTTGGTAATAGAAGCAAAAGTCATATGAGGAAAAGCTTTTTCACGCAGCGAGTGGTTAAGGTCTGGAATGCTCTACCTGAGAACGTAGTGGAGGCAGGTTCAACTGAAGCATTCAAAAGGGACTTAGACAGTTATATGAAAAGGAAGAATGTGCAGAGTTATGGGGAGAATGCAGGGGAATGGAACTGAGGGAATTGCTCTTTCGGAGAGCCAGTGTGGACACGATGGACTGAATGGCCTCCTTCTGCACTGTAACGATTCTGTGATTCTGTGAAGTGCAGGACAGTGAGGCATAGAGAAATGAGCAGAGGACCTGCTCTTCAGATCACCACTACTGTCATCTACGCTGTCACAGACCTTCCCTTTTGTTCTTTTTCACCCTCCCCCATTTCACCTGCTTAAAGCCTATTACATTTCTAACTTTTCCCAGTTCTGATGAGAGGTCATTGACCTGAAACAATAACTCTGTTTCTCTCTCCACAGATGCTGCCTGACCTGCTGAATATTTCCACCATTTTCTATTTTTATATATTTTTTATTCTTTTGTGGGATGTGAGTGTTGCGGGCAAGGCCAGCATTTGTTGACCATCCCTAATTGCCCTTGAGAAGGTGGTGAACCGCCTTCTTGAAGCACTGCAGTCCATCTGCTGTTGGTACACCCACAGTGCCATTAGGAAGGGGGTTCCAGGTTCTTGATCCAATGACAGTGAAGGAACGGCGATATAGTTCAAAGTCAGGATGGTGTGTGGCTTGGAGGGGAACTTGTAGGTGGTGATGTTCTCATGCATCTGCTGCCTTTATCTTTATAGGTGGTAGAAGTCATGGGTTTGGAAGGTGCTATTGAAGGAGGCTTGGTGAGTTGCCTGAGTGCATCTTGTATATGGTACACACTGCTGGCACTGTGTGGCGGTGGAACCTGTACACCTGAACTCAATAAGAGAGGAATTACTTTGGTTGCTACATCTTGTAGCATTGTGAATGAACTTAAAAAAGCATATTTTCAATTTTAGCACACAACAATTTATGTAGCTCTTCTAATGTAATAGACCCCAACACTTTGTGCGAGCATGTTTGTGCAAATGCGATTTGCCCACTATATGCTATGGCTGATTTAATACTTGACAAACGTCATGGTGCGTATTACCATGACATACTGAATGGCTGTGAAATTTAAACGGATAAATTTATGATAAAATGTAAAATAATATAAAACATTTCTAAATGAGTTGTTGGAACAAAAGGTAAAAACAATTAAACAAACGCTTCAAGTTCATTAGCTCCTACAGTCATTTGGTTATTTGTCTTTGTCTTGTACCATGTTAATCTTTGATCTCACAGGACAGTTGGAGGTATTGTGTTTCATGCACTTTATAAAATGTCACATAACTTAATTCCTTGTTGATTGTTTTATTTACTCCTTCAATCTCTCAGCAGCTAAAATTCCTGTTCTAGTTTGATACAAGGTGGTAACTGTGGCTAGTGCCTGTCTAGTGGGATGATTATTGCCTGCTTGAACAATACATTTATATCATAATTTTAAAAATGATCCTGTTTGGGATTAAAGCTGAATCATCTTGTTTTTCTTGATAACTCCAGCCTATGTGATGTAACTTCATTTAACATTCAGTGCACCTTAATGATATTACTTGATATTTAAAGTGAGGAAATGCAGCTGTTTCTGCCCAATCAAATCGAGCACGTAAGATGCTATAGCTGGCAACTTTGAAAGTGACATTAGTGCAATTGATGAATGGTTATTGTATTTTGGCCAATGTAAGCAACTGCCTGTTTTAAAGAAGGATGTTTATAAGTGTTGGGGATTGTATTTGACTTGAGCTTTCCCAGCTGAAATCAGTTTTCATTCTTGTTTTCATTCCCTGCTCATCCCTAAATAATGTAAAAGGGGGGGGGGGGGGGTTAAACTTTTACCCATTGCATTGTTTCTTCTTCTTTTCTCCCCTCCTTTAGGTTCCTCTGTCATGCATCACTCCCTGATTGAGCAGCTGTTTAGTCCACTCCCAGGCTTCTGGTTAAATTACTGTGCAATGATTTAATTGGAGGTGTGCAAGACTGCTGTGACATATTGATTGTTTTTTTTCTCCCTGTTGTGAAATGTCCAACCATGACTAATTTATCACAATTTTTTTATTGGTAACATGAATTATGCCCTTTTACCAATCAAATGACAAAATAATCACTCAATAACTGTGTCACAATATTGAACTCTTGTGAATATTGCCAGTCCATCATTACATAACTATTTATTGTACAAAAAGGTAAGGATAGAAACTTAAAGCCAGTAGTCAATGTTCTATCGATGTCGATAAACAATTGTGCTATTTCTTGATATTTAAAGTATCATCAGAATTCTTCAAATGAATTATAGGTTACTAACTTTATTCCAACCATTTCAAACAATGCGAAGCAGCTCATCTTCAGAAGAATTGCTTTTTGTGCTCCAGTCCCTTGTCAGCATGGCTGCAGGTCCTCGGAAAACTGACAACAATGAGATGGCCAGATTTCTGCACAAGTTAATCCATTTGGGATGTCTAACAATCATTAATTAGAAATGACATCATTTTCTGAATACTGATTCTGGACAAGAAATCTGACATTGATCCATAGGAACATAAAATTGTGGACAGCATGCTAACAATTTTCCAACATGTGATGGAATGAGCAAGGTTCCTTGTCTTGGTGTGTACTTGGAGAATTACTCCTATTAATTTTTTTCCCCTATGCTAGGTTCAAATAGTATGGTCTGAAAATTCTATAGGGGTTAGTCTATAGCTGAAGAACCAGATACTTGGCTGTGCACCCCATCCCAAATTGTGGGAATGGGATCATTTACGTGGTCAAAATAGGTCACTGGGACCTTCAAAAATTCAGGCCACAATTCAGGCAAAATGGAGAGGGGGGGGTGGGGGAGAGGGTAACAGGAGAGGTAAGGGGAGAGGGTAAGGGGAGAGGGTGAAGACTCCCCTTGGAGGGCAAGAATGCAGGAGGGAGAGGAGAGGGTAATGAAGGTGTGGAGAAAGAGGAGGGAGAGGAATGTGGAAGGAGGTAGGATAGGATAAGTGAGAAGGAGGAGGGAGATAATGGGGACAGACAACAGGAGGAGATAGGGAAAGGAGAGGAGAGGAAGGCAAGTGAAATGGGAAGGGTAAGGCAAGAGGCTGCACAGGACTGTGTCTCTGCCTGGTTGGATGGGTGGGGGAAAGACAGGAAAAGTAAGCCCAGCAGGGGAGCGGAGGGATGGAGTAATATTGAGGAAGAGGAATTCAGAGCAGCAGGGTTAGCATTATTGAGGCATAGCACAGTCAAACATTGGGGAAAGTGAATATCAGCTAGCCGGCAGGGGAGGTGGTTGCTGCAAATGGAAAATATAATTAGGGGTTACTATAAAATGGGAAATGAAGTAGGGTAGAGGTAATCTCTGAGGGAAAACTGTAGCCAGTATAGGTTGTTGGTGGTGGGTGGGTGGGTGTAGGGGGGATGGTGGGGAAGAGGAGGGAAGAAATCATCAAAGTGGGTGGGTTGGAATGGGAAATGCAGGCAGCAGGGAAGTTAGAGGGCTCTGGTAGGATGGCGCAGCCAATGGTGATTGATTGAAACTCTGAACTAATGGTGGGATAGGGGTTGGAGTTAAGCACAGTGCTGTTATGTCAACAGAACAGACAGAACCACTGAATGAAGTGTAAGCACTAGGAAAGGCTGGAGATAGAGCTCAAAGCATGCTTTTTTTAAAAGCTTTTTTACATTAACAAAACACAGTATTTCTCTCAATGTTAATGTGGTCTGTGCTCCACATGTATGATATGAAAACATAATTTGAAAATACATGGCACAAACTTTGATTAAATTATTAAAACAAAATACAGAATAGTTAATATTACAAAAACACAGGGCTGAATTTTCCATGAAGGTAAGTGGCCCGTCACCGGGACTGAAAGCGGGACCCAACCCCAAGTGGGCAGGCGGCAGGACCCTGGGTGACATTTTACTGGTGAGATCCAATTAAGAGGTCAACACTGGGACTATTGTCCAATTGAGGATGGACCCAGAGCTGACGGCCCAATCAGAGGGCTGGCAGCTTGGCGGCCTCTGCAGTGCCACCGATAAAGGTGACTGCTGTTGAGGCTGCAGGAAGAAGAGAGGGCGTCGCTATGCTGAGGCACCTTCGAAGCCCAGGTAACTTTTTTTATTGAGCCAGGGCCAGGCAGGCAGGCCCCAGCAATCAGTGGGGGTGGAATGGGGGTTGTTGGGGGGGTGAGGTGGGGGCAGGGGTGCATCCTCCATTGGCGGCGATGTAGCTGCAGGGTCCCTCTGTGGGCCATGGAACGGCCATAAAGGAGGCCCCCTTCCTCTGGGCGACCCCAGGCTTTCACCATGCAGCAGTGGCCCCTCCCGACACCGGTAAAATTCCAGTGTGGGCAGGATGTGGTCCTTAATTGGGCCATTAATTGGTATAATTGGCCAGGCCACTTAGGTTCCTGCTGCTGGTGATATACCATGGTGGTAGAAAGACCTTGGCTGCCCCACTGACATCTTCTGCTGCCATATTTTGAGGTCTTGTGCCTCCCAGCCTGTATCCAGAGGGCTGGTAAAATTCAGCCCACAGGATAGATCACATTACAAATCACAATTGCATTGAAAATGAAAAGATAGAATCTCTTTTAGTGCAGTGTGCATGGTCTGTTGCCCTCACATGTGAAGTATTTAAGCACATGTTCCCTTCTAGAACAGACACTGATTTAGTTTCCTATGTTGTACTTGAAAGCCTATCTCATTTCAGTTGCAGCAAATGTCTTCCGCAGGGCAGAGGTAGCCGGAGGAAAACAAGACCAGATCTGTTTTATTACCTCAAGTTCCAATCTCTGAAACCTGTCCTGGTTTTAATGATATACAAGAGCACGTGAGCTGCAGATACTGCTGCACCAGCTTCAACCAATATGGTTTCAGTGTTGTCTTTGCCAAATGGATCAACCAGATCACAAAAAAAGGATAGATAAAAAATATATAAAGAGATAAATTTGTGCTACATTCTGGACAAATTTACGAATGAAAAGCTGTGTTGAGGTTGTCCAATTTATTTTGGGTAAGACTCTTACAGCCAGCACAGAGAAGGGACTATTAGCCAAACAGTCCAATATATATTACAGAAATCCTTCCACTGATAGTGGTTCTGAAAACAACCTAGGCCCAGTCCTGCTGGATCATCTCCATTTATACTATGAAAGGATTAGTTATCAACAAACAACTGCACGGGCTGAATTTTATGGGTAATTCTACGGGGCGCCCCGTAGAATTGTGATGGGAGGCAGGGTGCAGAGGGCCTGTCACCTCCTAGTCACAATGCAATTTTGTCGCGGCCTTCCTGCCCAGAGGTCAATTGAGGCCCTTAAGTGGCCTCCTCTTGCTATCGCTGGGGTTTAACCAGCGGTGGGGGAGGGGGCCCTCCACCATGCGAGGAGATCACCCAGTAAAACAAGGCGACCTCCCTGTGGGCTTGAGCGGCGTGCCCTCCTCTGTGGACATTCTGTGGCCCACGGAGGGCCACTGCCGGGAAAACCTGCATCTTCCATACTACCCTCCCCCCTGCACTAAAAACCAAACCTCCCCCTCCCCCCCTTGCTGGGGCCTGCCAGTCTGGCCCCAGTGACCCCACCTCATTTACCTTGGATCTAGTCTCCAGTGCTGGGCGCTGGTCCAAGGTCTCTTTCAGTACCGGCAGTGGCCATTGCTCCCAGTGGCACTGCTGATACTGCTGTGCTGCCAGCCAATCGGGGAGGCTGGATCCCCATCTTTAAAAGGAAGGGGATCCCAGCGCCTGGCTGTTAATTGGCCCGGCAGTGTAGAATCATGCCAGGGTGGAGGAGGGGCTCCGAAAGGCCGAGGCAGTGTTGCCCCCACCTTTTCGGTCTGTGCCGGGAGCCCATCCAGCTCAACAAAATCCAGACCCACATGTGCAAGTCACAAACACAACTTTAAATATTTCACGTTTTAAACAAAAACCCTTACTGTACAAGGGTTAAACAAAGCAACACCCTACTAACAACATTACAATTTGAAATCACTTATAATTCAACTTAAAATCTTAACAAAACATGAAGATATAAACTTTAAACTCTAACTTTCTTCAGCACACTCCTGTTTGACTGTTACCTCCACCCCAAGAGTTCCCCTATATATTACAAGATCTTAGCTGTTTGTTCACTTCTCCTGGGACCAATCCAAAGTGTACCACAGCTCTTAGGAATTCATTTTGACTTTCCTTTCCTTCTCAGCTGCCTTCCGAGGTATGAGATCTCCTGGGGATTTTCCCACTAACATCCAGCTAGGCAATCCTCTTTTCAATACCTCACGAATCTGGATTTCCAGCTTGAGCATGGACCTTACTCAAAACAGCAATACCCCTGGTTCCTGATGGCCATTTTGCTCCTGAGTCCAGCAGCTTCCAAAAGCCAACTGACTGTCTGTATCAGAAAGCAGAGAGATTAAAAAACACCTGACCAACAGGCACCCCCTGCATCATCTATCGCCACAGCCATGTGGTACATACGGGATGTCCCAGATAGCAATTTAAACTAATTACCAGTGGTACATGTGGGATGTCCCAGATAGCAATTTAAACTAATTACCAGTGGTACATATGGGATGTCCCAGATAGCAATTTAAACTAATTACCTCCAACTCCCAAACATCTGTTCAATTTTTGATACCTGTGTGAATAATTAGTATTTCTATCAAAGACAGAGCAATCCCTTCCAGGCTTTCTGGTTTCAACTCCCAACTAAATAATACCACTTGCTATTTTATGGCTCTCACCACTCTATCTCTGTCTCTGTCAGCACTCATGGAGAGATCTTTGAACTTTAAATCTTGGGTGGTCTGCAACCTTTTGAAATTCTACAGCTACACATTTAATTCCCCAAAACTAAAAGTGACCTCAAAAATATTAACACAAACCATGAATTAGATGATCATAACACTGGGATTTTCTCAAAAAGCACATTTGCTGTCAGAGGCAACCATGCGGAGTAAATAAAGTAGTAGAGAAGCACAATGTTTTTGTATGTTGACATCAAAGTTGAGAAGTCCAGGAAAAATTAAAGGCCTGTATTTTAACCTGGAGGCAAATTCCGTGAAGGGGGACTGGTGGGTGGCTTGGAAACCTTATTGAATAGGTTTCCTGAATGTCCTGCAGTCCTTTTTCTGCTGGGTTCCCACCCACACGCAGCCTGATTGACAGGCTGGAGGTCCTCCAGGCAAGAAGCCTGCTTCACAAGAAGGTATGTTGGGGAAGTGAGAGAAATCCTTGTGGGGAGGGGGGGGGGTGCGGTTCCCAATCGCGGGTTGGAGGTCTGATAATGGTTGTTCTGGTCATGTGAAGGGAGATGGAGGTGTTGATGATGATTGGAGGGGAGCAGATGGTGGCTATGGGGTTCCAATGTTGGGAAGAGGAGCAGATAGATTGCAGGGGAAGGGGCTACACTGGGTAGCTTGTTGGGCCTGGAGGAACACTCCTGTTCCCTTAATTGACTGAAGTTGGGGCTTCCACGCCTCTGAAGCCCCCGAGGGTGGCATGAAATTCTAGCCCATGATTCTATTCAATGATTTAAAGACTGTACAATATTCATTTATTATTTTGACTGGATTGTCTGTCCACTGAATATTTGGAGGCCTTCCAATGGAAAAATTACAAGACAAGTAGTTATTGACTTTCAAAGCATTGCAATTAGAAATGTCTACCTTATGTGTTTACACTTGGAAACTATTCACCACTAAAAACTAGGCACTTGGATCAAAAGGATATTTTTGGTGAGAATGAGACATGTACATGAGTACTACTGCACTGGAATAGAGCAGCAGCATAAGGTTGCAAGAATCAAACGTGGGTTTTCTCCGGGTGCTCTGGTTTCCTCCCACAGCCAAAAGACTTGCAGGTTGGTGGGTAGATTGGCCATTATAAATTGCCCCTAGTATAGGTAGGTGATAGGGACTGTTGGGAATGTAGTAGGAATATGGGATTAGTGTAGGATTAGTATAAATGGGTGGTTGATGGTCGGCACAGACTCAGTGGGCCGAAGGGCCTGTTTCAGTGCTGTATCTCTAAACTAAACTAAACTAAACTTGGAGATTATCATTTCTATGGCTATGACATTGACAATGAAACAGCAGTAATTCACGTTAGATTCTCCTCTGGGCAAAAACACAGTGCTCAGGCCATGTTTAACCCAGGTCACTTGCACAAAAAGGGTTTTGAGATTAAACAGGATAACTGTCTTGAAAAGTGGGTTATGACATGGCTGTAGAGACTAGTCCCTCCATGACTTGCCTCTCCCACGCTCTGTAACTGTCTCCAGCCCTACAACCCTCAGAGACATCTGCACTCCTCCAATTCTATCTTCTTGAGCATCCCTGTTTTTAATTGGAATTCCCTCCCTAAACCACTCCTTCTCTCTATCCTCTTTAAAATCTACCTCTTTGACCATCTGGCCTAATATCCCCTTATGTGGTCCAGTGTCAAATTTTGTTTGAAAAAACTCGTTTGTAGTGCCTTAGGATATTGTATCACTTTCAAGGTGTTATATAAATATAAGTTGTTGATGTTGCAAAATTGATCCTAGCACTTTGTAAACTAGGTATGATATATTCAATGGAGTATCTGAGTAAAAACAAATTCCAAGAGATGTGAATGCAGGTTGATTTAGCCTCTGATTCACAGGTCCTGTGGATCATATCTCATGAATGTTGCACTGCAGTTTTAGAGGCCTTAGATTCAAGTCTACAAGAGGCTCTTTTGTCCAGCTTTAATGTTCTGGGTGATTGGATGAAGAGAACCTTGAGTTTGGGATTCACAAATCTCACCGCTGGCCTGAGATCTGCTCCAGGGCATATCAGTGGACAGGCTGAGTGAGTGCACAGTAACAATGGCATAGCTCAAGTAGCTAAGGATGAAACCGCTGCTTATTTCAGCAGTTCTGTTTTATTTCAGATTTCAACAATTTTTATTTTATTTATATTAAGAAATAATTGCTAACTAGATGAAAAATAAATACAGAGCTGTAAACAACTCAAGTCAGGAGTCACTTGTGACTGGAGGATTCACATATGCAATGTCCAAGCTCTGTTCACATAATGAAAATGACAGGTCTTACTCAAATGCATGTAAACACTTTTGGAATTACTTCATGCTTTGATATTATAATCATTGGTTCTTTCACAACATGTCTGCCACTTAACCCTGAGGCAAGCCTCTAACAGGCAGCAGTCCAGGTGCATTTTCTCTATCTCATTCACTGTGTTCCTTCTTCTGACAAAGCTTCTGCTTATTTATTATATCCTATTTATATTGGTTTAGTAATATAGATGCAGCGGAAATAAAAACACTAAGGTCAATAACACAGTCTGCAGTTTCCAAAAAGGTGCCTTGCATTATTGGGCACGAAGGCTTACTCATGGCAGTATATATACTGTACCATATAGCGCAGGTACAAGTCCTGTTGGTACTTAGAGCCTGTGCACAAACTGTACGCATGGCTCATTAAGGCTCGCATTTATTTCCAATTAGGTGAAAGTCCCTTAATGCACTTGGAGAGGTTAATAAGTGCTCCCAATATTAATCATTGGCCTTACTGGATGACCCTCTCCTCCATTTAGGACCATATCGCATTGCAGGACCTCCTGCCCTATGGACTACAACATTCAATCAGTGCATTGCATATTTCTTGTAAAGGTATATTTTGTCCACTTGCGAGGACAAAATAATCAGTAGCCCATTTCAGAGGCACTGTTAGCTTTTTAACATTTAGCACCCAGTAACCCTCCCCACAACTACAGCAATTTCTTAGCATACCATACTATGCAGTAGAATATGCTAAAATTAGATGACCTCACATTAAGGAGCAAGATTAGTTGGGACCCTTGCAGTTACAGCCAACACTGGACATGCAGGCCGGAATTTTACAGTGGGCAGACGGGAGCCGTCTCCGATGTAAATGTTGGTGACGAACCCACTCCCGCCCAGCCTGGGGATCTGTCCCATATTTTACTGATCCCCGGGCTTTAATTGGCCCGAGGTGGGACTTCCACCCACTTGAGGGAGGATGTCCCGCCTCAATGAGCTGCTGGCCAATCAGCGGGCCAAGCAACTCTTAGTCTCAGCAGCGCCACCGGGAGTGGTGGCCACTGCAGGGACTGCAGCCCAGCCACGCCATGGACCCAAGAGAGTGGGTACGTTTGGGTTGCCTCACCAGGGGATTGGTCGTGCCCTGCTGAGGCTAGGGTGGTCGTTTGGGGGGAGGGGGGCATCTTGGATCCCGGGGGTGGGTTGGGAGGCGTGGACGGCCCTCAATTGGGCCTGACTGCCATGCGCACCCCCCCCCCTCCCACCCCACCCCGGGGTGCGGAAAGGCCGGCAGCTATCGCTGGGTGGCCTTTCACGTCTCCAGCACACCCGCTTGCCATGGGTAAAATACCCGTGGAGGCGGGCAAGGGCCCTTAAGTGGCCGTTAAGTGGCCACTTAAGGGTCTTGATTGGCCTCGGGCGGGCAGCCCGTTTCCCACTCCCGCCTCACCTCTGTAAACTTGTCCGGAGGCGGAAGCGGGGCGGGTAGGCCTCCTGGAGCCTGCCGCTCAATTCTATGCCGCCCCCACGCCACCATCCGACCCGCTGGGGCAGCGTAAAATTCCAGCCGCAGTGTTCCCAGTGCCTATGCGCAGGACCACGTTATCAGCCCCATTATCTATTTGCAGATAGTCACCATCTAGCTTGCAGCATTATTTTAATTGTTTCAGGCTTTATTGAGAAAGCGGTACTGTTAAAGAGGCTGAAAGCAAAATAAATATATTTAACATGACAGAATCTTTTAAATTTTTTCAGCAAAATTGGAAATTAGATAAAATTACTATCTTTGTTTTTCATAAAAGTAATGAAAGGAATATTTCAACTGTGCATTACACAATTTAATCCCAAATGAGAAAACAAAATGTAACTCACTTGTAACCATGCTGCATGTGACTTATTTTCTTTCACACTCATGAATTAACATGAATTATGCACACATAGTAAGATTTAGTCACAGCTCAATGTCTGTCATTGATATTTAGGAGGTATGAGCTCCATTAATAATTCAGAAATAGCAAACAGTTACATTCTAGTGACCAGAAATTTAACAGGACCTGTTGTTGATTGGAAATTAATTGTGTTTCATTGTATGCAGGTGGTGGACATTGACTAGGGATTCACTTGAGTCCCATAAATAGACAGAGATTAAAACTGTAGTTGTTGGGTTAGGAGGAGTATGCTTATAAAGCGTAACTCTGAAAATAAATGGAAAACTGTGTAAAGATTGGCTCCTGTTCTGTACTTCACCACCTAGCTTTCTGGAATAGAACATAGCAGCAGAGAATGGTTGCCTAGAGGTGAAGGTTGGAAGCTAAGAAAAAAAATCAAGTAGAAGAGTAAATTCCTAGTGGCCATTGTGAAAAATGGCAGAAAGCAAGTGTAAATTTTTGGGGTATGATTACCCTCCGATGTTCTCGGAGTCTGAACTGTATGACCAGTGGAACAATGAAGTGGATAGGTGGACACAGGTTACATTCCTACCAAAAAGGAAACAAGGTATGGCATTGGCGTTATCACTTCCTACTAGAAGTAAAATCAGAAGTAAAATATTTTGTGAACTGGATGTCCAACTGGACAGTGATTAAAGTTTGAACCTTCTATTAGAGTTCTTGGATGATATTTACAAGAAAGATGATCTGTTAGATGCCTATGAGGCATGGTCAGACTTTGATAGACTTCGGAAAACCGATGGTTATTCCATAGAGGAATGTATCATGGACTTTAACAGATTGAATTTGGTCAAATTTTAATATAATTTGTGGATCCCTGGATCAGTACTAGTTTTCAAATTCCTCCATTATACTAAGGCGTCTCATATGGTTCTAAATGGTGTTTGGTCTCAGAGAGGGGGACCCTGTTCGATCAGATGTCTGATGCCTCGAAAAAATTCCTGGGGAAACAATCATTTCCTTCAGCCTTCGTGAAACAAATGGGACATTCTGCAGTGACAAAAAGAATAGAGGATTCAATGATAACTAAATTTCAAAATGGTCCAGATACTGGATGCAGGCATCAATACAATGAAAGGGTTAAAGACAGGCAAAATGAGGTTGAAAACACCTTTAGCAGATCTGGCTATTACAGCAGAAGATAGAATTGGAATGGCAATAATAGGCAAATGAATCCCAGGGATGCTGCCGGAACAGTTAATAGGTGCTTCAGGTGTGACTCAAAGTATCATAATGCAATGAACTGTCTAAAGCGGAGAAGAAGGGTCCTCGAAATGACACATGATGCAGAGAATTGTGAGGAAGAGGATGAAGATAATGATGAATCCAAACAAATTATGCTGGTTACAAAGTTTTATTTCTGTGTAGAATGTGTTTGTTGCGGAGTCAGATAACTGTGTAGTGCTAGATAGTGCTTTCATTTTGGTTGGTTAACATATTATCTTGATTCACTAAGTAGCGAGGATCGACACAAGGCTTTGGAATATAAAAGTTCTACTTGCTTTAGGTTTGGTGATGACAACACATTGAGGTCATTAAACCTTTTATGAAAAAGGCACATGTTAGAACCAGGTGAGCGTTCCCTCTCAGCCTTTGCCTGGTTTAAACGTAACAGGGTTTAGTTTTAAAAACACCGTGTTTTTAGCTCCCCCTCAGTGAATCCTTGTTCACTGCTTTCCAATTGTAAAGCAAAGAAATCTTACATACGCGATAAGCACACACAGATAGAGACAGAAAAAGTAGAAAAAGTAAAAGGGAGAAGTTTGAGGCAATAGCTGGGTTTCTATTTATGGTCCTTTGAGTTCGATGTAGAATCTTTGGTTGCCGGCAAGTCTTGCCATTTCGTTGGGGCCCAGTGCACAGTTTAACACTTGTTTTGATGTAGGAGTCTTTTCTCTCTTGAGGTTTAAGTGGCTTCAGTGGATCCGAATATTAGTGAAAGAGAGAGAGCCAGACAGGAGAGAGGTTCTTGTTCCAAGTTCATTTGCAATCTGCAGTCTGACCCAAGCTGTCCTGTGAGCAGTTCAAAATCAGACCTGGGCCAGCAGGTTCGGCATGATACTTGCTTTTTTAACAAAGTCCTGCACTTGTGGATTCCAAAGCTCTTGGTGGGGGTGGGGGGGGGGGGGGGGGTGGTGGAGGTGTAGTGCTGTCTCTTACACTGACTAGATGTGGATCACCATTGCCCAGACCAATCTATTAATTGCATCAGTGAGCAGTTCCCATTGACTTTTCCTAGGCGACTGTCTCTTAGAATGCAAATTTTTTTTCAGCCACAGCTGATCTCTTTAAATAAGTCATCTCTCCACTCCATCAACAGTGTAAAATAAATATTCATGTGACAAAATTAATATGCCTCATTCTTGGCAGGTGGTGTTCTTCATGAAACACAAATGAAACTTGACATAGAACAAGAAAAGGCAATTATATTTATATTCTATAGTTTACCCAGTCAGGACATTATTATATCTCCTTAACAAAATTTGATGTTTCTCATCAGAAGTGTTAGACAAGTATTATTGGCAGCAGGCAATAAGAACCAGAGAGAAAAAAGCAAGCTATCTTAAAGTTACATAGAAAATTTGCTCACCCTACTTGTCAAAGGTTTAAAATCCTGCTAAAGGATGCAGATGTGGTTGATGAAATGTAAATGAGGCTAATAGAAGAGATTAGTGAGAAGTGTGAAATCTGTAAAAAGCTGAAATCATGGAGAAATTGTGCACCACCGGATTTCGGACAGCAGCAAAGTTTCTGACTGATAATGGAGGGGAATTTGCCAATGACATGTTCAAAGACATGTATGAAAAGATGAACATCATGGTCATGAATACCATAGCTGCAAGTCCTCTCAGCAATGGGCTCTGTTAAAGGAAACTGTAGTGATCAACGAAATACTGCATAGAATTTTAAAATGGATTATAGAACTAGCAATTGCGTCTACCCCAATAGAGGTCTTTCAAATAGACCTGCTAGGAAATAAGAAAGGCCACACAATAGATGCAGTATTTAATGATGGAAGGAAATTTGGAGTCATCATGGCTCGGCACCAACAGTTACAAGCATTGAGATGGCTACAACAATTGGGATTGTTAAGCCTTGTGGCAAATGTGGCCCGACTTACCCAATTTTCAGTTGTCTGTCATACCAGGACAAGTGCAAAACTTGTGGCATGTGAGGACATTGGGCAAGGCAGCGCAGAAGGCCAAGCTCAGATACTGCACATGCAGAGAGAACGTCTGCAAGACAGGATGGCAAATGCAACAAATGGTATGCCAACACACAACAAAAGCACAGGCAGGTATATCAGGTCAGCAATGAGACAGATTGCCAGGAGGACATGGATGAAGTGTACACTCATGCAAACAGCGAGCAAGAATTTCACATAGTTAATTTGGATCAAAATGTCAATGCTATTACGCAATCTGAGGCATTTGCCATAATTAGGATTATATGTCTGCAGTAAAGTGGCAAGTATAAGCTCAGAGTAAAAATCGACACCAGAGCAAGTGCAAATATTCTGCCCATCCATATACTGAAGGACATGTATTTAAAGAAATAGGAATCTACAGTGCAACCCACCATAGCTAGGTTGACTGCTTACAATGGTTCTCCAATCAAATGCATTGGAATAATAACCTTGCAGTGCAGCTATAGGAGCTCTGAATGGCTACGACAAATGTTTTACATTGTAGACACAACTGGACCAGCTGTCGCAGGACTTCCAGTATGCCGAGATTCATGAATTGTCACAATACATGAATTCAGTTACGCAAAGAACATGGTAGGAAATACCCAGGTCGAGAGTATTGGGTTGGTCCATGTAAAGGATGACACAAAAACTGGTACTCTTTACCTGAAGAGGCAATATGACCGGGAGTCTCTCCTCAGGATTCAGTTTGTTGCAGCAACTCCCAGAGGCCAGCAGGATTGCTGGTGATTAGTGATATTGCCAGTCATCATTTTTCTAAGCCTTCTAAACAGGCAAGATAAAAACATCGCATGACAAGCAAGCAGGACAAGAATCGGCTCAATCATGAGAAGGACAGAAGGTCAGATTCCTCAGTTATGCGTCAGGAACTTGGTAACCTGCAGAGGTTGCAAGGATATGAGACCAGCGCACATCGTATGAGGTCCAGACCCCCAATGGTGCAATTCTCAGACAGAACTGCAGTCAACTCAGAGAGCTGTACGGCAATGCTACATGTGGCAACCCTATGGCATCGTGGACATGTTCAAAGACAAAGTCTGAAGATGAGCGCACAGAGACTACGAGCACAGAGGAAGAAGATGCCAACCAGAGTTCTGAGTCACCAGAGTCTCAGAGGAGTCGTCAAGACAAGCTCAGCTCTGGGAAGAGGTTTACAGTAACAAGATCAGGACGAATAAGCAAACCTTCTCTACATTTCTGAGAGTGTATAACTTACTAACTAGTAAATAACGTTTTGTTTTATTCATGTATATTAGTCCAAACCACAACATTATTGTATATTGTACATATGTTTTTATCTTTGTTAAAAAGGTTGATGTTGTGGGGCAACCTTAAGAGAGGACCACCTTAAGAATCTGTAAGTGAAGATCACCAGGGGCAGTGATGTTGCGTCACACATGACCAGGGAGTTGTGGGTGTTGCTCGACAGAGTGAGATGTGTTTAGATGTGCTCGTGCAGTAACTATTCATATATATATAAATATATATATATAATGTTCTAGTTAGGTTATAATAAAAAGCCTTGTTTTCTTTGGATATTGCTTGTAGTCCTGTGAGTCTTAAAATAGTTTACAAATCAAAGGAACAAGTAATATTACAGTGGCTGCCAATAAACATGAAGATACATTAATAAGAGAGGAAAAACAAAGGGAATTAGGTAGTTGGAGCGAGTTTATTCTGAGGTACCAGTTAAGGGGCAACCAGCTTTGCCACATAGGTGGATTTAGAACAAAGAACAAAGATAATTACAGCACAGGAACAGGCCCTTCGGCCCTCCAAGCCTGCGCCGATCCAGATCCTCTCCCTAAACATGTCGTCTATTTTCTAAGGTTCTGTATCTCTTTTCTTCCTGCCCATTCATGTATCTGTCTAGATACATCTTAAAAGACTCCATCGTGCCCGCATCTACCACCTCCGCTGGCAATGCGTTCCAGGTGCCCACCACCCTCTGCGTAAAGAACTTTCCACGCATATCCCCCCTAAACTTTTCCCCTTTCACTTTGAACTCGTGTCCTCTAGTAATTGAAACCCCCACTCTGGGAAAAAGCCTCTTGCTATCCACCCTGTCTATACCTCTCATGATTTTGTACACCTCAATCAGGTCCCCCCTCAACCTCCGTCTTTCTAATGAAAATAATCCTAATCTGCTCAACCTCTCTTCATAGCTAGCGCCCTCCATACCAGGCAACATCCTGGTGAACCTCCTCTGCACCCTCTCCAAAGCATCCACATCCTTTTGATAATGTGGCGACCAGAACTGTACGCAGTATTCCAAATGTGGCCGAACCAAAGTCCTATACAACTGTAACATGACCTGCCAACTCTTGTACTCAATGCCCCGTCCGATGAAGGAAAGCATGCCGTATGCCTTCTTGACCACTCTATTTACCTGCGTTGCCACCTTCAGGGAACAGTGGACCTGAACACCCAAATCTCTCTGGACATCAATTTTCCCCAGGACTTTTCCATTTACTGTATAGTTCACTCTTGAATTGGATCTTCCAAAATGCATCACCTCGCATTTGCCCTGATTGAACTCCATCTGCCATTTCTCTGCCCAACTCTCCAATCTATCTATATTCTGCTGTATTCTCTGACAGTCCCCTTCACTATCTGCTACTCCACCAATCTTAGTGTCGTCTGCAAATTTGCTAATCAGTCCACCTATACTTTCCTCCAAATCATTAATGTATATCACAAACAACAGTGGTCCCAGCACGGATCCCTGTGGAACACCACTGGTCACACGTCTCCATTTTGAGAAACTCCCTTCTACTGCTACTCTCTGTCTCCTGTTGCCCAGCCAGTTCTTTATCCATCTAGCTAGTACACCTTGGACCCCAAGCGCCTTCACTTTCTCCATCAGCCTGCCATGGGGAACCTTATCAAACGCCTTACTGAAGTCCATGTATATGACATCGACAGCCCTTCCCTCATCAATCAACTTTGTCACTTCCTCAAAGAATTCTATTAAGTTGGTAAGACATGACCTTCCCTGCACAAAACCATGTTGCCTATCACTGATGAGCCCATTTTCTTCCAAATGGGAATAGATCCTATCCCTCAGTATCTTCTCCAGCAGCTTCCCTACCACTGACGTCAGGCTCACCGGTCTATAATTACCTGGATTATCCCTGCTACCCTTCTTAAACAAGGGGACAACATTAGCCAGGACTTATAAAGCTAAGGCAATACTAGGTTTAGAATGGAATCATAGAATCATAGAACGGTTACAGCACAGAAGAAGGCCATTCAGCCCATTGTGTCTGTGCCAGCTGTTTAGAAGAGCAATTCACCTAGTCCCATTCCCCAGATTTTCCCCTTAGCCTGCAAATATTTTTCTTTTCTGTTAATTATCCAATTCTCTTTTGAAGGCCTTGATTGAATCTGCCTCCAGAATACTCTCTGGCAGTGAATTGCATATCCTAACCACTTGCTGTGTAAAAACGTTTTTCCTCCTGTCGCCATTGCTTCTTTTATATGAATTATGTTTAATTCTATGCAGGTGGTGGGCATTAACTAGGGATTCACTTGACCCCCATAAACAGGCACAGACTAAAACAGTAGTTGTTGGGTTAGAAGTTGTATGCTTGTAATGTGTAATTCTGTAAATAAATATAAAAGTGTGCAAAGATTGGTTCCAGTTCTATCCTTCACCAACTGATTTTCAGGAGTAAAACACTAGCCTCATAAATACCAAGGCTAAAAGAGCCTTCATCGCTGAGTCAAAAACCTGGAACTCCCTACCTAACAGCACTGTGGGAGTACCTTTGTTAGATGAACTGCAGTGATTCAAGAAGGCCCGTGCTACTGCATTCCCCTGCAGCCTCTCTGCCTCCCTGTTAATATCAGGGCCTAAGTCTTAACAATCTAACTACAGATAAATGCCAGACTGATGCATGTCCAAACAATGGGTTTGAGATTGAACAAAACAAAATCATCAATGAAGCATTCAGTTTCTGTAACCTGATCCAAATAATGCAATATATACACACACATATATATTCACAGGTTGGAAATAAATTGTTCTATTGAGAAATCCCGTGCACCCTTTCCACAATTTTGTGTCTATTCTGAGACATTATGAGATTCCACTCCATGACATTGCAAATTTAAACAATGGATTCACAACATCACTGGGACAGAACTTTGCGATGACATTTAAGGAGGAATTTAAAAATATCTAATCATAGGCTGTCTCTGAAGACCAATGTAATACAGCAAGAAGGGATGACTTAAATATATCAGTAAGTGTTCAAATTCCTCTCTTTACATAAACTATTCATACTACACTTGGCAATTCACTTTGAAAACTAGCAGCAGGTTAACACAACTATATGTTATCCCACTCAGCACACAAACATAAGGGTTTAGGGAAACCAGCTATTCTATAAATAGCAAAGGCCAAAGCACTTTCCAGATAGTTTTGAAGTATAAATCTATAACCTGGGTCATCCTGCCTCACATGGGGAAAGACAAGAGTAAATGTTTCCTTCCTGCCATAAATCAAAGCCATCTTTGACTTATCAGATAATTAGTGAGCCTGATGTACAGAGAACAATTGTATTAAACTTTTAATGAGTTGACTGTCTGTACAACCTGGACATAGTCTGCATCTCTCCCTAATGCAGTGCGTTAAATCATATGGACTGCTGGAAAAATGAACTTCCTTAAGAGCTAGAAATCATTGCTGTATTTTAATTTGCCTGGTAAAGTAAATTGTTCTTATGCTACGAAACTGCATAGCACAATGCTATGTTTATAACAGTTTAAAGGAACTGCGAGCAAGAAGGAATAAATGTAGAAATATGTGGGAAATCCCAAATAGGTTCAGATTCAGGGTCTGAAATGATACTTTGTTATGTTAAGGGCTGGTGCAGATTGGCACAATAATATACTTGAATCGCAAACATAAACTTACTGAGATAAATGCGTGTGACAGTAATAACTGTTACAGACTCCTGCATCTGCTAAAACCTTATAAACAGCACTTCCACAGATGTTCTTAATATAATCACAAAACAACATAAGAAATGGGAGCAGGAGTAGTCCGTATGGCCCCCCGAGCCTGCTCTTCCATTCAAAAAAATCATGACTGAACTTATACACCAACTCCATTTTTTGCCCTATCCCCAAATCCTTTGATTCCCTGAGTACCCAATAATCTATCGACAACAACTTCTTGCATTTATATAGCACCTTTCATGCAGTAATATATCCCAAAGTGCTCAGTCTTGAATATACTCAACAACTGAACATCGACAGCCCTCAGAGTTAGAGAATTCCAAAGATTCGCTACTGTTTGATTGGAGAAATTTCCCTTCATCTCAGTCCTAAATGGGTTACTCCTTACGCTGAAACTATAATCCCTATTCTAGGCTCTCCAATCAGGGGAAATAACCTCTGAGCATCTACCCTGCCAAACCCTCTAAGAATTTTATACATTTCAATTAGATCACTTCTCATTCTTCTAAACTTCAGAGAATATAGCCCCATTCTACTCACTCTCTCCTCATAGGATAGCCCTCTCATCCCAGAAATCAGTCTAGTGAACCTTCATTGCACTCCGTCTAAGGCAAAACTGTACACAGTACCCAGGTGTGGTGTCATCAAAGCCCTATATTATTGCAGCAAGACTTCCTTACTCTTATACTGTAGCCCCCTTTTTAAAATTCATTTTATGGGGATGTGGGCATCGCTGGTCAGGCCAGCTTTTATTGCCCATCTCTAATTGTCCATGTGAAGGTGGTGGTGAGATGCCTTCTTGAACCGCAGCAGTCCATGTGGGGTAGGTACACTCAAAGTGCTGTTAGGAAGGCAGTTCCAAGATTTTGACACAGCGACAGTGAAGGAATTGCATATAATTCCAAGTCAGGCTGTTGACCTTCCTAATTTCTTTGTATTTGCATGTTGACTTTCTGTGATCTGTTTACAAGGGCACCCGAATCCCCTGAATACCAATATTTACTAGTTTTTCACCCTTAAAACATATTCTGCTTTTCCGTTCTTCCCACCAAAATGGATAATTTCACATGTCCCCACATTATATTCCATCTGTCATCTTCTTGCCTAAACAATTTAATGGTCTGTATCCCTTTACAGCCTCTTTATGTCCTCCTTATAATTTACTTTCCCACCTTACTTTGTATCATCAGCAAAGCTGGATATATTACACTCAGCCCCTTCATCTAAGTCATTGATATAGATTGTATATAGCTGAGGCTCAAACACTGATCCTTGCAGCACTCCACTTGTTACACCCTGCTCATTTATTCCTACTCTCTATTTTCTGTCCATTAACCAATCCTCAATCCATGCTAATATATTACTCCCAATCCCAAGAACTCTAATCATGTGTAACAACCTATTATTTGACACCTTCTCGAATGCCTTCTGAAAATCCAAATATACTACATCCACTGGTTCCCCTTTATATACCCTGCTAGTTAAAATCTCAAAAAACTCTAAGAGATTTTTCAAACATGATTTCCCTTCATAAAACCATGTTGACTTTGCCTAATCATGCTATGATTTTCTAAGTGCCCTGTTACCATGTCCTTAATGATAGATTCTAGCATTTTCTCTATGTCTGATATCTGGCTAATTAGAACTAAACCATACAGATCTAGAAAATTGCAGATGTAATTCCCCAGGATTTGTAGAGTTAATTACATTTATATTGGTACTTTCTAAGGTTTTTGGAAACAGCTGTTATCCCTCAAAGTATTTATTATCAAGAGAGATGTTTTGATCCCAGCATCTGGAAGAAGCAATCTGCCTAGAGAAACAAAGAGGGTATGGATGGAGGTGGTGCCGGAAATCAGCACTTGAGGAGTCACCAGAAGGACGTGGGTCCAGTGTTGGAAGAAATTCAATGGCCTGATAAGATTTTGTAAGGTGAGTGACCAATGGCACCTGAGTGACAGGTCACCAACTCTGTAAACACCAGCATGCATAGGAGTTGACCTCACAGAATGTCCATAGTTCTCCCTAACATTGTCAGATTGTTATGAATGCTCGACCTTGTGACATGATTATGCTCTAAAATTGTAGTTTATAAAAGTTCAAAATGGAGTCTAGAAGGTCAGATGACCTTACCTCCACTCTGCGATAGGACATGACAGATGTCTTGGTTACCAGGACAACAGAGAACACAGATCAAAAATTCCTTTTGAAAAACAGAGACTGCAAGGCTAATACCTGAAGAACAATGGGTTTCACCCTCCCAGACTTTCGGGTTGTAAAACAAGGAGTCAGTAATTCGGAAGATGCAAATGTACCAGGTAGCTGTTAAACCTGTGAACAATAGAAGGCCAAAGTGGCTGTGTGAAACCAGACTTCTGGACTCTGCATATTGGAACAGTACAATAAGCTATTGACTTTTGAGTCCAGATACATTTAAGAGACTTTCTGAAGGGAGACAGGCTGTAAGAAAGGAACCCAGTGGTTGCCGCCTCACAGCAGGCTGTATGAAAGGAAGACAGCCAGCAGTTCAACTCGAGAGAGAGAGAGAGAGAGAGAGAGAGAGAGAGGGAACAACTACTCTTGGAAACCAGAAACAGTGAAAAGCTGTGAAGACTTGAACCTGTATTGAAAGTTGAAGATTGCAGAGAAGTAGAAGACCAGCAAGAAGATCACCTGGAAACGCCTATTCGCTGATGTCCAGGTTGGAAGTTCTCAGAGAAATGAGCGAAGAGGACATTGATTTTTGAATATGTCTGGAAGATCCAACCCATTGCAACTGTGAGGAGTTTGGGTCTTTTAACTGCAAAGGATTTTGCCATCAAAGAGGACTGTGTTACACATAAGTGTGGTGTGAGGTTTTCAATATTTTAATAAATAAAAAAAACCTTTCTTTGTAATTTGGGGTCTCAGATACTTATAAAGTACTATTCAGTTAACTGGGGATTTCTTTTAGTTTAGTTGTTATAATAAGTCTTAAACCGTGGAATCTTGTCGTGTAATTCTTGAAATTGGTCTGGGTTTCATATCTCATTTTTCTCATATTAACAATTTCACTGAGGCCGTAACAAGATCAAGTGTCCAGCTGCATCACTGAGATGGCAGCCACCCTCACATATGGGGCACTATTCAGAACGGGACATCACTGAGGGGCACGTCAGCTCACGTGTATGTCATACTGGAAGAGATGAGGGAGGGCAGCCTCCTCATGAATCATTCTCCCCTCATCCTGCAGGAAAAGAGAGCTGATAACACATGGGAAATGAGGCCCAGCTCCACACTCTGACCCCGATGGAGGAGGTGACATTGGAGATTGCCAGAGTGCCAATGCATCAGTCCGTGGGGGATGGTGAGACGGGAGGTCATGAAGAGCAGGGTCATTTTATAACTCTATCTTGATGTGAAGGGCATGAAGGAGACTCCTGCCCGATGTGTGCTGTGGATCTTCAACCGCTGTGATCTAAGGGGCTATTGTGCTGGGGCACTTGTTGAGTAGGATAAGTTCTCATTTCCACTTTCTTGGGTATCTGAAAAGGCCAGTTGCAGAGGGGAAGGAGAGTGCACAAGCACAATTGGTGTCTCCTTCCTTGGCAGGGAGAAACACAAAGCAATCAACTCATCACATCATACCTCGGCACCTTCCACCAGTGCACACACTTACTTCGGTTGGGTTCCAAAGTAGTGTAGAACGGGGAGCACTGAGTGAACCTCACATCATGTGTGAGCAGGAGGAGGAGGGTGAGGGAGAATCAGAGTCAGCTGTGGGCAGTCCCCCACAGAGGATGGAGGATATATACAGCGATGCTCCACTGGGCAATGATACTGGGTCTCAGGTGTCACAAACAAGGAGGGTCTTCCTCAAGAACCAGAGGCAGATAAGTTCCCATTTGTCAGAGTTCCCTGAGGCCTTGAGGAGCCATGGGCAGGCAATGGAGGAGTCCATACAGCACCTATGGTCAGTCATGACTCAGGATTTTGAGTGCATGAGTTCCTCCATTGAGAGATTGGACAAACTCTTGGAGAGCCATATGCAGCACCACTCTGAGTGGGTGCAGGAGCAGCATGCTCATAGGCACAGAAAGAGTGAGGCTCTATAGCATAGGCCGCTCAGTGTCGCTGATGGCGCTGAGCTGCTCGAAGTGGATGCGAGCTGCACCCCAGTCCAAGGGCACCAGGAAAGGGCTGAGGCAGTCGAAGTGGCAGATGGAGGGGCCATCTCTCAGGGGGCACTGGCATCACCCATTGGCCTCTCGCCGCCTCTGACTCATGAACCATCTATGTGACTGAGGCTGCCCCTGCAATGACGCAGGCATGGCAGCTATGGAGGATCCACCACGGGCACCTCCAAGACAAGAATGGAAGCCACGGGCATCTCAGCCAGAGGAAGAGACTAAGGAGCAGGCTGCCTCCACGTCATGCTCTGCCACAGGGAGAGCACCCCATAGAAGTGGTAGAGAAAGGAAGGCACCATGCTGTTGATTTCACTTAATGGATCACCTGGGTGCTGTTTTCCACAATTGTATGCTCTTTTGTTTTCATTACAATATCTTATCAATCTGATATATCTATATATATATATATATATATATATATATATATGTTATTGATGTTTCATGCCAGAAGGGGGATGGAGTTTTGAGGAGTGTTTGGGGATCTTGGGATTGCTGTATTTCCATGCTGTGTGATGTTGGAGAATGTTGGCATAGTCATGGCTGGCAGTGGAATTTCACAGATGTGGGTCTTTACAGAATGATAGCTCTCCATGCTGGAAGGTGAGTTCTGGGATCATCAGTCATAAGGGCTCAGAGGTGATTCAGGTGAAACACTGCTGAATCAGTGTGACCCTTGCAGCCATGCCAGCCTGCAGTTCATCCCGAGGTCTGGGATCGCATCGGCAGGTGTCCTCCAATGCCTAGGCGCTGGCCACCTCTCCAGCAGTCGCTTCCTCCTCCTTTTTCTCCTCTTCTTCTTTCATCTCTCAGTCCTCCTCCAAGGTTGGGTAGTGTTTCAACTCCTCCTCCTCATCCATCTCCAGGCCTCTTTGTGTTGTCATGTTGTGCAGGACAGAGCAGATGACGACAATACGAGACACTCTGGCTGGCTCGTATTGGAGGGAACCACTATGGTCTGTTCCATGCAGGTCTATGTTAGTAGAGGCTCTGGTTGTAGTGCCTCACTCCATCCATATCTGGGTGGTGGACGGGTGTCAGGAGCCACCTCTTTAGGGGATAATCTTTATCCCCAGCAGCTACCCACGGAGTCTGGATGTGGGCCTGAAGAGGTGCGGCACCTGGGACTCTCACAGAATAAAGGAGTCATGACAGCTGCCCGGGTATCGAGCACAGACCTGCAAGATTTGCTTCCTGTGGTCACAGACCAGCTTGACATTCAATAAGTGGTAGCGCTCTCTGTTCAGGAATATGACCTGCTAGTCTGTCGGTGTCTTGATGGCTAGGTGGGTACAATCATTGACCCCCACTGGACCGGAGGGAATCCAGCAATGATGGCAAAGCTCAATGCCCTCTGTGCCTGCGCCGGCCCATCTGTGTTAAAGTGGATGTAGTCCCCCACCCTCCTGAATATGGCATCCGTGACCCGTCTGATGGCATGATGAGTTGCCAACAGCGAGATGCCACCTAGGTTTGCAGCTGATCCCTGGAATGACCCAGTTGCATAAAAACTCAGGGCACAGAGACCTTGACAGCTGCAGGTAAAGGATTGCCATGGGGGCTGTGGAGCCTCACGTGATTCTGGATCAGAGCACAAATGTCCAAGACCATCTGCCTGTATAGGCACAGCCTCCTCCAGCACTGGGACTCTGCCATTTGCAGGTAGCTGACCCTTGGGCAGTAGATCCAATGTCTTGGGTAGTGCTTCCTTCCCCTTGCAGCCCCTCACTGTGCTCCTCTGGTCTCCTCCTGTCCAGAAGGTTGCATCTGCTGAAGCTCATCCTGGCTGCTCTGTCGAATGCCAAAGTAGCCTGTTCTCATCTCAGCTCCCTTAGCTGCTGTTTGTGCATTCATCAGGCCTTCCCCTGCCAACCCCAGCTGCCCAAGTGATGCCAGCAGCCTCACGATCCACTCCAAATTCCTACCACTCACCACAGACAAATGGAAGTCTTTCAGTTCCAGTGATGGTTACTCTGTGGCACTGTTTTAGAAACTGAGCTTTATTCTGCACTTCTGCAAGATTGTCATGGCCCCCAGCAGTGTTCACAACCTCTACACCCTGCCAGACATGGTGTTTTCCCCCGCTCTTCTATTGAAAATTACAAGACTTCCAATGAGCTTCTCAATGAGCTGAACAGTGAATTAACTGGAGGTGTGCAGGCTTCCCGTTCCCTCCCTCCTGGCCTACCTTTCAAAATTGCTTTATGTTCCAGAGGCGGCAGGACCCAGTGCCGACCTCTGAGAACCGATTTTCAAAAAGCACACTCATTCTCTCCCGCACTCACCAGCATTTCAAATTTCAGCCCCTAGTCTCTAACCTCTCACTCTCCATTGCAACTGTTGTGGTACACCTTTAAATGTGGTATACCTTGTGGTAGAGAGCCACTTGAAATGATCTGGAAGAAGCCATTAAGGAGTGCACTGCCAAAACTGCAAAGACATTCTGTCAAGATACAGGGTTATGACCGTGAGGTGATGTACAAACCAGGCCTTTGCGGACAGCAGAAATATACTCAGTTGCATGCTGAAACAACAACAGATCCTACCTTTCAAGAACTGTGGAGAACCATCGTAGAAGGGTGGCCAGACTCCTTCCATGACATAAACAAGAATATCAGACCGTTCTGGGCTTTCAGGGGTGAGATTGGGATTCCCAAGGAGTCATTTCCAAAGATAAACACGTTCTCGTCCCGAAATTGTTGCGAGCTGACATATTGCAGAAACTGCACCAGTCACACATGGGAATTAACAGAACCAGAAGACTGGCCAGGGAGACAGTCTATTGGCCTGAAATTAACGATGACATTGAATCTATTGTCAAGGAATATCAGGCATGACAATCCAACATGACTAGTCAGTGTAGGGAACCACTTCTACCCCACAAAGTTCCTATGTATCCATGGGCCAAATTAGCCACTTACCTCTTCCACCTTCATGATGCTGATTTTCTGGTTGTCACCGATTATTTTTACAAATTCCTAATCATCGGCCAATTGCATGACACATCTTATTTGACTGTGGTACACACATTAAATACTATTTTCAGTCTTTATGGTGCACCCAAAGAGATAATCTCTGACAATGGGCCTCAATATACTGGAGAACCATTCCGTGACATGTCAGAAATGGCCATAGATCACACTACATCCTCACCTCACTACCCAAGATCTACCAGCTTAGCAGAACGTATGGTCCACACAGTAAAGTCTCACATTCTCATGTGCAGGAAAACCAATCAGGGTCTCCACATCGCTGTGCTGCATCTCAGAACTACCCCTCTAAGGTCTACGATTCCATCTCCAGCAGAACTGATGTTCAGAAAACAGGTACCATCATTCTACCCATCCAGACGTAAGAGACACTTTTTTTTATTCGTTTATGGGGATGTGGGCGTCGCTGGCCAGGCCAGCATTTATTGCCCATCCTTAATTGCCCATGAGAAGGTGGTAGTGAGATGCCTTCTTGAACTGCTGCAGTCCGTGTGGTGTAGGTACACCCACAGTGCTGTTAGGAAGGGAGTTCCAGGATTTTGATCCAGCGACAGTGAAGGAATGACAATTTAGTTCCAAGTCAGGATGGTGTGCGGCTTGGAGGGGAACTTGCTGCTGGTGGTGTTCTCATGCACCTGCTGCTCTTGTCCTTCTAGGTGGCAGAGGTCGTGGGTTTGGAAGGTGTTGTTGAAGGAGCCTTGGTGCGTTGCTGCAATGCATCTTGTAGATGGTACACATTGCTGCCACTGTGTTGGAGGTGAAGGGAGAGAATGTTTATGGATGGGGTGCCAATCATGCTTTGTCCTGGATGGTGTCGAGCTTCTTGAGTATTGTTGGAGTTGTACCCATCCAGGCAAGTGGAACGTATTCCATCACACTC
This sequence comes from Heterodontus francisci, assembly GCF_036365525.1. Taxonomy (NCBI): domain Eukaryota; kingdom Metazoa; phylum Chordata; class Chondrichthyes; order Heterodontiformes; family Heterodontidae; genus Heterodontus; species Heterodontus francisci. The sequence goes on from NC_090374.1 coordinate 124,920,112, forward strand.
CTGACTTATGTCTTGTAGATGGTGGACAGGCTTTGGGGAGTCAGGAGGTGAGTTACTCACCTCAGGATTCCTAGCCTCTAACCTGCTGTTGTTTATATGGCTACTCCAGTTCAGTTTCTGGCCAATGGCAACCCCCAGGATGTTGACAGTGGGGGATTCAGCGATGGTAATGCCATTGAATGTCAAGGGGATATGGTTAGATTCTCTCGTGTTGGAGATGGTCATTGCCTGGCACTTGCGTGGCACGAATGCTACTTGCCACTTATCAGCCCAAGCCTGGATATTGTCCAGGTCTTGCTGCATTTCTACACGGACTGCTTCAGTATCTGAGGAGTCGCGAATGGTGTTGAACATTGTGCAATCATCAGCGAACATCCCCACTTCTGACCTTCTGATTGAAGGAAGGTCATTGATGAAGCAGCTGAAGATGTTTGGGCCTAGGTCACTACCCTGAGGAACTCCTGCAGTGATGTCCTGGCGCTGAGATGATTGACCTCCAACAACCACAACCATCTTCCTTTGTGCTAGGTACGACTCTAACCAGTGGAGAGTTTTCTCCCGATTCCCATTGACTTCAGTTTAGCTAGGGCTGCTTGATGCCAATATCAAATGCTGCCCTGATGTCAAGGGCAGTCACTCTCACTCTCATTTCACCTCTTGAGTTCAGCTCTTTTGTCCATGTTTGAACCAAGACTGTAATGAGGTCAGGAGCTGGGTGACCCTGACGGAACCCAAACTGAGTATCACTGATCAGGTTATTGCTAAGCAAGTGCCGCTTGATTGCACTGTCGACGACACCTTCCATCATTTTACTGATGATTGAGAATAGACTGATGGGGCAGTAATTCGCCGGGTTGGATTTGTCCTGTTTTTTGTACAGGACATACCTGGGAAATTTTCCACACTGCCAGGTAGATGCCAGTGATGTAGCTGTACTGGAATTGCCAGGTAGATGCCGGTGTTGTAGCTGTACTGGAACAGCTTGGCTAGGGGCGCAGCATGTTCTGGAGCACTGGTCTTCAATACTATTGCCGGAATGTTGTCAGGGTTTATAGCCTTTGCAGTATCAAGTGCCTTCAGTAGTTTCTTGATATCACATGGAGTGAATTGAATTGGCTAAAGACTGACATCTGTGATGCTGGAGACTTCAGGAGGAAGCCGAGATGGATCATCCACTCAGCATCTCTGGCTGAAGATTGTTGCAAATGCTTCAGCCTTATCTTTTGCACTGATGTGCTGTGCTTCCCATCATTGAGGATATTAGTGGAGCCACCTCCTCCTGTTAATTGTTTAATTGTCCACCACTAATTGTCCATCACTAATCAACAAGCGCATGGGAAAGGCTTCCACTGCTATGTCCAGACTGGCCAAGAGAGTGTGGGAAAATGGCGCACTGACACGGAACACAAAAGTCCGAGTGTATCAAGCCTGTGTCCTCAGTACCTTGCTGTATGGCAGCGAGGCCTGGACAACGTATGTCAGCCAAGAGCGACGTCTCAATTCATTCCATCTTCACTGCCTCCGGAGAATACTTGGCATCAGGTGGCAGGACCGTATCTCCAACACAGAAGTCCTCGAGGCGGCCAACATCCTCAGCTTATACACACCTCTGCAATAATCAGTGATACTCAGTTTGGGTTCCGTCAGGGTCACCCAGCTCCTGAGTCAGCGGCGCTTGAGATGGCTTGGCCATGTGAGCCTCATGGAAGATGGCAGGATCCCCAAAGACACATTGTACAGCGAGCTTGCCACTGGTATCAGACCCACCGGCCGTCCATGTCTCCGCTTTAAAGACGTCTGCAAACGCGACATGAAGTCCTGTGACATGATCACAAGTCGTGGGAGTCAGTTGCCAGCGTTCGCCAGAGCTGGCGGGCAGCCATAAAGGCGGGGCTAAAGTGTGGCGAGTCGAAGAGACTTAGCAGTTGACAGGAAAAAAGACAAAAGCGCAAGGGGAGAGCCAACTGCGTAACAGCCCCGACAAACAAATTTTTCTGCAGCACCTGTGGAAGAGCCTGTCACTCTAGAATTGGCCTTTATAGCCACTCCAGGTGCTGCTCCACAAACCACTGACCACTTTCAGGCGCTTACCCATTGTCTCTTGAGATAAAGAGGCCAAAGAAGAAGAATTCATGACTGGATGTTGCAGGACTGCAGAGCTTAGATCTGATCCATTGGCTGTGGTATTGCTTAGCTCTATCGCATGCTGCAATCACCCCCCCACCCGCCCCCCCCCCCCCCCCCCCCCCCATACTGAGAGTGTCTGGTAAGCTGTGAGGAATCCACAAACCTCGCAGGCGAGGCTGTCTCAAGAAAAAGCTAGTCACATGACTAACCTGCTGGCCAACCTGGAGTTAATTGAATTGTGCTCACAGATCAGTTTTTGGAAGAGACTGCAACTGAACTCCAAGAAGAGCACCTCTCTCTCTCTCTCTCTCTCTCTCGCAAAGTTCCAGAGACCCATGGAGGTAACTTAAGTCTCAAGACAGAAGACCAGCGAAACAAGTTTGAAAGTGTGCACTGGGCCCCAGTGAGAACGGCAAGACTTAACTTCAATCAAAGACTTTACATCCAACCCAAAATCAGTAACTGAACTCCATCTATTACTTCAAACCTCGCCCCTTTAAGTTTTTCTCCTCCTCTGTCTCTATTTGCGTGTGTTTATCGTGTATGCATGCTAGCATGGTCGCGCCACGTATTTTTTTGCAGTTTTAACTGAGAGTTTTAAGGTTAATAAACTTACACCTTTCTTGTTTAAATCTGAGAAAACCTGCCCTGTTGATTTCTTTGCCATTACAATTAGAGAGCAGTGAGCAAGGACTCACTGAGGGGAAACTAAAACACTGTGTTTTAAAAATTAAACCCTGTTACAGGCGAACCTGGAAAAGGCTAAGAGGGGAGCCTGAGACCTCTTTCTCATCTGCTTGTAACACAGTATATAGTTATCAAGAGTTATGAGACTATGAGTCTTAAAAATCCGTGAATGGGTGAGGGGGTGGTGGGGGGGGGGGGGGGGAGCCTGAGCAGGGAGTCCAACCGTATCCATGTGGGGTGAGGTAGAGCACTCGATTAAAATAGCAGTGTTGAAACCTTAGGAGTGTGTGGCCTTCCTGTGCCTGAATTTAGGTAAGTAAAAATGGGGTGCAGAAATACCTCAAAAAGATGATGCTGACATCCCTATCTTCCAACCAACCCCTCCCCCGCCAAACCACATTATTCCTGCTCAGTTGGATGGTGGGGTGCAGTTAAAATTGACCCTTAAGATTCGTTGCAGTGTCTACTTCTCCAATTCGTTTTGTACTAACAAGGCATTATAATCACTAGCCCTGAGGTGTTCACCCACATTTAATACATTTTCTTGATTTATTTCATTACACATAATGAGGTCTGGAAATGTCTGTTTCCTTGTACATCTGCAAATACTTGAGGAAGGAGTCTACACACATTTTAGGAATTCCATTCCTTTTCCACTGTTTACTGCCTTTCCTCCCCAATCAATATGTGGGCAATTAAAATGTCCCAATTTTGCTATTTCTGCTCATCTCCCTGATCTGTCCACAGATTTCCTTTTCAATTTCCGACCCACAATTAGCGGGTCTGTATTACAACCCCACTAGAGTAACAATTAATTTTTTTTATCTTTGATCTCCAACCATATTGACTCTGTCCTAATCTATTTTTTGTGTACATTAGTTTTCTTTATAGCAAGTATACTGTCCTTTACTAAATCCTCCTTCTTTCTTACCTATTCTCTCATTCCAAGAAATATTATAAGCGATATGTTTACCTTCCACTTCTACCCAAATTGCAGCCAAGTTTTTTTAGTGCTATTAAACCAACAGCTTCCTGTGGCATAATTGCTTCTAATTCCCCCAGTTTATTTTCCACACTTTGAGAATTTAAATACATGCACTTTATCTTTTCTTCATTCATATTTAACTTTGTTCCTGTTTCCTTGACATTTGGCCAAGCTTACAACTTGTACTTTCATTTCAGTCTTTTCACTGCTTATACATGTTCAATGTAATTTTCTTTCTTTGCTCTTTTTATTCTTTCTGCATGCTATCCTTTTTGCTCAGTTCTTTTTCATTTGTATCTTTACCTGATTCACATCTGCATTCTCTTCTTGCTCTTTCTGATTAATTTCTTCCTTCCAAGTTTAAATTACTTCCTTATTTATCCATGTTGCCAGTTCATTAGCTCCCTTCCTGTTCAGATGTAGCCCATCCTTATGGAATTGATGTCCGTACCTCATAAAACAGAAACTCTCATTGTGGCACCACTGCTTTAGCCACATGTTCCCTAATCTTCGCATCCTTCCCATCCTTCACGATTCCAGCGCTATTCTACAGAGATCACCACCCTTTAAGTAAACATAGAAACATAGAAAATAGGAGCAGGAGTAGGCCATTTGGCCCTTCGAGCCTGCTCTGCCATTCATTATGATCATGGCTGATCATCCAACTCAGTAGCCTGTTCCAGCTTTCGCCCCATACCCTTTGATCCCTTCAGACCCAAGAACTATATCTAACTCCTTTTTGAAAACATTCAATGTTTTGGCCTCAACTGCTTTCTGTGGTAGCGAATTCCACAGGCTGTCCACTCTCTGGGTGAAGAAATTTCTCCTCATCTCAATCCTGAAAGGTTTACCCCGTATCCTTAGACTATGACCCCTGGTTCTGGACTCCCCCACCATCAGGAACATCCTTCCCGCATCTACCCTGTCAAGTCCTGTTAGAATTTTAAAGGTTTCTATGAGATCCCCCCTCACTCTTCTGAACTCCAGCAAATATAATCCTAACCGACTCGATCTCTCCTCATATGTCAGTCCCGCCATCCCAGTTATCAGTCTGGTAAACCTTTGCTGCACTCCCTCTATGGCAAGAACATCCTTCCTCAGATAAAGAGACCAAAACTGCACACAATATTCCAGGTGTGGCCTCACCAGGGCACTGTATAATTGCAGCAAGACATCCCTGCTTCTGTACTTGAATTCTCTCGCTATGAAGGCCAACATACCATTTGCCTTTTTTACCGCCTGTTGCACCTGCATGCTTACCTTCAGCGACTGGTGTACGAGAGCACCTAGGTCTTGCTGCATATTCCCCTCTCTCAGTTTATAGCCATTCAGATAATAGTCTGCCTTCCTGTTTTTACTACCAAAGTGGATAACCTCACATTTATCCACATTATACTGCATCTGCCATGCATTAGCCCACTCACTCAACTTGTCCAAATCACCCTGAAGCCTCTCTGCATCCTCCTCACAACTCACCCTCCCACCCAGTTTTGTGTCATCTGCAAGTTTGGAGATATTACATTTAGTTCCCTCATCTAAATCATTAATGTATATTGTGAATAGCTGGGGTCCTAGCACTGATCTCTGCGGTACCCCACTAGCCACTGCCTGCCATTCGGAAAAAGACCCATTTATCCCTACTCTTTGTTTCCTGTCCGCCAACCAATTTTCTATCCATCGCAACACACTACCCCCAATCCCATGCGCTTTAATTTTACATGCTAATCTCTTATGTGGGACTTTGTCGAAAGCCTTCTGAAAGTCCAAATAAACCACATCCACTGGCTCCCCCTCATCAACTCTACTAGTTACATCCTCAAAGAATTCTAGTAGATTTGTCAAGCATGATTTCCCTTTCGTAAATCCATGCTGACTCTGTCCGATTCTACCACTGTTTTCCAAGTGCTCTGCTATAAAATCTTTGATAATGGACTCTAGAATTTTCCCCACTACCGATGTCAGGCTGACTGGTCTGTAATTCCCTGCTTTCTCTCTACCTCCCTTTTTAAATAGTGGCGTTACTTTAGCTACCCTCCAATCTGTAGGAACTGTTCCAGAGTCTATAGAATCTTGGAAGATGACCAACAATGCATCCATAGGGTCACTTCCTTAAGTACTCTGGGATGCATACAATCAGGCCCTGGGGATTTATCAGCCTTCAATCCCATCAATTTCCCCAACACCATTTCTCTACTAATACCGATTTCTTTCAGTTTCTCTCTCTCACTAAGCCCTGTGTTCCCCAACATTTCTGGTATGATATTTGTGTCCTCCTTTGTGAAGACAGAACCAAAGTATGCATTTAGTTTGTCAGCCATTTCTTTATTCCCCATGATAAATTTCCCCAGTTTCTGACTCTAAGGGACCTACATTTCTCTTCACCAATCTTTTTCTCTTCACATACCTATAGAAACTTTTAGTCAGTTTTTATGTTCCCCGCAAGCTTGCTCTTGTACTCTATTTTCCCCTTCTTAATGAATCCCTTGGTCCTCCTTTGCTGAATTCTAAACTGCTCCCAATCCTCAGGTCTGTTGTTTTTCCTGGCAAATTTATATACCTCTTCCTTGGATCTAATGCTATCTCTAATTTCCCTTGTAAGCTATAGTTTGGCTACCTTTCCCGTTTTACTTTTGCGCCAGACAGGAAGAAACAATTGTTGCAGTTTATCCATGCGCTCTTTAAATGTTTGCCATTGCCTATCCACCGTCATTCCTTTAAGTAATGTTTCCCAATCCATCGCGGCCAACTCGCGTCTCATACCTTTGTAGTTTTCTTTACTAAGACACAGGACCCTTGTCTCAGAATCAACTACGTCACTCTCCACCTTGATGAAGAATTCTATCATATTATGGTCGCTCGTCCCCAAGGGGTCTCGCACCACTAGATTGTCAATTATTCTTCTCTCATTACACAATACCCAATCTAGAATGGCCTGTTCTCTAGTTGGTTCCTCAACATATTGGTCCAGAAAACCAGTCCATATACACTCCAAGAATTCCTCCTCTACAGTATTGTGACTAATTTGATTTGCCCAATCTATATGCAGATTAATGTCACCCATAAGTACAGATGTTCCTTTATCACATGCATCTACAATTCCTGTTTAATGCCATTCCCAACATCACCACTACAGTTTAGGGGTCTATATACAACCTCCACTAATATTTTTTGCCCCTCAGTGTTTCTCAGCTCTATGCATACAGATTCCACATCGTCAGAGCTAATATCTTTCCTCACTATTGCGTTAATTTCCTCTTTAACCAGCAATGCAACTTCACCGCCTTTTGCTTTTTGTCTGGCCTTCCTAAATACTGAATATCCCTGGATGTTCATTTCCCATCCCTGGTCACCTTGCAGTCATGTCTCCGTGATCCCGACTATATCATACCCGTTTACATCTATTTGCGTGATTAATTCATTCACTTTATTGCGAATGCTCCGTGCATTAAGGCACAAAGCCTTAAGGTTTGTCTTTTTAACATTACTTGTCTTCTTCCCAATATTTTTTACTGTGTCCCTGTTTGATTCTGGCCCTTGATTTCTCTATCACTTTTCTTATTCCCCTTACTGTCTTTTGTTCCTATCTTTGATCCCCCCTCCTCTGACTCCTTGCAAAGGTTCCCATCCCTCTGCCATTTTAGTTTAAACCCTCCCCAACCACTCTCGCAAATACTCCCCCTAGGACATCAGTCCCAGTCCTGCCCAGGTGTAACCCGTCCAGTTTGTACTGGTCCCACCTCCCCCAGAACCGGTCCCAATGCCCCAGGAATCTAAAACCCTCCCCCTCACACCATCTTTTCAGCCACGTATTCATCTGATATATCCTGCTATTTCTACTCTGACTAGCACGTGGTACTGGTAGTAATCCTGAGATCACTACCTTTGAGGTCCAACTTTTCAACTTACTTCTTAGCTCCCTATATTCTGCTTTTAGGACCTCATCCTTTTTTTACCTATGTCATTTGTACCAATGTGTACCACGACCACTGGCTGTTCACCCTCCCCCTTCAGAATGTCCTGTAACCGCTCTGAGACATCCTTGACCCTCGCATCAGGGAGGCAACATACCATCCTGGAGTCTCTATTGCGACCACAGAAATGCCTATCTATTCCCCTTACAATTGAATCCCCTATAACTATTGCATTCCCACATTATTTACTCCTCCCCTGTGCAGTGGAGCCAACCATAGTGCAATGAATTGGGCTGTTGCTGCTTTCCCCTGAGAGGCCATTCTCCACAACAGTATCCAAAGCAGTATATCTGTTTTGCAGGGGAATAGCCACAGGAGATTCCTGCACCGCCTGCCTAGACCTCTTGCTCTGCCTGGTGGTCACCCATTCCCCTCCTGCCTGTGGGGTCTGAGCCTGTGGTGTGATCACCTCTCTATACATGCTATCCACGATACTATCCGCCTCGTGGATGCTTCATAGTGTCCCCAGCCGCCGCGCCAGCTCCGAAACCTGGGCTTCCAGGAGCTGCAGCTGGACACACTTCCTGCACGCATGCTGGTCCCGGGCACTGGAATTGTTCCCGGCTTCCGACGTGGAGCACAAGGAGCACGCCACGGCTTTCAGCTCTCCTGCCATGACTTAATCCTTTAAATTAAATTAAACTTTCTGGAAGATCTTAACGTCCAATAATATCAGTTAATCTAGGGTCCTTTTTCCATGGTTCTCGTTACTACAGAACTCCCTAAAAAAAAACACTATTTACTTTATTTGAAATAAACTTTAAACTTTTACATTTTTCTTACCTGAGATACTGACCCAGCTATTCAGAGCTATTCCCTAACAGCAGTGACTCACCAAACAATCACCTTGCAGCTCTCCTGTGACGTCACTGTTGGCTTTTTTTTTTCTTTTTTTTCAAAACTCCGGCGTGATGGAAGAGCTCCTCTCTGCTCCACTCCAGGAAGGTAACAGACTGGGCCTCAATCCTCGGGCTCGATTTATAGACTCCGCTCTCAGCGTTCTCCCCACAGGTCCACTCCGCTCCTCTCCGCTCCGGTCCCGAAAGGTAAATCTGCTTCCTAATTGTCTAAACTCTTTTGCAGGATTCAGGCATTTCCTTTCCTATATTGTTGGTTCCAGTGACCACCACGGTGACTGGCTGGTCTCCCATCCTTTCTATAATCTTTCCAGTCTTTCAGAAAAGTCACTACTGTAGCACCAGAGAGGCTTCTGAGACTAACTGTGGTCTTTTAAAAAAAAGTGGCCATTCCTCTAAGTCTCTTTTCACTGTTGTATTCTGAATTGCTAATCTCCCAGGAAAAGGCTGAGAGGGAACCCCTAGACCCCTTTCTCACCTGGCCGTAAATGAAATTTGGGGGCTAGTGTTTGGATTGGACCCACAGACAAATGAGAAATTGGAAGTGGGAAGTCAAATTGATCCCAATCAAAAAGAAAAGATTTCACTCCAGGTTTTCTTGTGGTTGTGTGTGTCAGAATGCTAACATGTTTGTGACTGAAGCTAGTAACTCCCCAAGCCAGGGTGAAGTTACTTGGGATAAGTTAAAAGCACTGTTTATGGAGGAGTTGTGAAATATGGCTGTGCTTTGTAGGATCACTGTCCGTGCCAAGGCTAGAAAGTCCAAACTCCTAAGACTAGTGGCCAACCATTTTTCCCTCGAATCTGAAGAATCAGAAACAGTGTTAGAAATAGACTCCGACGGGGTATTGCTGGAAAAAAATACAATTGGGACAAAGGAAACTTGAATTAGAAGACAGGGAAAAAGAAAGAGAGAGGCAGGAGAAAGAAAAAGAGAGAAAGAAAGACAGGAGAGAGAGAAAGAGAGGAGAGAGAAAGAGAAAGAACCTTCCAGAAGGAACATGAGGAAAGAAAACTGAGGTGACTTGAGTTAACTAGGGGGCAACAGAGTAACCCCAGTGAAAGCATGGCTAATATAGAGGATCGTAATTCAGGGCTATGTACTGAATTGTTAAAATTTACTCAACTGGTCCCAAAATTCAATGAGGGAGACGTGGAAGCATTTTTGTATCTTTTGAAAAACTTACAAGGCAGTTAAAGTGGCCAGCTGAGGCTTGGACTGTCCTGCTACAAAGCAAGTTAACAGGAAAAGCCCATTAGGTTTATTCCCTGCTGCCAGATGAGAGTTCATCAGATCACGAACTGACAAAAAATACTATCCTTGGGGCATATGAGCTAGTACCTATCGCCAAAAGTTTCGCACCCTTAAGAAGCAAGCTGATCAAGCTTACTTGGAGTTTGAGAGAAGTCAGCAGCTGGCTTTTGACCAGTGTTGAGGGCTCTTAAAGTGCAGCCCAGCTATGAAAACCTCAGAGAGGTAATTCTGATAGAGGAATTTAAAAACTCTCTCCCAATCTCCATAAAGACACATGTAGAGGAACAGAAAGTTCATAGAGCCAGGCAAGCCGCAGTTCTGGCTAATGAGTTTGCTTTTATATATAAGTCGGCTCCCCAGGGGAAAACCTTTCCTAGTCACCCCCACAAATCCAAAAAGGACAAAGGGTGGGAAGGTGATAGAAGCCCAAGCAGTCCTGAGAAAGAAAGAAAAGCAAGAGAAACAGGGGCCCTCCTCCAGCCAAAAAGGATACTGCTGTAAGTAGGAGAGAGACCTGGAGACCTGTGTGCTTCCATTGTAATAAAGCAGTTCATCTAAGAGCTGACTGCTGGCAACTAGGGGGAAAGCCTATAGGGTTAATCAGGGCATACCCGCTCAATGCCGTAGAAAGGACCCTGATGGAAAGCACAGCTGAACAAGCTGCGGCTTTAATTGCAGCAATAGTAAGCCCAGAAAGCATACTGCTGCGAGTGCAGGAACATTTACTGGGATTCCTGAAGGTTATCAGGATTTTGTGTCTGAAGGGAGAGTAACTCCATATCTCTCGAGTGGGACAAGCAAGCCCTTAGTAATCCTCAGGGACACAGGGGCCACTAGATCTCTTTTACTGGGAAAAGGCATGACCTTTCCCCCACAGAGTGCAGTAAACACCAGAATGGTGGTGAATGGTATTGAAGGGCAGTGTACACCTGCACCTTTACATCAGGTGCACTTGGAGTGTGACCTAGTTTTGGGAGCAGTGACCATAGGAATTGTCCCTAGTTTGCCTGTGAATGGGGTTGACCTGCTCCTAGGTAATGATCTGGCAGGGGCAAAGGTGGTAGCTTCTCCAGTAGTGAACGAAAGATCGCAGGAGGTCAGAGAGTGGGAGGAGACGGTCCCCTGCAGTTTCTCTGAATGTGTAGTGAATCAAACCGTGATCAAACCAGCTCCCCCAGAGGAGACTACATTAGCACTGCAGGCAGATGACCATGAGGTCTGTCTGTCTGAGACTTTCTTTGGAAATTTAGAAGACCCAGGGAATGAATTAAATGAATCTTCCCTAGCCGAGGCTCAGCGAGCTGACCCAGTATTCAGAGTTAGCACAGTCTGAAATTGAAGCAGATGGAGTCTCTGATTGCTACTATTTAAAGAATGGGGTACTGATGAAGAAGTGGAGTTCTCCTCACAGACCTGAAGGTAAAGAATGGACAGTGGTTCACCAGGTATTGGTGCTGCAGAGGTACCGGAGTGAAATATTAAGAATGGCCTGTGAGATTACAATGGCTGTATATGTCGGTGTATGAAAAACCAAAACCCGCAAGAGACAGCAATTTGACTGGCCAAACCTCCACAAAGATGTGGTGGAGTACTGTAGGAGTTGCCACATATGCCAGGTTGAAGAGAAACCCTAACCGACAGTGAAATCTGCACCCCTAAGTCCTGAAGTGGCTTTTGGGAAATCCTCCAGCAGAGGGCTGGTGAATTGTAAGGGACCCCTGCCGAGAACAAAAGGGGACAGAAAGGCACAGGTCTGGTAGAGAGTTAGGAAGGAAAGGGGTAAAAGGGACAAAGAGGGCAGGTTAAAGGAAGCCCGGGAGGAATCCCAGATGAAAACCCCTACTGTCCGGTCAGCCAACCCCAAAATGTTTGAAAACTTAGACCACACATCCTCCTATGTAAATACAGACACCAGAAGCACCCCACCAGAGTTGCTCACAGCATTTACAGAAACCTGTAGAGACAAAGAAAGTCTTCAAGAGGGCAGAAAACCGGTGACAGTGATGCTTCACTTAGTCAAAGTGTCACAGGGAAGTGCAGTAGAATTTGGGCAAATACTTGCAAGCAGGAGTGTCCCAGAGGAGAAAGGGAAGATTAGCAAAGAATCTTCCACCGCAGTCAGGAGAAAAGGGAAACAACCATCCCCTGAGGTGAAAAGCTTTTGCATGACTCATCAAAGCACTGAGAGTTCAGAGTGGATCCACCCAATGCCGACTCCCATGAGCAGAACCCTACAACAGGGCGAATTAAATTTACCCACCCCCCGCAGAACTCAACAGGAACAAAGTCACCCTATGCAGTCATGGAAATGTGCAAACTGAAAAACATCCCCAAAAATCACATGTGCATTGGGATGTCAAAAAGGACAGTTTAAAGTAGCACAGCTACCAAGAAAAGACAGGTGGTAACAATCCTTAGGATTTCTGAATGAATGAGAATGAATGAGAGAAATGCATGTGTGTTTTCCTGTATTTACTATTCTCTCTAGTCTTTTTCAATGAAATGGTCTTCTAAAATCACACTTCATTCCACTGGATTTGCAGGTGTGACGAAAACCACACCTGCCAAGGATGAGGCATATTAATTCCATTATATAGAATATTAATTTTAAACTGTTGCTGGCTGAAAAGATGACTTGTTTAAAGAGACCACAGCAGTGGCTGAAAATATACTGCTCATTTGCATTCTGGAGACAGTTGTCTGGTGAAGACAATGGAACTGCTCCCCAGTTCAATTATCCAAATGGATTTTGATCAAAAGACATTGAATGTGTGAACATCAAAATTCCAGCCCCCTGAGGAAGTCTACTAAGATTGAAAGAATCCACAAAACCTCGCCAAGCAGGTTGTTCCAAAAAAGGAGCTAGTCACATGACTGGCTTGCTGGCCCAGGTTTGGTTTGAATTGTGTTCACAGAACAGTTTGAAAAGAGACTGCAACTGAATTTGAAGAGAGAGCATCTCTCCCTCTCTCTCATGAAAAGAGACTGCAACTGGATTTTAAGAAGACAGCATCTCCCTGCCTTTCTCTCTCTTTCTCACACACAAAGACAGTGACCCATGGAAGAAATTAAGCCTCAAGAGAGAAAACCATCGAAACAAGTTTGAAAGTGTGCACTGGGCCCCAACGATACGGCAAGATTTAATTGCAATCAAAGACTTTACATCGAACACAAAGGACAGTAAATGAACTCCAGCAATGCTTCAAACCTTTCCCCCTAATTCCTTCTCCTTTTCTGTCTCTATCTGTGTGTGAGTTTATCGCGTATGCATGCTAGCATGGTGCGTCCTATTTTTTAGTAGTTTTAACTGAATTAGAGTTTTAAGTTTAATAAACTTACACCTTTCTTGTTTAAACCTAAGAAAACCTGTTTGGTTGATTTCTTTGCCATTGCAATTGGAGAGTAGTGACAAGGATTCATTGAGGGAAAGCTAAAAACACGGTGTTTTAAAAATTAAACCCTGTTACAGCCAATCCAGGAAAAGGCTGTGGGAACCCCTGGACCCCTTTATCACCTGGTCGTAACAAAGTTCTTAAATATCAATTAAATTTCCTAGCTCCTCCTTCCCACTCTCGCCAAATTCCCATTTTGATGGTGTTGTTTTCACTCTGTTCCTACATCACACCTGCTCACCCTGTAGTATGTGCTGTGCACAAGTAATAAGTTTACATGGATAAATTTTGTTATAAACATGACCATAGGATATTATAAAAATTATAAAAAATGGTAAAAAAATTAACAACATAAATGAAACATGGCAACAAGTGGTTAACATGTGTAGACATGTGCAGACATACTGCGGTAGAGTTTCTGCTTTGGGTGCAAATGGCGATCTAGGTGCAAATTGCAACCATTTTGAAAGTGTTTTTTCCTTTGAGTTGATGCTCAAACCCATTTGCATAAGACTGAACTCAAAATCTACCATGAACCAATGCAATCGCATAGCATTTTGTAATGTAGTTTAAAAAAAAATTGTTTTAAGAAATATTCCTTGATATATTTAAGAGTGGTAACTTGGTAATGTTTCATAAATACAGCTGAAAATGGATTTAAAACAAGAAATAAACATTTTAAATCACAATGTCAATCCACTACCTGTGAGTGACCTGATTTTAAAGTAATGAAAATAATTTTCAACAAAATATATGAAACCATTTTCTCATTATATTGTGGTACAGTAGACAAGCTTCTTGGTAAATTAAAAAATTATTTTCAAAAACTTTTAAAACATATTGATGAGTGTCCTTGCACCTAAGAGATACAGCCTAATTTTTAAAGCATCTTCGAAGGCATGCAAACGTGTGCAATTAGCTAAAATGATTAATTCAGCCTGGGGATTTCATCAGTTTTATGAGTAGGGCCTGATTCTAGCATGATGTTTTTTAACCAGTGCAAAAAATCCCAGAAATTGGGTTTAATCTGATCTTTTTGCACTGGTTATGCCAATTTTGCCCAAATTGCACTGACAATAACAATGCAATCGAGAGGAATCTGCAGCCCATGACGTATAATAATGATGATTTTAATCATTTTCAATTTATCTCGTTTTAAAATAAAACAATGCTACAAATACTCACATTGAATAAGAGCAACAAGATCTAATTACTGCAGGAGGTGTCAAATAATGACTATGACACTGAAGAAGATGTCAAGATTGTCAGTCCTGAAGCAATGAGTTAGATTTTCAATTTGCTGCAGGGGTGTAAAACTGGAGTTGCATATTGTCCATTACAGAGACCACCTAATTGCCATTTCAAACGGAAATGAGTATCGAATGGTTTCTGTAATGGGCAATTATCAACACCAGTTTTACACCTGGTGGCAAGGTGATAATCTATCCAAATGTGAGATTGTCAGCAGCTGTAGAAGGGGAAACAGAGTTAACGGCCAGGGTTTTGTTGGAAGGGGGTATGTCCCAATGTCAGGACCAAATGCAAGTCCTGAGCATGCGTGGGTGGGCAGCAGGACCATGACAACAATCTTCCAGGTAGTGGCCTCTTAATTGACCGCTGCCGGGCACACCATCCAATTAAGGATGGTAATCTGGCTGTCCATGCTGCCGGCCCAGTTCTGCAGCCTCTGCAGCGCCATTGAGAGAGGTGCCTGCTGCTGAGGCTACAAGGAAAATGAGAGGACACCTCCATTTTGAGGCACCCTCACAGGGGAGTTAGAAAATTATTTTCCCTGCTGGGGCCAGGCAGGCAGGCCCTGGCACTCGGAGGGGTAACCCTCCAACATTCGGGGTCACAGGGGTGTCCTTTGTTTCTGGGGCCCCCCCCTTGGGTCATGGAGCCTCTGGATGTGATGTCACCCTCCCCCCTCATGAAGCTGGTAGGAGGCTGGTGCTACGCAGTTGGCAGCCTGCCCATGCGACAGGCAGCCACTCCGCCGCTGGCAAAATAGGGACGGCCTGGGAAGATGGCCCTCAATTCGGCCTTTAATTGGCTTATTTAGTCGCCTGCCACCAGTTGGCGGGTGGCCGAGCCACTGCCATTCCCACTCTAGTAAAATGGCCTGGAGGTGGAACTGCATTGGGGAGCCCATCCCATTGCAGCTCCCCGGCATTTTACCAGCTCCCCCGCCTCCTAACACGCCACCCAGGGGCCAATAAAATCTCGCCCAACATTTCCAGTTGGTTCTGATGAGAGGCCACTGACCTGAAACGTTTCTTTCTCCACAGATGCTGCCACAATTGCAAAATTTTTTGTTTATATTTCAGAGATGCAGCATCTTGTGTATTTTGCTCTTGTGAGATTGTTTCCTTTAACTGGTTGGTAACCAGAGTGCACAGATTTAAGATAATTGGCAAAAGAGCCAGTGGTGATTTAAGGAAAAAAAATGTTGCAGTGGGTTGTAATGATCTGTAATATGCTGCCTGAAAAGGGGTGGAAGCAACACAATATTAACTTTCAGAAGGGAAAATTTTGCAGAGCTATGGGGAAGAGCTAAGGAGTGGGATTAATTGGAGAGGTCTTTCAAAGAGCTGGCATAGACATGATGGGCTGAATGGCCTCCTTCTGTGCTGTATCATTCTATGATTTTATAAACCTAGGAGAATTAAAGCAACAGTCCGGAACAAGGCGTATTACATAATTTCTTAAGTGAGGAGTCCCATGCTCTAACGAAAGGTTTCAATTCCAAATACCATCATTGTGAATTTACACAAGCTTCAGCAAATAGAAATTAAATCTGATAAATAGTAACCAGTGTATTTTTTCAACAATTACTTCAGATATTTATCTTCACTTTTTAGGCCACGGATCAGGTAGAGAGCAAAAGGAGCTGCAGGCTTGCACAAATTTAGCACATATCTCTATGGGCTTTCAGCAAGGATTGTGCATCTGGTTCCCATAAAATATATTGAAGATAACTACGAGCATCAAGATTTCCTCTGGCATAAGTTGAAAAGTGGTTGTAATTTCCTGTGCCTCATATCGAGTTTGTTGCTAGCAGCAAGGCCGTTGTGATGTCAAACTGGGTCACTTGGTCAGTAATTATTTGAAAATGACAAAAATTGTTTGCTGGGATCAGAAACATTAAAGGGGTAATCCTACAATCCAGTCGCCCAAGGAAGGAGAGGTACTTGCAGCAAACACTTCCTAAGAAATTTTGAGTATAGAAATATCTCTTAAGCTATCTCCCAAAAAGACTACTCTAAAGTGACAGTAGGGTGTAGGAAACTTTCTCTTCACATCTGTACTAGGCCAACTCATGCAAGATATTAATGTGCAGCTGAATAGTTAGTGAGGCACTGGAAAAACCAACCGTGTCACTCAGGGTCATTCTCACAGGCAAAGAAATAATAATCTGAGCAGCTTCCTAAAGCACAGAGGAAAGACTTTTTATTCTTCTGGGAAAGGCATCTTTAGTTTAAGAAAATAACTTTACAATTTATTTTTATTTCCTTCTTGATCAAATGCTTTGCTTTGGATCACATTATCTAGACTTATATAAATATACATATATAGATAGATAGATTCACATTGAAATATCCATTTCAGTTTGTGTTTGATATGACTGTCATTTCTGTAGATTCAGCATACTATAGAATAGTTATGATTGGATATACTCCTGCAAAATACAAAATCTATATGCGCTGGAAATGTTTGAGTGAGCTTTCATCAGCTCTTGTAACATGTAACAAGAATATATCATGATTGAAACCAGAAGGTGAAATTAGATAGGTCTGCATGCATGTGTATGGTTTCACTATGAGTTTAGAGTTTCTGTCACTTTGTGGGATTTACAGGTTCCTCCTCATGTAAACCAGCTCAGTAAATGTCCATGTTAATAAACAACATGGTGTTTTGTGCACTTTTTTAAAAGATAAAAAAAAAATGAGTTTCCCTTTGATATTTCATTCAGCTTTTGTCATTTGTTCCATTATAATTATAAATGGGTGAAACATCTATGTATGTTGATTAGTTACTAACACTTCAGTATGTTCAATTCTGCAAAATCACCTAATTAATAGGGATGATAATGTTCATGAGAGTTAAATTGGATATCCCCGAAAATGGGGATTGCGGTACACGATTAACCTGGGGCCTGTTCATTGCACTGCAGGCAGTATGTCAAATCAGTTCTACGTACACTGTTCATTGGTTGCATGCATCAGCACGGGGCCCAAAATCACATGTGGTTAGTGCTACATAAAGGCAGGCTGCGCCTTTTGAAATGGAGATGTAATTGTGTCTGCTGGAAGTAATGGGTGTGACTCTGTGCTGTAAAAAAATTGAAGAATAGATGAACATGCGAGAGAACAAGCACCAAGGTTTTCTGATAATGTATGGATGCCTTGGTGTAAGGCGTGGAGAGAAGGAGAAGCAGCCTGGGCTGAGTTTTCTACTGTCACCGGGGTCAGGACCAGATGTGGACGGGATTTGAAAATCGACATCTAGGAGGTTGTCTCCAGAACCTGACGCCTGCAGGACAGTCCGCAATTTTCGATGTGAGGGCGCGGGGGGTGGGGGGAATGGGGAACTTGCTTGCCTCCAATTAAGGGCCCATTAAGCTCATGGAGGAGCTTGTTAAAGGGCCAGGATGGGGCTTGGGTCTGCACTGTAATTTTCAAATGGGATTCTGGAGAGCCTGGCCAGTCTAGTACACAATAGTGTACAGCTGTTGGGCTCACAGTGGGCAGGGGGCAAAATTTATTGCTGCAAGATGAAATGTTTTGGCCCTCGGTGATCTTGCACTGGGCCAAGAGTAGGACTTTTTTTTATTTTGGAAGTGTTGCCTCACCTCTTTATTCTGCTGGCCCTCCAACGAGCTGCCCGCTCTCTGCAGCAAGGCAGCTGCAGGCCCCAGCATGGCTGGAGCCTGCCTTTGACGTTCGTGCACTACAGGCAGCTCCCACCTCCTGCAGAGACTTGGCACCACTAATTGGGCGCGGAGGTCGCCTTTTACCCAATTAGGCCATAAAATATTTAGTTTGCATTAGTGACATAGCTGAGACATGGGGTCGGGACTGGGAAACCATCCAGGCATCAGGTTCCCTATTACGTTTTGAAACTTCAGCTACCTGTATCTGCAGGGAAGTAGCAGACTTTGGAGACATAGCCCTCCTTTACCAAGATGGTGTTCTGCGCACGTCCCGTTGGAAGTTGTGTGCACATATCTTGGACCCCATTTTTGAGTCTTATTTGGCTGCATAGCGCCTAAAAAATGGGCACTCCATGATCCAATTTAGCCCCTGATGGATGTTTGGCATTGAGCATTCATTATTTAATGACGGTTTTTAGATCAATAAATTAAAAGTTGAAACCCTTGCATTATTTGCAATATTTATTGTATTTTCTCATATTCAAGTAAAGAACTGCCAATTACTTGAACATAATTACTAACACTACATTAAAATAATTGCTAACACCATATTATACTATCAGTATTCCTCGACCTTTACACATTGGCCCTGATATTTACACAGAGTCGATGAGGGAACAGGGGAGCGTGTTACCGGGGCAAACCAAAAAATCCCAAGAATGTGGAAATCCTACCAAATTTAATGACAGGAGTTTGTTATATTTTTATTCTGCTTCCCATCCAGCAGCGAGCCAGATTGGCAGGCTGACTGGCTGCCAGGTGAGAAAGCTAGCAGTAGAAGGCCACAGCTGGGGAATATTGGGAATGGGCCATAACAACAAGGAAAAATTAGGGTTTGGTGGTGCAATTGGACTAGCAATCAGGAGGGAGGGGAAGCAGGAGAGATTGTGAGTTTGGAGGTGGGGGTTGAAGGATCGTGGCAGAAGATTTGCTCAAGGGGCTGGGAAGAGCACTCCTGCTCCTCTTGGCTCACAAGCAGTGCTGTTGTGGGGCGAGTGGGTTGGGTAGGTGAGGTAGTTTAAATTACCTCCCTACTGCCTTAGTGCCTTAGTTCTCTCATCACAGTATCCAATTGTTTCTCAGATGATTCCATCCTTCTTGGTTTCTACCTGGAGAGAAAAGTTTCTATTTTCTTTCTGGAATGTTTACTATGCTTTACATATCTCAGTGATCTCCTTTTTAGGCTGAAAAGCTCAAGTGGCTGATCTTCGTTTGTTGCAATAACCAGGCAGGATGTGGACATTGCTGTCCATCTGTAATATCTTTCAATTCTGCACAAGGGTTTGTACCTGAAATATCAGTTGACTTGTGTTTTTTAATGGATTCAATGGCAGAATTTTAACTGCCAAGGGAAGGCGGGTGCATTTGTGGGTGGTGGGGGGGGTGGGGCTCTACCTTGGACCTCTGATGAGGAACAAGAGGAGAAGCACCAGCAACACCAACAGCACAGGAGCAGCCAGATCAACACAAGCAGCAGCACCGGTAGCACCAGCTTCTTTCTCCTTAGCCATATGCCGCTCCACAGGAAAGAAGGGATGGACACAGAGATCCAGCTGGAACGAGGCAAAACCCCCAATACAATGGACCGGATTTTGTGCTCAGTTCAGAGGCAGGCTCTATGGCGGACGGGGCCAGAAAATCAGCACAGATCCGTCCGCCATGGAACCCAATGCCGTAATGCCCGATTCCGATTTTCTTGGAGGTGGCGAAGTTCCATGGCGGCACCTCCGCCACTCTGCAACAGGACCATACTTTAAATATGTTTAAATAACGTTTTGCATGAATTTGACTGCAGTTCGCCGCGATTCTACCAGCTGTTCACAATCTTCTGCATGACATGCGGTACTCACGTGCCTTCACTTTCCCATCTTCGAAAAGCTGATGCCGACGAAGCGAGAGTCCTTGGTGCCTGCAAATGTTAGGTAAATTATGCATTGTTATCCTGTTGAATTTGTTTTAACATTGGATATTGCCACTAAGGTCAATTTGCAGATGTGAGTGGGGTGGTTGAAATTCTGCTAGTGGGTGCTGTGGGGTGGGGGGGAGGGGGGAACTCTGCAAGGGGGTAATGTTGTGGGAAGGGGAGGGTTGAACTCTGCAATTCACCATCAGGAGACACCAGAAATGGCATCATCAATGCCACTCCCGCCACGTGACTGGGGGGGACAGCCGCCATCATTATGCTAAGTGGCTGCCTACTGCGTAATCGCAGCGGCATGGCCGCAAATGTCACAGGCGGGACGGCTGACATTTTGTGCACCCTCCGCTGCTCCCAGCGGAGTGATAACAAAATCCAGCCCTAGGCCTACTGGCAGAGGATGAGCTCTTTCAACATGTCTGAGCACCAGTGCCTCAGGAGGTTCAGGCTTTCACAGCAGTTCATTGCTGACATCTGCCACCTTCTGGAACAAGACCTCCTTCCCAGTGAACCAGGTTGGTGAGCAATGCCACTGGCCATCAAGGTGGCTATTGCTGGAGGGCCAACTGTCGCTTCAGTTCTCTGTCGCTTCCTGGAGTTGTGCATTCTCTTCGCCTGCAAGGAGAGAAAGCAGAAAGCTGTGAGTGTGAGAAAAGGATTGTGTGGAGAGGAGGGAAGGAAAACACTTGTGGAGGTGGATTGTGAGGCATGCGTGTGAGAATGCAATAGGATGAGAGCTATTCAGATGGGGATGTGAGGTGGTGCCTGGAGAGAGAGGAATAAGTGGAGCTGCAAATTGTGTTGGTCTGAGGTGTGCTGAGCAGGAGAACGCTGGGGAATTCAAAGTATGGGGGTTGGCACCTGAAAGTGTTATGACACTCACCTTTCCTGACATTATGAGATCCTTGATGCTCTTGAGACACTGGCTCCAGCTTCGAGGGACCACAATCCTGCTACTCACTTCCTTGGCCATTTCCATCCATACCTGCTTAGTTTGGGAGGCTGGCCGCTTCCTCAGGGTCCTAGGGTAACATAACCTCACTTCAATTCCTTGAATCCTGCAGGAGGACCTCCAGGTAAGAATCCGAGATCAGGGCTGGAGCGGGAGGGAACAGTGAGCAGCCTTTCTTGGTCTTCTTTCCATTCCTGTGGATGCTGAAGCCTCAAAAATCCAAGTATAACATTTGGACACCTACTGGGCTCCCATTAACTCAAAATCCCTTCTTTGACAGATTTGGCTCGTCATTGACCCTCCCTCTCTAATTGGTCAAGAAACCTGGAAGTGGTATGCTAATGCTGTCGCTGAGTTTAAACAGCCATGGCAAAGCCTGTTACTTAATCAAATGGTTCCCGATCCGAGAATGCAACTCTCCCACCCACTGCCCCTGCTGCTCCCACTGCCCCTGCTGCTCCCACTGCCCTTGCTGCCCTACTGCTCCCGCTGCCCCTGCTCCTCCCGCTGCACCTGCTGCTCCCACTGCCCCTGCTGATCCCGCTGCTCCCACTGCCCCTGCTGCTCCTGCTGCCTCCGTTGCCACTGCTGCTCCCACTGCCCTGCTGCTCCTGCTGCTCCCGCTGCTCCCACTGTCCCTGCTGCTCCCACTGCTCCCACTGCCCCTGCTGCTCCCGCTGCTCCTGCTGCCTCCGTTGCCCCTGCTGCTCCCGCTGCTCCCACTGTCCCTGCTGCTCCCGCTGCCCCTGCTGCCCCTGCTGCCCCTGCTGCTCCCACTGCCCTTGCTGCCTCCGTTGCCCCTGCTGCCCCCGCTGCCCTGCTGCGCCTACTGCTCCAACTGCTCTGCTGCTCCCACTGCCCCGCTGCCCCTGCTGTTCCTGCTGCCCCCGCTGCCCCTGCTGTTCCTGCTGCCCCCGCTGCCCCCGCTGCCCCCGCTGCCCCTGCTGCCCCTGCTGCCCCTGCTGCTCCTGCTGCTCCTGCTGCCCCTGCTGCTCCCGCTGCCCCTGCTGCTCCCACTGCCCCTGCTGCTCCCACTGCCCCTGCTGCTCTCGCTGCTCCCGCTGCCCAGCTGCTCCTGCTGCTCCCGCTCCCCATGCTGCTCCCACTGCCCCTGCTGCTCCCGCTGCCCCTGCTGCTACTGCTGCTACTGCTGCTCCCGCTGCCCCTGCTGCTCCCGCTGCCTCCGTTGCCCCTGCTGCTCCCGCTGCCCGTGCTGCTCCCGTTGCCCTGCTGCTCCTGCAGCTCCCACTGCCCCTGCTGCTCCCGCTGCCCTGCTGCTCCTGCTGCCTCCGTTGCCCCTGCTGTTCCCGCTGCCCCTGATGCTCCTGCTGCTCCCGCTGCCCTGCTGCTCCCGCTGCCCTGCTGCTCCCACTGCCCTGCTGCTCCTGCTGCCTCCGTTGCCCCTGCTGCTCCCGCTGCCCCTGCTGCTCCCGCTGCCCCTGATGCTCCTGCTGCTCCCGCTGCCCTGCTGCTCCCGCTGCCCCTGCTGCTCCCGCTGCCCCTGCTGTTCCTGCTGCCCCTGCTGCCCTGCTGTTCCTGCTGCTCCCGTTGCCCCTGCTGCTCCCACTGCTCCTGATGCTCCTGCTGCTCCCGCTGCCCTGCTGCTCCCGCTGCCCCTGCTGCTCCCGCTGTCCCTGCTGTTCCTGCTGCCCCTGCTGCCCTGCTGTTCCTGCTGCTCCCGTTGCCCCTGCTGCTCCCACTGCTCCCGCTGCTCCTGCTGCCCCTGCTGCTCCTGCTGCCTCCGTTGCCCCTGCTGCTCCCGCTGCTCCCGCTGCCCCTGCTGCTACTGCTGCTCCCCCTGCTTCTGCTGCTCCCGCTGCTCCTGCTGCCCCTGCTGCCCCTGCTGCCCTGCTGTTCCTGCTGCTCCCGTTGCCCCTGCTGCTCCCGCTGCCCCTGCTGCTACTGCTGCTCCCCCTGCTTCTGCTGCCCCTGCTGCCCCCGCTGCTCCCACTGCTGCTCCCGCTGCCCCTGCTGCTACTGCTGCCTCCGTTGCCCCTGCTGCTCCTGCTGCTCCTGCTGCTACTGCTGCCTCCGTTGCCCCTGCTGCTCCCGCTGCCCCTGCTGCTACTGCTGCTCCCCCTGCTTCTGCTGCCCCTGCTGCCCCCGCTGCTCCCACTGCTGCTCCCGCTGCCCCTGCTGCTACTGCTGCCTCCGTTGCCCCTGCTGCTCCTGCTGCTCCTGCTGCTACTGCTGCCTCCGTTGCCCCTGCTGCTCCTGCTGCTCCTGCTGCTCCCACTGTCCCTGCTGCTCCCCCTGCTTCTGCTGCTCCCACTGCTCCTGCAGCCCCTGCTGCTCCCACTGCTCCCGCTGCCATGCTGCCCCTGCTGCTCCCACTGCCCTGCTGCTCCCGCTGCCCCTGCTGCTCCCGCTGCCCCTGCTGCTCCCGCTGCCCTGCTGCTCCCACTGCCCTGCCGCTCCCACTGCCCTGCTGCTCCTGCTCCCGCTGCCCCTCCTGCTGCCACTGCTCCCGCTGCCCCTGCTGCTCACACTGCCCCTGCTGCTCCCAGTGCTCCTGCTGCCCTGCTGTTCCTGCTGCCTCCGCTGCTCCTGCTGCCCCTGCTGCTCCCCCTGCTGCTACTGCTGCTCCCGCTGCCCCTGCTGCTCCCGCAGCCTCCGTTGCCCCTGCTGCTCCCGCTGCCCTGCTGCTCCCACTGCCCCTGCTGCTCCCGCTGCCCCTGCTGCTCCCGCTGCCCTGCTGTTCCTGCTGCTCCCGTTGCCCCTGCTGCTCCTGCTGCCCCCGCTGCCCCTGCTGCTCCCGCTGCTCCCGCTGCTCCCCCTGCTCCCCCTGCTCCCGCTGCTCCCGCTGCCCCTGCTGCTCCCACTGCTCCCGCTGCCCCTGCTGCTCCTGCTGCCCCTGCTGCTCCCACTGCTCCTGCAGCCCCTGCTGCTCCCACTGCTCCCGCTGCCCCTGTTGCTCCCGCTGCCCCTGCTGCTACTGCTGCCTCCATTGCCCCCGCTGCTCCCGCTGCCCCTGCTGCTCCCGCTGCCCCTGCTGCTCCCGCTCTCCCTGCTGCTCCCGCTGCCCCTGCTGCTCCCACTGCCCCTGCTGCTCCCGCTGCCCTGCTGCTCCCGCTGCTCCTGCTGCTCCTGCTGCTCCTGCTGCTCCCACTGTCCCTGCTGCTCCCACTGCCCCTGCTGCTCCCGCTGCCCCTGCTACTCCCGCTGCCCTGCTGCTCCTGCTGCCTCCGTTGCCCCTGCTGCTCCCGCTGCCCCTGCTGCTCCTGCTGCCCCTGCTGCTCCCACTGCTCCTGCAGCCCCTGCTGCTCCCACTGCTCCCGCTGCCCCTGTTACTCCCGCTGCCCCTGCTGCTACTGCTGCCTCCATTGCCCCCGCTGCTCCCACTGCCCCCGCTGCTCCCACTGCCCCCGCTGCTCCCACTGCCCCTGCTGCTCCCGCTGCCCCCACTGCTCCTGCTGCCCCCACTGCTCCCACTGCTTCTGCTGCCCCTGCTGCTCCCACTGCTTCTGCTGCTCCCGCTGCTCCTGCTGCTCCCGCTGCCCCTGCTGCTCCCACTGCCCCTGCTGCTCCCGCTGCTCCTGCTGCACCCACTGCTTCTGCTGCTCACGCTGCTCCTGCTACCCCTGCTGCTCCTGCTACCCCTGCTGCTCCTGCTGCCCCCGCTGCTCCCGCTGCTCCCGCAGCCCCTGCTGCTCCCACTGCTCCTGCTGCTCCCGCTGCCCCTGCTGCCCTGCTACTCCCGCCGCCCCTGCTGCTCCCGCCGCCCCTGCTGCTCCCGCTGCCCCTGCTGCTCCCGCCGCCCCTGCTGCTCCCGCTGCCCCTGCTGCTCCCGCTGCCCCTGCTGCTCCCGCTGCCCCCGCTGCCCCTGCTGCTCCCGCTGCCCCTGCTGCTCCCGCTGCCCCTGCTTCTCCCGCTGCCCCTGCTGCTCCTGCTGCCCCTGCTGCTCCCACTGTCCCTGCTGCTCCCGCTGCCCTGCTGCCCCTGCTGCTCCCACTGCCCCTGCTGCTCCCGCTGCCCTGCTGCTCCCACTGTCCCTGCTGCTCCCGCTGCCCTGCTGCTCCTGCTGCTCCTGCTGCTCCCACTGCCCTGCTGCTCCCGCTGCTTCTGCTGCCCCTGCTGCTCCCGCTGCTTCTGCTGCTCCCGCTGCTCCTGCTGCCCCTGCTGCTCCCGCTGCCCCTGCTGCTCCCGCTGCCCCCGCTGCTCCCGCTGCTCCCGCAGCCCCTGCTGCTCCCGCTGCTCCCGCTGCTCCCGCTGCTCCTGCTGCTCCCGCAGCCCCTGCTACTCCCGCTGCCCCTTCTGCTCCCGCTGCCCCCGCTGCCCCCGCTGCTCCCGCTGCCCCTGCTGATCCTGCTGCTCCCGCTGCTCCTGCTGCTCCCGCTGCTCCTGCTGCTCCCGCTGCCCCTGCTGATCCTGCTGCTCCCACTGCCTTGCTGCTCCCGCTGCCCCTGCTGCTCCCGCTGCCCTTGCTGCTCCCGCTACCCCTGCTGATCCCGCTGCTCCTGCTGCTCCCGCTGCCCCTGCTGATCCTGCTGCTCCCACTGCCCTGCTGCTCCCGCTGCCCCTGCTGCCTCCGTTGCCCCTGCTGCACCCGCTTCCCTGCTGCACCCGCTTCCCTGCTGCTCCCGCTGCCCTGCTGCTCCTGCTGTCATGCTGCTCTTGCTGCTTCCGCTGCCCTGCTGCTCCTGCTGTCATGCTGCTCTTGCTGCTTCCACTGCCCTGCTGCTCCCGCTGCCCTGCTGATCCCGCTGCCCCTGCTGCCCCTGCTGCTCCCGCTGCCCCTGCTGCCCCTGCTGCTCCCACTGCCCCTGCTGCTCCCGCTGCTCCTGCTGCACCACCTGCTTCTGCTGCTCACGCTGCTCCTGCTACCCCTGCTGCTCCCACTGCCCCTGCTGCTCCCGCTGCTCCTGCTGCACCCCCTGCTTCTGCTGCTCACGCTGCTCCTGCTACCCCTGCTGCTCCTGCTGCCCCCGCTGCTCCCGCAGCCCCTGCTGCTCCCACTGCTCCTGCTGCTCCCGCTGCCCCTGCTGCCCCTGCTGCTCCTGCTGCTCCCGCTGCCCCTGCTGATCCCGCTGCTCCTGCTGCTCCCGCTGCCCCTGCTGTTCCTGCTGCTCCCGCTGCCCTGCTGCTCCCGCTGCCCCCACTGCTCCTGCTACCCCTGCTGCTCCCACTGCTCCCACTGCCCCTGCTGCTCCCACTGCCCCTGCTGCTCCCGCTGCTCCTGCTGCACCCCCTGCTTCTGCTGCTCACGTTGCTCCTGCTACCCCTGCTGCTCCTGCTGCCCCCGCTGCTCCCGCAGCCTCTGCTGCTCCCACTGCTCCTGCTGCTCCCGCTGCCCCTGCTGCTCCTGCTGCTCCCGCTGCCCCTGCTGATCCTGCTGCTCCCGCTGCTCCTGCTGCTCCCGCTGCCCCTGCTGTTCCTGCTGCTCCCGCTGCCCTGCTGCTCCCGCTGCCCCCACTGCTCCTGCTACCCCTGCTGCTCCCACTGCTCCCGCTGCCCCTGCTGCTCCCACTGCCCCTGCTGCTCCCGCTGCTCCTGCTGCACCCCCTGCTTCTGCTGCTCACGCTGCTCCTGCTACCCCTGCTGCTCCCACTGCTTCTGCTGCCCCCGCTGCTCCTGCTGCCCCCGCTGCTCCCGCAGCCCCTGCTGCTCCCACTGCTCCTGCTGCTCCCGCTGCCCCTGCTGCCCTGCTACTCCCGCTGCCCCTGCTGCTCCCGCTGCCCCTGCTTCTCCCGCTGCCCCTGCTGCTCCTGCTGCTCCCGCTGCCCCTGCTGCCCCTGCTGCTCCCGCTGCCCCTGCTGCTCCTGCTGCTCCCGCTGCCCCTGCTGATCCTGCTGCTCCCGCTGATCCTGCTGCTCCCGCTGCCCCTGCTTCTCCCGCTGCCCTGCTGCTCCTGCTGCTCCCACTGTCCCTGCTGCTCCCACTGTCCCTGCTGCTCCCGCTGCCCTGCTGCCCCTGCTGCTCCCACTGCCCTGCTGCTCCCACTGTCCCTGCTGCTCCCACTGTCCCTGCTGCTCCCGCTGCCCTGCTGCCCCTGCTGCTCCCACTGTCCCTGCTGTTCCCGCTGCCCTGCTGCTCCTGCTGCTCCCACTGCCCTGCTGCTCCCGCTGCCCCTGCTGCTCCCGCTGCCCCCACTGCTCCTGCTGCCCCGCTGCTCCCACTGCTTCTGCTGCCCCTGCTGCTCCCGCTGCTTCTGCTGCTCCCGCTGCTCCTGCTACCCCTGCTGCTCCCGCTGCCCCTGCTGCTCCCACTGCTCCTGCTGCTCCCGCTGCCCCTGCTTCTCCTGCTGCCCCTGCTTCTCCTGCTGCTCCTGCTGCTCCCGCTGCCCCTGCTGCTCCCGCTGCCCCTGCTGCTCTCGCTGCCCCTGCTACCTCCGTTGCCCCTGCTACCTCCGTTGCCCCTGCTACCTCCGTTGCCCCTGCTACCTCCGCTGCCCCTGCTGCTCCCGCTGCCCCTGCTGCTCCCGCTGCCCCTGCTGCTCTTGCTGCCCCTGCTGCTCCTGCTGCTCCGGCTGCCCCTGCTGCTCACACTGCCCTGCTGCTCCTGCTGCCTCCGTTGCCCCTGCTGCCTCCGTTGCCCCTGCTGCTCCCGCTGCCCCTGCTGCTCCCGCTGCCCCTGCTGCTCCCACTGCCCTGCTGCTCCCACTGCCCTGCTGCTCCCGCTGCCCCTGCTGCTCCCGCTGCTCCTGCTGCCCCTGCTGCTCCCGCTGCTCCCGCTGCTTCCGCTACTCCTGCTGCTCCCGCTGCCGCTGCTTCTCCCGCTGCCCCTGCTGCTCCCGCTGCTCCTGCTGCTCCCGCTGCCCCTGCTGCCCTGCTACTCCCGCTGCCCCTGCTGCTCCCGCTGCCCCTGCTGCTCCCGCTGCCCCTGCTTCTCCCGCTGCCCCTGCTGCTCCCGCTGCCCCTGCTGCTCCTGCTGCTCCCGCTGCCCCTGCTGCTCCTGCTGCTCCCGCTGCCCCTGCTGCTCCTGCTGCTCCCGCTGCCCCTGCTGATCCTGCTGCTCCCGCTGATCCTGCTGCTCCCGCTGCCCCTGCTTCTCCCGCTGCCCTGCTGCTCCTGCTGCTCCCACTGTCCCTGCTGCTCCCACTGTCCCTGCTGCTCCCGCTGCCCTGCTGCCCCTGCTGCTCCCACTGCCCCTGCTGCTCCCGCTGCCCTGCTGCTCCCACTGTCCCTGCTGCTCCCACTGTCCCTGCTGCTCCCGCTGCCCTGCTGCCCCTGCTGCTCCCACTGTCCCTGCTGTTCCTGCTGCCCTGCTGCTCCTGCTGCTCCCACTGCCCTGCTGCTCCCGCTGCCCCTGCTGCTCCCGCTGCCCCCACTGCTCCTGCTGCCCCGCTGCTCCCACTGCTTCTGCTGCCCCTGCTGCTCCCACTGCTTCTGCTGCTCCCGCTGCTCCTGCTACCCCTGCTGCTCCCGCTGCCCCTGCTGCTCCCGCTGCCCCTGCTGCTCCCGCTGCTGCTGCTGCACCCCCTGCTTCTGCTGCTCACGCTGCTCCTGCTACCCCTGCTGCTCCTGCTGCCCCCGCTGCTCCCACTGCTCCCGCAGCCCCTGCTGCTCCCGCTGCTCCTGCTGCACCCCCTGCTTCTGCTGCTCACGCTGCTCCTGCTACCCCTGCTACCCCTGCTGCTCCTGCTGCCCCCGCTGCTCCCGCTGCTCCCGCAGCCCCTGCTGCTCCCACTGCTCCTGCTGCCCCTGCTGCCCTGCTGCTCCCGCTGCCCCCGCTGCTCCCGCTGCTCCCGCAGCCCCTGCTGCTCCCACTGCTCCTGCTGCTCCCGCTGCCCCTGCTTCTCCTGCTGCTCCTGCTGCTCCCGCTGCCCCTGCTGCTCCCGCTGCCCCTGCTGCTCCCGCTGCCCCTGCTGCTCCCGCTGCCCCTGCTGCTCTCGCTGCCCCTGCTACCTCCGTTGCCCCTGCTACCTCTGTTGCCCCTGCTACCTCCGCTGCCCCTGCTGCTCCCGCTGCCCCTGCTGCTCTTGCTGCCCCTGCTGCTCCTGCTGCTCCGGCTGCCCCTGCTGCTCACACTGCCCTGCTGCTCCTGCTGCCTCCGTTGCCCCTGCTGCCTCCGTTGCCCCTGCTGCTCCCGCTGCCCCTGCTGCTCCCGCTGCCCCTGCTGCTCCCGCTGCCCCTGCTGCTCCCGCTGCTCCCGCTGCCCCTGCTGCTCCCGCTGCTCCCGCTGCTTCCGCTGCTCCTGCTGCTCCCGCTGCCGCTGCTGCTCCCGCTGCCGCTGCTGCTCCCGCTGCCCCTGCTGCCCCTGCTGCCCCTGCTGCCCCTGCTGCTCCTGCTGCTCCTGCTGCTCCCGCTGCCCCTGCTGCTCCTGCTGCTCCCGCTGCTCCTGCTGCTCCCGCAGCCCCTGCTGCTCTCACTGCTCCCGCTGCCCCTGCTGCTCCTGCTGCCCTGCTACTCCCGCTGCCCCTGCTGCTCCCGCTGCCCCTGCTGCTCCCGCTGCCCCTGCTGCTCCTGCTGCTCCCGCTGCACCTGCTGATCCCGCTGCTCCCGCTGCCCCTGCTGCTCCCGCAGCCCCTGCTGCTCTCACTGCTCCTGCTGCTCCCGCTGCTCCTGCTGCTCCCGCTGCCCCTGCTGATCCTGCTGCTCCCACTGCCCTGCTGCTCCCGCTGCCCCTGCTGCTCCTGCTGCTCCCGCTGCCCCTGCTGCCCCTGCTGCCCCTGCTGCCCCTGCTGCCCCTGCTGCTCCTGCTGCCCCTGCTGCTCCTGCTGCTCCGGCTGCCCCTGCTGCTCCCACTGCCCCTGCTGCTCCTGCTGCCCCTGCTGCTCCTGCTGCCCCTGCTGCTCCTGCTGCTCCCGCTGCCCCTGCTGATCCTGCTGCTCCCGCTGCCCCTGCTGCTCCCGCTGCCCCTGCTGCTCTCGCTGCTCCTGCTGCTCCCGCTGCTCCTGCTGCTCCCGCTGCCCCTGCTGATCCTGCTGCTCCCGCTGCCCCTGCTGCTCCCGCTGCCCCTGCTGCTCCCGCTGCCCCTGCTGCTCCTGCTGCTCCGGCTGCTCCTGCTGCCCCTGCTGCTCCCACTGCCCCTGCTGCTCCCACTGCCCCTGCTGCTCCCGCTGCCCCTGCTGCTCCTGCTGCCCCTGCTGCTCCTGCTGCCTCCGCTGCTCCTGCTGCCTCCGCTGCCCCTGCTGATCCCACTGCCCCTGCTGCCTCCGCTGCTCCTGCTGCCTCCGCTGCTCCTGCTGCCTCCGCTGCTCCCGCTGCCCCTGCTGCTCCCGCTGCCCTGCTACTCCCGCTGCCCCTGCTGCTCCCGCTGCCCCTGCTGATCCCGCTGCCCCTGCTGATCCCGCTGCCCCTGCTGATCCCGCTGCTCCTGCTGCTCCTGCTGCTCCCGCTGCTCCTGCTGCTCCCGCTGCCCCTGCTGATCCTGCTGCCTCCGCTGCCCCTGCTGCTCCTGCTGCTCCCGCTGCCCCTGCTGCTCCCGCTGCCCCTGCTGCTCCCGCTGCCCCTGCTGCCTCCGTTGCCCCTGCTGCCTCCGTTGCCCCTGCTGCTCCCGCTGCCCTGCTGCTCCTGCTGCTCCGGCTGCCCCTGCTGCTCCCGCTGCCCTGCTGCTCCTGCTGTCATGCTGCTCTTGCTGCTTCCACTGCCCTGCTGCTCCCGCTGCCCCTGCTGCTCCCGCTGCCTCCGCTGCCCCTGCTGATCCCGCTGCCCCTGCTGCTCCCGCTGCCCCGCTGCTCCCGCTGCCCCTGCTGCTCCTGTTGCTCCCACTGCCCTGCTGCTCCCACTGCCCCTGCTGCTTCCGCTGCTCCTGCTGCCTCCGTTGCCCCTGCTGCTCCCACTGCTCTTGCTTCTCCCGCTGCCCTGCTTCTCCCGCTGCCCTGCTTCTCCCGCTGCCCTGCTCCTCCCACTGCCCTGCTGCTCCCGCTGCCCCTGTTGCTCCCACTGCCCTGCTGCTCCCGCTGCCCCTGCTGCCTCCGTTGCCCCTGCTGCTCCCGCTGCCCTGCTGCCCCCGCTGCTCCCGCTGCCCCTGCTGCTCCCGCTGCTACCGCTGCCCCTGCTGCTTCCGCTGCCCCTGCTGCTCCTGCTGCGTCCGTTGCCCCTGCTGCTCCCACTGCTCTTGCTTCTCCCACTGCTCTTGCTTCTCCCGCTGCCCTGCTCCTCCCACTGCCCTGCTGCTCCCGCTGCCCCTGCTGCTCCCACTGCCCCTGCTGCTCCTGCTGCTCCCACTGCCCCTGCTGCTTCCGCTGCCCCTGCTGCTCCCACTGCCCCTGCTGCTCCCGCTGCCCCTGCTGCTCCCGCTGCCCCTGTTGCTCCCACTGCCCCTGCTGCTCCCACTGCCCTGCTGCTCCTGCTGCTCCCGCTGCTCCCGCTGCCCCTGCTACCTCCGCTGCCCCTGCTACCTCCGCTGCCCCTGCTGCCCCCGCTGCCCCTGCTGCTCTCGCTGCCCCTGCTGCTCTCGCTGCCCCTGCTGCTCCCACTGCCCCTGCTGCACCCGCTGCCCCTGCTGCTCCCACTGCTCTGCTGCTCCCGCTGCCCCTGCTGCTCCCGCTGCTCCTGCTGCCCCTGCTGCTCCCGTTGCTCCCGCTGCTTCCGCTGCCCCTGCTGCTCCCACTGCCCCTGCTGCTCCTGCTGCACCCCGTGCTTCTGCTGCTCACGCTGCTCCTGCTACCCCTGCTGCTCCTGCTGCTCCCGCTGCTCCTGCTGCTCCCGCAGCCCCTGCTGCTCTCACTGCTCCCGCTGCCCCTGCTGCTCCTGCTGCCCTGCTGCTCCTGCTGCCCTGCTACTCCCGCTGCCCCTGCTGCTCCCGCTGCCCCTGCTGCTCCCGCTGCCCCTGCTGCTCCCGCTGCTCCCGCTGCCCCTGCTGCTCCCGCAGCCCCTGCTGCTCTCACTGCTCCTGCTGCTCCCGCTGCTCCTGCTGCTCCCGCTGCCCCTGCTGATCCTGCTGCTCCCGCTGCCCCTGCTGCTCCCGCTGCCCCTGCTGCTCCCGCTGCCCCGGCTGCTCCGGCTGCCCCTGCTGCTCCCACTGCCCCTGCTGCTCCCGCTGCCCCTGCTGCTCCTGCTGCCTCCGCTGCTCCTGCTGCCTCCGCTGCCCCTGCTGATCCCACTGCCCCTGCTGCCTCCGCTGCTCCTGCTGCCCCCGCTGCCCCTGCTGCTCCCGCTGCCCCTGCTGCTCCCGCTGCCCTGCTACTCCCGCTGCCCCTGCTGCTCCCGCTGCCCCTGCTGATCCCGCTGCTCCCGCTGCTCCTGCTGCTCCCGCTGCCCCTGCTGATCCTGCTGCCTCCGCTGCCCCTGCTGCTCCTGCTGCTCCCGCTGCCCCTGCTGCTCCCGCTGCTCCTGCTGCTCCCGCTGCCCCTGCTGCTCCCGCTGCCCCTGCTGATCCTGCTGCTCCCGCTGCCCCTGCTGCTCCCGCTGCCCCTGCTGCCTCCGTTGCCCCTGCTGCTCCCGCTGCCCTGCTGCTCCTGCTGCTCCGGCTGCCCCGCTGCTCCCACTGCCCTGCTGCTCCCGCTGCCCTGCTGCTCTTGCTGCTTCCACTGCCCTGCTGCTCCCGCTGCCCCTGCTGCTCCCGCTGCCTCCGCTGCTCCTGCTGCCTCCGCTGCCCCTGCTGCCTCCGCTGCCCCTGCTGCTCCCGCTGCCCCTGCTGCTCCTGTTGCTCCCACTGCCCTGCTGCTCCCACTGCCCCTGCTGCTTCCGCTGCCCCTGCTGCCTCCGTTGCCCCTGCTGCTCCCACTGCTCTTGCTTCTCCCGCTGCCCTGCTTCTCCCGCTGCCCTGCTCCTCCCACTGCCCTGCTGCTCCCGCTGCCCCTGCTGCTCCCGCTGCCCCTGTTGCTCCCACTGCCCTGCTGCTCCTGCTGCCCCTGCTGCCTCCGTTGCCCCTGCTGCTCCCGCTGCCCCTGCTGCTCCCGCTGCTCCTACTGCCCCTGCTGCTTCCGCTGCCCCTGCTGCTCCTGCTGCGTCCGTTGCCCCTGCTGCTCCCACTGCTCTTGCTTCTCCCACTGCTCTTGCTTCTCCCGCTGCCCTGCTCCTCCCGCTGCCCCTGCTGCTCCCGCTGCCCCTGCTGCTCCCGCTGCCCCTGCTGCTCCCACTGCCCCTGCTGCTCCTGCTGCTCCCACTGCCCCTGCTGCTTCCGCTGCCCCTGCTGCTCCCACTGCCCCTGCTGCTCCCACTGCCCTGCTGCTCCCTCTGCACCTGCTGCCTCCGCTGCCCCCGCTGCCCCCGCTGCCCCTGCTGCCCCCGCTGCCCCTGCTGCCCCTGCTGCTCCCGCTGCCCCTGCTGCTCCCGCTGCTCCCGCTGCTCCCGCTGCTCCCGCTGCCCCTGCTGCTCCCGCTGCTCCCGCTGCTCCCGCTGCCCCTGCTGCTCCCGCTGCCCCTGCTGCTCCCGCTGCTCCCGCTGCCCCTGCTGCTCCCGCTGCCCTGCTGCTCCTGCTGCCCCTGTTGCTCCCGCTGCCCTGCTGCCCCCGCTGCCCCTGTTGCTCCCACTGCCCTGCTGCTCCCGCTGCCCCTGCTGCTCCCGCTGCCCCTGCTGCTCCCGCTGCCATGCTGCTCCTGCTGCCCTGCTGCTCCTGCTGCTCCCGCTGCCCTGCTGCTCCCGCTGCCATGCTGCTCCTGCTGCTCCTGCTGCTCCTGCTGCTCCCACTGCCCTGCTGCTCCCAGTGCCCTGCTGCTCCCGCTGCCCTGCTGCCCCTGCTGCTCCCACTGCCCTGATGCTCCCACTGCCCTGCTGCTCCCGCTGCCCTGCTGCTCCTGCTGCTTCCACTGCCATGCTGCTCCTGCTGCCATGCTGCTCTTGCTGCTTCCACTGCCATGCTGCTCCTGCTGCTCCCGCTGCTCCCGCTGCTCCCGCTGCTCCCGCTGCTCCTGCTGCTCCTGCTGCTCCTGCTGCTCCTGCTGCTCCCTCTGCCCCTGCTGCTCCCGCTGCCTTGCTGCCCCTGCTGCTTCCACTGCCCCTGCTGCTTCCGCTGCCCCTGCTGCTCCTGCTGCCCCTGCTGCCTCCGTTGCCCCTGCTGCTCCTGCTGCCTCCGTTGCCCCTGCTGCTCCCACTGCCCCTGCTACTCCCGCTGCCCCTGCTGCTCCTGCTGGTCCCGCTGCTCCTGCTGGTCCCGCTGCTCCTGCTGCTCCCGCTGCCCCTGCTGCTCCTGCTGCTCCCGCTGCCCCTGCTGCTCCCGCTGCCCCTGCTGCCCCAGCAAGGGGTGCAGGAGCAGCAGGAGTAGCAGGGGTAGAGAATTCCAAAGTCACACAACTCTGTGAGAGAAAAAGTTTCTCCTCATTTCTGTCCTAAAAGGGCAACCCCTTATTTTAAAACAGTGCCCCCTTGTTCTGGACTCACCCACAAGAGGAAACATCCTTTCCACATCCACCTTTTCAAGACCGTTCAGGATCTTCTAAACTTCAACCAAGTCTACCTCACTCTTCTAAACTCCAGTCCAACCTTTCCATAAGACAACCCGCTCATTCCAGGTATTAATCTAGTAAACCTCCTCTGAACCGCCTCCAACGCATTTACATCCTTCCTTAAATAAGGAGACCAAAATTGCACACACTATTCCAGATGTGGTCTCACCAATGCCCTGTTTAACTGAAGCATAACATCCTTACTTTTATTTTCAATTCCTCTCGTAATAAAGGATAGCATTCCATTAGCCTTCTTTATTACTTGCTGTGCCTGTATACTAACTTTTTGTGACTCATGCACTAGAATACCTAGATCCCTCTGCACCTCGGAATTCTGCAGTCGTTCTCCGTTTAAGTAATACTCTGCTTTTTTATTCTTCCTGCCAAAGTGAACAACTTCACATTTTCCCACATTATACTCCATCTGCCAGATTTTTGCCCACTCACTCAACCTATCTATATCGGTCTGCAACCACCTATGTCCTCTTCACAACATACTTTCCTACCTATCTTTGTGTCATCTGCAAATTTAGCTACCATGGCATCGCTCCCCTCATCTAAATCATTGATATAAATTGTAAGAAGTTGAGGCCCCAGCACAGACCCCTGTGGGATTCCACTCGTTATGTCCTACCAATCAGAAAAGGACCCATTTATGCATACTCTCTGTTTTCTGCCAGCCAGCCAATCTTCTATCCATGCTAATATGTTACCCCCTACACCATGAGCTCCTATTTTGTGCAATAACCTTTTATGTGGCACCCTGTCAAATGCCTTCTGGAAATCTAAGTCTTGGCTGGAGGTGGCGGAGGAAGTGAGTGGGAGTAATGTTGTGAGGAGGGCATGGATTCAGGGCCACAAATGCTTTAACGACCATCTGCAGACTGGCAAGGTGAGTGCCGTGATGCACCCAGATGACAGGCCTTCAGGTCAGTAGTCACAAGCATACACACTAGTTGAGCAGCCTGACAGCAAGCCTTGACTATCACATACAAGGTGGTCTCCCTAGAGCAGCAGCCGAATGGAGGAGTCCATCCATGATATGTGCACTGTCATGTCTCAGGCATACGAGCACATGAGCTCATCCATTGAGAGAGTGGCCAACCTCTTGGTTGCCACTTTATGTAGCATTGACCAAGCATTAGCACTGATGGCACAACGATATATATAGTGGATGCCAGATGTGCCCCAGCTGACATTCAAGCGGCCTATAAAAGGACTGAGGCAGGTAACAAACATTGTGAGGGGGCCACCCCTCAAAGGCATCCTCATTATCTGATGTCCCCCTTAGCCCCTCCAAATGAGGCACCATCAATGCAGGAAGGCCCTGTGACAATGGCTGTCCCTGAAAAGTCACGGGTGGGGCAGCCTGTTGCTCTGTGCATAGTGGCACTGCACTGCCGAGAACGACCACTACAGGCATCTCAGCCTCATCCATACACATGTGAGCAGCCAGTCTCTTCCACAGGGGATCACCCCATAGAAGCAGCTGACATTGGAGCCCTCCATGTCATTAATCTCACAGTTGGCTCCGTTGGGCGACACTTGTACTTTTGATTTGTTACACTGATTCAATGTATTGCAATGAAGACAATTATGATTGCACTCAGACATGTGTGAGTCTCATGGCTGATGGGCTAACGGCAGATGAATTCTGAGGTGATGGAGAGATGCAAATGAATGTGGTAGTTGACATAGTGTGGCAGTGGGGAACTTGGCTTCCAGGCAATGTGGGGACCAGTGGAGCCTCTATGATTCATTTGTTTTGTGGATTTGCACCTTTCCCCATAGAAAGGTCAGATCAAGAGCTGATTGTTTTCCATGATGAGGAGCCCTCAGGAGAAATGAGACTGAATCTGTGCAGCCTGAACATTCCTTCCATCCTGATCGTGACCTTGAGACCATAACCAGACCTCTGCAAGTCCTTGAGGCAGTGAGTGCCCTCCCCATCCTCTTCCTCCTCTGAGGAAGTGTACCACTCCTCCACTTCTCCCTCATCAAGGTGAACACCTCTGTGGAGGGCCATCTTGTGAAGAGCGCAGCAGACCACTATAATCTGAGACACCCTTGAGGGAGTGTACTGGAGAGCGCCCCTCGACCGGTCAAGGCACCGGAGCCACATCTTGAGCAGTCCAATGGCTTCTTCTATGATGGCCTTTGTGCTGAGATGGCAGAGATTACAGTGCCTCAGTATCTCTGTTGAGGGATGGCATGCAGATGTCAGCAGCCATCTCTTCAATGGATAACCCTTGCTCCCTAGCAGCAATCCATCTAGTCTCTCCAGTGCCATGAACAGCTGCGGCACCTGCAATTGCCTAAGCATGAAGCAGTCATGGCAGTTGTCCAAATACCATGCACAGATCTGGAGAAAATGCTTTTGGTGGTCGCGTGTCACTTGAACATTGAGAGAGTGGAATCGCTTCCTGTACGTGAACGTCCCTGGTGCTCTGCCGGTGCCTTGATGGCCACAGGATGTATTCGACAACACCCTGCACCGGAGGGAATCCAGCAATGGAGGCAAATCCCACTGCCCTCTGTGCTGGAGTGGCCTCATCGGTGGTGGATGAGCAAACTGACCATGGCACCGGAATGCAGGAAGCCATTCAAGTGGGGGGAGTAAATAGGAATGTAGTGGTAATAGAGAACAGTATAATTAGGGGAAAAGCACAGTTCTCTGTAGCTGAGAGTGAGAATCCTGAACGCTGCGTTGCCTGCCCAGTGTTGGGGTTCGGGACATCTGCTCAAAGCTGGAGAAGAACTTGCAGTGGGAGGGGGAGGATCCAGTTGCTGTGGTCCACCTATGAGATAGATAGGACTAGGATAGAGGTTTGGCATAGGGAGTATGAACAGCTAGGTGCTAAGTTAAAAAGCAGAACCACAAAGGTAATAGTCTCTGGATTACTACCTGAGCCATGAGCAAATTGGCGTAGGATAAATAAGATTAGAGATTAAATGTGTGACTCAAAGATTTGTGTGGAAGAAATGGATTTCAATTCATGGGGGACTGGCGCCAGTAGTGGGGAAATTGGGAGCTGTACCGTTGGGACGATCTTCACCTGAACTGTGCTGGGACCGGTGTTCTGGTGAGTCATATAACACGGGCAGTAGAGAGGGCTTTAAACTAAATAGTTGGGGGGGGGGGGGGGGAGGGGGGTGGGGGTGGTGGGATGAAGTGAGGGGAGATTTGGTAAATTAAAGGGAAAGGACAAGGCAGTAGTGCAGGGTAGCGAATTAAGTAATTATAACCAAAGTGTGGCAGAAAGGGACAGAGCGTACAAGCTTAAGAGTGCACCAGCAGATAAGGTTAGAGTTTGCAAAAATGATAAAAAGACAGAACTGAAGGCTCTGTATCTGAATGCGTGCAGCATTTATAAAAAAATGTATGAACTGTTAGCACAGATAGAAATGACCTGATAGCCATTACAGAGACGTGGTTGCAAGGTGGTCATGGCTGGGCTTGAATATTCAAGAATATTTGACATCCGGAGGGACAGGAAGCTGGTGTAACTCTGCTAATTAATGGCGTTTGGGATTGCCGATGAACTGCTGTTGGATGAAAATTGGTGACTGCATCTTGGAGGACAGGAGCTGGAAATCTATCTGAAGAAGTTCAGAGTTTTAAACAACTTTGTGGCTGTTTGGTGTCAATTTGCTGAGTGAGATCTTTTTGTATTTGATAACAACAAACCCAGAAATAGCACAAGCAAAACCCCAGACGTAGAGAGTTCTGGGAACCAAAGTCACCCTCTTTCCTCCTAAACTTGCTACACTTACCACGTCATGTCTCAAATTACTCATATACTATGTCCCAACAAGTTCAATTTCTTCTCACAGTGGCAAACTTGGCTAAGACTATAATTTCAAAAAGCAAAAGATCATAAACAACCTTGAGCTGATCAAATTTTGTTTTAGGCAATAACACAAGCAGAGGTGAATCACCTCCTTTTGAGCTAGCAGCTGTTCTCCAGACAGGATTGTGTGTTGACGCAAATTGAAGTTCCAAGGCAACGACAAAAGAAATTCCTTCATAATCCAGGTACATAGCACCATTTTAAACTCACAGTACAGGGTTAAGGAAAATCCCAAAGCCTTTTATTCATATATAAGGAGCAAGAGGGTAACTAGAGAAAGGATTGGCCCACTCAAGGACAAAGGAGGAAAGTTATGCGTGGAGTCAGAGAAAATGGGTGAGATTCTAAACGAGTACTTTGCATCGGTATTCACCGAGGAGAGGGACATGAAGGATATTGAGGTTAGGAACAGATGTTTGATTACTCTAGGTCAAGTCGGCATAAGGAGGGAGGAAGTGTTGGGTATTCTAAAAGGCATTAAGGTGGACAAGTCCCCAGGTCCGGATGGGATCTATCCCAGGTTTCTGAGGGAAGTGAGAGAGGAAATAGCTGGGGCCTTAACAGATATCTTTGCAGCATCCTTAAACACGGGTGAGGTCCCGGAGGACTGGAGAATTGCTAATGTTGTCCCCTTGTTTAAGAAGGATAGCAGGGATAATCCAGGTAATTATAGACCGGTGAGCCTGACGTCAGTGGTAGGGAAGCTGCTGGAGAAGTTACTGAGGGATAGGATCTATTCCCATTTGGAAGAAAATGAGCTTATCAGTGATAGGCAACATGGTTTTGTGCAGGGAAGGTCATGTCTTACCAACTTAATAGAATTCTTTGAGGAAGTGACAAAGTTGATTGATGAGGGAAGGGCTGTAGATGTCATATTCATGGACTTCAGTAAGGCGTTTGATAAGGTTCCCCATGGTAGGCTGATGGAGAAAGTGAAGGCGCATGGGGTCCAAGGTGTACTAGCTAGATGGATAAAGAACTGGCTGGGCAACAGGAGACAGAGAGTAGCAGTGGAAGGGAGTTTCTCAAAATGGAGACGTGTGACCAGTGGTGTTCCACAGGGATCCGTTCTGGGACCACTGTTGTTTGTGATATACATAAATGATTTGGAGGAAAGTATAGGTGGTCAGATTAGCAAGTTTGCAGACGACACTAACATTGGTGGAGTAGCAGATACTGAAGGGGACTGTCAGAGAATACAGCAGAATATAGATAGACTGGAGAGTTGGGCAGAGAAATGGCAGATGGAGTTCAATCAGGGCAAATGCGAGGTGATGCATTTTAGAAGATCCAATTCAAGAGTGAACTATACAGTAAATGGAAAAGTCCTGGGGAAAATTGATGTACAGAGAGATTTGGGTGTTCAGGTCTATTGTTCCCTGAAGGTGGCAACGCAGGTCAATAGAGTGGTCAAGAAGGCATACGGCATGCTTTCCTTCATCGGACGGGGTATTGAGTACAAGAGTTGGCAGGTCATGTTACAGTTGTATAGGACTTTGGTTCGGCCACATTTGGAATACTGCGTGCAGTTCTGGTCGCCACATTACCAAAAGGATGTGGATGCTTTGGAGAGGGTGCAGAGGAGGTTCACCAGGATGTTGCCTGGTATGGAGGGCGCTAGCTATGAAGAGAGGTTGAGTAGATTAGGATTGTTTTCATTAGAAAGACGGAGGTTGAGGGGGGACCTGATTGAGGTGTACAAAATCATGAGAGGTATAGACAGGTTGGATAGCAAGAAGCTTTTTCCCAGAGTGGGGGATTCAATTACTAGGGGTCACGAGTTCAAAGTGAAAGGGGAAAAGTTTAGGGGGGATATGCATGGAAAGTTCTTTACGCAGAGGGTGGTGGGTGCCTGGAACGCGTTGCCTGCGGAGGTGGTAGACGTGGGCACGATAGCGTCTTTTAAGATGTATCTAGACAGATACATGAATGGGCAGGAAGTAAAGAGATACAGACCCTTAGAAAATAGGCGTCATGTTTAGATAGAAGATCTGGATCGGCGCAGGCTTGGATGGCCGAAGGGCCTGTTCCTGTGCTGTAATTTTCTTTGTTCTTTGTTCTTTGGTACACTATGGACACTGCCCAGTGCGAAATTTAAGACATTTTTCATTTTGGAATTCTTAATCATAACCATGCTTTGCTGTTGCCGGAATCTTATTAAAAGCAAAAATAGTTGAAGAGAACACCCTGGTATCGCTGGTATTCATTCCAAACTCTGATCTTTGTGCATATTTTCCCAGCAAATTATTTCAGATTTCTTTCGTGCTACTTTTTAAAAAATCGACATAGGGAACACCACCCACTCTTCCTTCTTCTATCATTAATAAACTTTTCACACAAGATTCCTAACATGTATAATCAGTCACTTTTAGAATTACTGAGATTTCAATTTATGCAATGTATTCTCATTAGTCTCCATTCATATTGTTTTACAGAGAGATTGTAATGCCTGTCAAGCTGAATGGCATTTTAGATTTCTTCCTAGGTTTGTCAGCAAAGTTCTGTTAAAATGCTGAGTGTAACTCTTGTCTTGAATTGCCCATAGTGTTGCTAAAATAAATATATCTTTAAACTTGCAGGTCAAAGAATGCCAATTTTACTTTATTTTGATAGTATAGGAGTTGGTTTTGACCAGGTTTTA
Source organism: Heterodontus francisci (assembly GCF_036365525.1). NCBI lineage: Eukaryota > Metazoa > Chordata > Chondrichthyes > Heterodontiformes > Heterodontidae > Heterodontus > Heterodontus francisci. The sequence goes on from NC_090374.1 coordinate 124,960,951, forward strand.
CAGATTTAACATAGCACACAAGGTTAGGCTTGTAATGATGGGACAAATGAACTGAAGGTCATAGGCGTCAAAATGTCATTCAAAGGTCAACCAAACTCACACAAAAGGTTTTAAATATTTAGCTGATGTTATTACTTTCCTGTCTGTGGTTAAGGTTCTGTTGATGAAAAGTTTGTCAGGGCAGTATTTCTATTAGATGCCCTAGACTTGAACTGAACTTTGAACTGAGGCCCTAATATAAACTGATTCTTTCTTGAGACTCCAAATGAAAGATCATTTCCCTCTCCATCTTTAAACTATATAAGAGAAAATACAAAATGGCAGTATGGTTCCTGCATTTATTCTTTTTCCCGTGCTAACCTAATTTTTGACTTGAAAGATACTGAAATTCCTTCACCTGAAATTATTCCTATTTTCCATTGGAAGCCTTAGAGTTAAAGTTCATTTTGGAAGTCTGTCCAATCCCATGTTACATGTGATCACGCTGGTCTCACACTTCTGACTGACTTATTGCGGGGGGGGGGGGGGGGGGGGTGGAATTTTAACAGGCACGGAAAGGCAGGTCAGCGTACATGCAGGGAGTTAAATCCCCTAAATAGGAGTCGGGTCGGGAAGCCGACATCATTCCCGTCCTCTTCCACGTTTCACCCAGGCGGATTCGGAGGCTCATGCAGCTGTCAGAAAATTAATTAAGATTTTCAAACAGCCATTTAAGTCTGCCTTTAACCCTGCATTCTGGCTTTAACAGCCAGTTCCCAGGTTGCACTATCTCTCTGCACCTCACCGGGGTGCAGGAAGCGAGAACACAGGGGAGTGTGATTGCTTACTGAAGTTGGCCTGCTGTGAAGACTATAAAGACTGAAATCGGCAAGTTTGTGGTTAGCCACAGTGAAAGGTGTCTGCTGGCGTAAAATTGAGCGGCAGGCTCCGGGAGGCCTAACCGCCCCGATTCCACCTCCGACCAAGTTTATGCCCTGCCCGCCCGAGGCCAATCAAGACCCTTAAGTAAAAGCAAAATACTGCAGATGCTGGAAATCTGAAATAAAAACAAGAAATGCTGGAAATATTCAACAGGTCTGGTAGCATCTGTGGAGAGAGAAGCAGAGTTAACGTTTCAGGTCAGTGACCCTTCTTCAGACTTAACGGTCATTTAAGGGCCCTCGCCCGCCTCCACGGGTATTTTACCCATGGCAAGTGGGTGTGCCGGGGACGTGAAATGCCGCCCAGTTATGGTTGCTGGCCTTTCCGCACCCTGGCGGGGGGGGGGGGGGGGGGAATCCTGGCAACTTGGCACAGGGTGCCTAATTGAGGGCCGCCCCTGCCTCCCTACCCAACCCCGGGATCCAAGACACCCCCTTCCCCCCAAACGACCACCCTAGCCTCACCAGGGCACGACCGATTCCCCTGGTGAGACAACCCAAACTTACCTTCAGTCCTGGCTCCTTGGTATTCTCCTCGGTCGGTTGGACTGCAGTCCCAGCAGTGGCCACCACTCCCGGTGGCGCTGCTGAGACTAACAGCTGCCAGCCCGCTGATTGGCCGGTAGCTCACTGAGGCGGGACCTCCTCCATCAAGTGTGTGGAAGTCCCGCCTTGAGCCAATTAAAGCCTGGGGATCGGTAAAATACGGGAAGGATTCCCAGGCTGGGTGGAAGCGGGTTCGGCACCGACATTTACGTCTGAGTCCAGCTCCGGTCTGCCCACTGTAAAATTCCAGCTATTAACTCTGTTCCTGTCTCCACGGATGCTTCCAGACCTGCTGAGTATTTCCAGAACTTTCTGTTTTTATTTCAGATTTCCAGCATCTGCAGATGGTTGCTTTTATTGCAACTTTTTGGAATTACTTTCAAGTGCCTTGCAGAATACTGAGCAGCATTTTAACTTTCTTGCTCTCAGGTTTGATTGCAGCTTGGATCTCTGAGGAGGAGCACAGGAGCAGCCACACCAGCAGCAACATCTGCTTTCTCTGCAGCCACCTCCAGTCACTTTCCGGGCTTTGACCTCAGTGGAGGGCCTTTCTGCTGCTGGTATGACCAGTGGTGTTACCAATTTAATTGCTCCTAATTAGCTACCTGACGCTGCTGGGCAGGTAGCTGATGCTGGTCTCATCCTACCTTTGGCAAGATTGCTTGAAGACAGGAATTCATTGGGGAGCCCCTCGATGCGGGATTTCCTAAAATTGTACCCCATTGCTATCTCCAAAGCCACCATTGGGTGGCTGATATTATTCTGCCTGCTACTGAGTGCCATATGCTGAGTGTAGTAGCTTTGTGACTGGTATCATACCATTCAAACAGGGGGAACTACATTTCTGTCCATGCATTTCCATGTTGGCTTTTTATTGCCCAGACATTCTTGACATTTTTGTAAATTGACATCAAAGGTCATGAGAGATGCAGTCGGATTAACCGACAGTCAAGTGAGTGAGGCCAAGCATTGCTCCTTACTGACCTGATGCTCCCCAGATCTGTCTCTGCAGTCTTCAGCAGGAATTGGCTTTTTAAAGTCTGCATTCAAATTTATATCCACCTTAGCATATTACACCCATTTACAAATTACATGAGTACTTCCAGCATTTTCAGTTTATATTTATGTGGAATTTCTGGGTTTTCATGCCTAAGAGTAGAGGAAACTTGGGGACGAATTTCAACTGACAGACCTCTTCACAGCCTCATTCCAAACATGGGCACAAGAGCTGAACTCCAGAGATGCAGTAAGAGTGACTACCCTTGAAACCAAGGAGCCCGAGTAAATCTGAAGCTAATGGGATCAGGGAAAAACTTTCTATTGACTGGAGTCATAACAGGCACAAAGGAATATGACTGTCGAAGTCAATCATCTCACCCGAGAACATCACTGCAGAAGTTCCTCAAAACAGCATCCTAGATCCAACTATCATCATCTGCTTCATCAATGACCTTCCCTTCATCATCAGATCAGAAGTGGTTTTTTTGCTGTTGATTGCTCTGCCTTCAGTTCCATTTGTAATTCCTTATATAGTGAAGCAATCCCTGCAGCAAGACCTAGACAACATGCAGACTTGGGCTGATAGGTAGCAAGTAAAAGTCATGTCACATTAGTGCCAGGCAATGATAATCTTCAACATGAGAGTGCTTAACCACCTCCCCATGATAATCAATGGCATTACTGTTGCTGAATCCCCCACTATCAATACAATGGGTCACCATTAACCAGAAACTCAACTAGACCAGCCACATAAATACCTTGAGGCAGGTCAGAGGTTGGGCATCAGTGCCAAGTGACTCCTGACTCCCCATAGCTTCTCCACCATCTATAACAAGGCACAAGTCAGGAGTGTGTTGGAATACTCTCCACATTCTTAGATGGATGCAGCTGCAACAACACTTAAGAAGCTCAACATCATCTAGGACAAAGGAATCCATTTGATCGGCAGCCGATATGCTAGCTTAAACACCCACTCCCTCCACCACTGGTGTACCATGGCTGCAATATGTACCTTCAGCAGCACCTTCCAAATCTGTGACCTCTACCAGCTAGAAGGACAAAGGCAATACCATCATTTCCATGTTCCCTCCAAGTCATACACTATCTGATCTGGACACATATTGGCATTCCTTCATTGTAACTGGATAAAAGTCCTGAAACTCTGTAGATAATTGGAGCACCTTCACCACACAAATGGCAGCTTCTCAAGTGCAACTAGGGATGGGCAATAAATGTCCCCCTTGCCAGCAATATGCTAATGCCAAGATCAAATTTAAAAAAACTTCACTCTCATAGCCAATCACATTCATGAGTAGAAAACTATTTAGTTTTTGTAGTTTTGTGTTAATAAAGACAATGGACTATAGAGACAACGGGCCGGAATTTTACGTTGGGTGGGAGACCCAACCCACCTGCCAAAAAGTCAGGGGCCTGGGGAGCCACACTGGAATTATTTGCTCCCCAGTCCCTTATTTTGCCTTGGGTGGGACTTACACCTCTCTGAGGTAGGAAGTCCTGCCTAATGGAGATGCTGGCCAATCAGTGGGCCGGCAGCTCTCAGTCCCAGCAGCGTCACTGGGAACGGTGGCCACTGCTGGGACTACACCCAGGCAATGGCAGCAAGAGGAACGACGGCCCTGGAAAGAATGTAAGTTTTTAGGGCCTTGCCTGGGACAATTGGCTGGGCCCTGGCGAGGCAAGGGAGGTCAGTTGGGGGGCGGGGAGTGTTGTGCAGCGGGGGTAGTTGGGCCATGGGGGGATCCTCCGTGGGGCACAGGGTGTCTGATCCGGAGAGTCCCCCCCCCACCAGCCTGCAAAAGGGCCGCCAGGTTTTTCCTAGCAGCGTTCTGGGGGCCTTTGCTGCCTGGCTCCCGCTGGTCAAATACCAACGGCAGCAGGAGGAGGCCCTTAAATGACAATTAATTGGCCACTTAAGGGCCTTGATTGGCCTGCAGTGGGTGGGCTGTTTCTTGCAGCCGCTGCCCCATGTAAAATTGCAGCGGAGGCGGGAAAGCATCAGGATCAGCATCCCCCGCACCTCCCACTCAATTTTATGACCCCCACCACCAACCCACTCCTAGGGGCGATGTAAAATTCCAGCCATGGTATTACTTGATATTATAAGGAATTGTATTATTGGGCTGAATCTTTTCTTTGGGGGCAGGAAACAGGACCCTGGTTGATGTCCAGGTCCTGAACCCACCCCTTGGAGGAGACAGTCACTCATTGGGATTTTGACCGGGCGCCCCCTTAATTGGCATGAAGACAGGTTCCCTGTTCAATTAAGGGCAGTGGGAAGGCTAGTCAAGCTGGAGGGCCAATCTGAGGCCTTCCAGATTCAGAGAAGCAACTGGCTGCAATAAGGGGTAAGTAACTAAGAGGGCACGTCAACAGGAAGGTGCCCTTTCAGCCACTTCTTTTAAAATTTAATTAAAAAATAGAGAAAGCAGCTAGGTCACCCCTGTGGGGGGAGGAACCCTGCTACAGTGCGGCCTTTCGCTGCACCCCCACCCAGGCAAGCAGAGAGGGGCTGCAGGCCTGCCAAGAACACTGACACTGCGACCTGCCACTGGGTGCCTGGCTCCAGGCATTTGATCTGCCCCCCCTGTCATGATGGGAAACTGGAGGCCGACTGGACAATCCTTAACTTACCTTTAACAAGGCTGTTAATGAACCTAATTGACTGCCCGCCTTGTGGGGGTGGGCAGCCCTGCTGGCCCCGGATCTGCCTCGGCCAAAATGGCTGACATCGGCAACGGGGTTGGGAAAGCGGCACGGCGGCCGTTTCCGGTATTTTTGGGCCCCAGCCACCTCCTTTCTTGGTCTCGGTGGGGCCTGAAAATCCTGCCCGTTATGTTTGCTTGCCAAGCCATGGATATGATGTTAATGAGTAGAAAAGCAGCAAATATGTTGGGCATAATGGACTGCAGCTTGCAGCAGCTGTTAAAAGCAAACTGTAGTAATTATCAAGATGAAAGTTTCTATTTTTTAAGGAACATTATACAGGCCGCTGTAATTTTACAATCTAACAAAGTGTACCTCCGCAGGTCCTTGGATGGTAATGTACATCCATATGGATCTCCTTATGTCCAATGTTGCAAAATAATTGCAGATCACTAATACGTAAGTATTGTGTCCAATTCTGGGCACCACACTTTAGAAAGGATGTCAAGGCCTTAAAAAGGGTGCAGAGGACATTTGCTAGAATGGTACAAAATGTGGAACTTCAATTACATGGAGAGACGAGACGTTGTTCTCCTTAAAGCAGAGAAGGTTAAGGGGAGATTTAATAGAGGTGTTCAAAACTATGGAGGGCTTTGACAAAGTAAAGAAAGAAAGCCAGAAGGCACAGAATTAAGGTAATTGGTAAAAATTACCAAATTACCAAACAGAGGGGAGATGCAGAGATTTTTTTTTAATGCAGCGAACTGTTATGATTTGGAATACACTGCCTAAAAGGGTGGTAGAAGCAGATTCAATAATACCTTTAAAAAGGGAACTAAATAAATAGTTGAAGGAAAAAGTTTGCAGGGGTATGTGGAAAGAGCAGGGGAGGGGAGAGTCAGCACATGCGCAGTGGAACAAATGACCTCCTTCTGTATCGTATTATTCTGTGATTCTATGTTAGTTACACCCAGAACAGAAAAATGTTGTGTTTCACTCTAATGAAAATTAATGCTTTTTGTAGCATTGGGTTAGTCATAATAATGCAACGTGTGCAATTTAAAAACATTGCAACGAACAATCTATAACAGTAATATGCAGTTTTTGTCTGTCCTCACTCTTTTGATCGGTCAGTGAAAGGAGTGCTTGTTTGTTGGTGGGTTTATATGGTGGGTAATACCTGGTGCACACAGAGGCATGTGGGGCACTTTTAGTTTTTGGCATCATTTTCCACTGGGACAGAGTTGAGTGGATGACTACTTTGTAAAAATGTTGTTTCAGGGAATTGGTTAAGCTTTACCCATCAAACAATGCCTGCAGCCTGTTGCTGCACAGGCAGCCAGCTATTGATGCTTCCGGCCCCCCTGGCCCTCGCTCTCATTGCTGTTCAGCCTCGGTTACTGGGCTCCAGGCCCCGGTACTGGGTTTCAGCCCCCGCCTCAGTTATTGGGCTCGGGTGCCGACTCCCACTGTTTCCTGTCCTTAGTAACAAGGCTGTAGTCTTCCATCGATGGTTCTTGACGACGATTGGCCGGATGAAACCTGCACAATAGGAGGGTGGAGCGGCATGGTGGGAGGATGGCTTGGTGGGATGGCATAGGAGAGGGGGGGATGGCATGAAAGAGTGGAGGATAGCATAGGAAAAAGGGGTGGGATGGGGGATAGGATGGGAATGATAGGAGATGGATGAAAGGAATGGGATGGGTATGACATGAGATGAGTGGCATGGGAAGAATAGAATGGCATGTGATGGGCATTTAAAGAAGCACTGTTACAATAAAGATACCAACTTCACCACCGATATTTTATGGATCTCTGCTATCTATAATAATGCACAGTTTTTGTCTATCTACACTGTTCTGATTGGTCGGTGGGTTGATTTGGTGGGTGGTACCTGGTGCACATGGGGTGCACAGAGGACTGGATGGGTGATGCATGTGTGGCTGCCAATGTTTGGCGTATCACTGTCCCATGCAAAGATGGAGTCTGTGTGTGTGTGTGAAGTGGTGCAGATTCTCCCTGACAGTTATGAAGGTCGGTTGTTTTATTTAAAGCTGAGGCAGAAATCTGTAAGAAGCACCAGGATTCGTCCTTTCCTCTCACCTCCCTGCAGTGGTGTTAATTAGATGGGAGAGGAGCAGGTGCAAGCATTACCTAGAATCACCTCAGCAATGACTGCTGGTTCCATCAGCAGCTCCGCCCTGACCGTGGCCAGCAATCAGGCCACCCCCCACCACCACGTTAAAGAGTGAAACTGAGATCCTGTTCCAACTTGTGAGTCTGTGCTGCCTTGTGTTTCATTCAGGCATAACCAATCTTATTGAATTTTAATTGAATGATTTTCAAAATGTCTGCTGAGGAACTGCTGCTTGCAGGAGGGTGGGGTGGGGTGGGGGGGGGGGGGGGTCCGGGTCAATATGGAAATGGATGGGGATGGCTTTATGTGGCTTTTTCCAGAGTGAGAAGTTTTGATTCTGTTGAAGTCTTTGATGAAAGAATAGCTAGAAATCCTGTGTTTAAAGAAATGACATGCTGTGGTGGTGTTCTGCCCAGGGCCAGGTCTTCTGCTCTTTTTTCCCTCCATCACAAGAGATGAGCATAACTAGGGAAGCGGGTATATGAGGTGGTTTCCCACTGCCTTTCTCAGACCAGAATGGGAATTGAACACATGCTATTGACATTGCTATGAGCCACACACTAGCCAACTAAGCTAACAGGTCCACCTAATTAAAGAAGTACGGTTGCAGTAAAGATACTAGCTTGACCTCAAATGCTTTGTGAGTCTCTGCTAGTGTTAAATAAAATACATGTCTCTGCATAGAAATTACCATAAGAAATAGCATGGTTTTAGAAAGGGAAGATCCTGTCTGATAAAACAATGTTGGAGAACTTACAGATAGGTGGCAGAATTGCATGATATAGTTTACTTGAACTTTTACAAATTGTTTTTAATAAGGTTTTACATGAGAGACTTCCAATTAAACCGAAAGGGAATTTAGGGTAGAGTGGGGACTGAATGTGAAGTTGGCTAAAGGATAGGAAACAGATGCTTTGAATTGACACCTTTTAACATAAAAGAGGAAGGAACATGCAAAACGTTTGTATCCTCATATCCCACTTGAGGCTCAGAGAGTACTGGTGAGAGGTCTTTAATTGGTCTGGGGGAGGTGTTCAGTGGTGTTCTGCTGGGATCAGCACTTGGACCTCTTCCATATACACAAATGTCCTGGATTTTGAAACTGAGATTGAAAAATCATGGATGACCCTAAAATGTGAACAGCAATAAAATTTGAGGATTTGGTTACTAGTTTGAATCATTTATATAAACGAGAAAATTAAATTCAATACTGAGGGTGCCTAATGAAAGAAATACAAACATATGAACAATAGTGGACTATTTGGTCCATCCAGCCTACCCCACAGAATTCTGATACCTTGTGTTTCACAATATATGCACCCTCCACCCCATCCAAAACCCTGTGTTCTCCTAATGGGGCAAAAATCACAGCCTGTGGCGGAGCAGTGAGGGGTTATGACAGCTGTCAAATCTTGTACCCACTCCACCTGTGCAAAATCAGACCCTTTCTATTCCCTTCATTACCTTATAAACCTCAATAACCATCTCTAAATTGTAGAGTCCCTGGTCTTTTAGCTGATCTTGATCACCATGTTTTATGCTAGGAATTATTCTATTGGCTCTCCTCTGCACCTTTTCCAGAGCCTCAATATCATCCGAAACTGGGTACAGTGTTCCAATTAAGGCCTGGCCAAAATAAAATGCTTCATCTTATAATCAATTGTCCAATGAATATACCTCCAAACCTTATCTGCTCTAGCTACTGCTTAACAGCATTAAACATGTACTTATCTACTTTTAAAATTCTCATCCTTGTTTTCAAATCCCTCCCTGACCTCGCCCCTTCCTATCCTTGTAATCTCCCCCAGGGACCTTGTCCTCCCTCGCCTTGCCACTGCTGTCAAGCTCATAGCGAAGGTGAAGGTGTGCAGGTCTGCACACATCTGCCATTGTAGTTGTAGTGCCTCCCTCCCCATGTCCCTCTTCATCCTGTGTAGCCACTTGCTATCACTAAAAAGGAGAGAGGTGTTGATCACTTATCTTGGCAGAATGAAGGAGGTCGTTGACCCTCTTGTGGCACTGTACTCATGTCAGTGGGTGACCCCATGGCTGCTAACCTCCTCAAGTGATCTCCATCTGGGCTTGCTTGGTCAGGCAGGAGGCCCGCTTTGCCAGTGCTGGAGGAGAATCTGGAGGGAGGCATCACTAAACCATGAAGCCACCATGTGTTTTGTCTCTGCCATCCTATGGGGGGTTGGGGGTCCAGAGTCAATGCAGAACGGGTCACAGTTTTGAGCAGTTAGAGCAAATGAGTGCAAGGCAGCAATGCAAGCAGAGCTGGCAGGGGTTTAAATATGGCGCCAGCACCTGCTCTCGAGTCATCCGACGCCATACTCGGTGTCTTGTATCCTGCCCACGCCATGTGATTGGCCGGGCCCTGCACCTCCATTATGCAAAGTGACTGTCCACCATGTAATTTCAGTGGGCCAGTGTCAGCGTGACTAGCGGGAACAGTGCTCACTTGCGGCTCTGCTGCCGGGACCTGCAGAGGGCTCACTAAATTCAACCCATCATGTGCAGTTCCATGGCTAATCGATGAGCATAGCATAAATATTTTCAGTGCACTTAGGATTTCACAACTAGGTTTCACCATAACATTTGCATTTCTCCAAACCTTGCTGTAACTATAATGCAGTTACCAAGAACACATTGGAAAGGACCGTTTTGTTTGAACTACATATAAATATCCAGAAGGGTGTCGGGTCAAAGGCTATGTTACTCACATATGAACACAGACAAAAGAAAAACAAAAAATCACAAAGTAGTACAAATATGTCATAAAGGATTACTTAAACCAAGGCAAAAATTATGGTGAACTATAAATCTGCCTAAATTTTATGTATGAGTATGTTGATTTTCAGAAGCGAAAAAACTCGATATACAGAAAGAAAAAAGAGGCGCATCAATGAGGAAAGGAAAAAATATAGAAGTGAAAATAATTGGAAACTGGTTAAAAAATACTGAATTAAAAGTCAGAGGACTTAAGGGGGAAAATGGTCAACAAAGGAAAGCTAAGCAATTGAAGATCAGAGAACATAGTGAAATGGGAGTCACCGAATACCTTGGAGAGACCCCAGAAGAAAACACTGTGGTGGAAATTTGCAACACTTTAGAGACTGCAGGAAGTTTAATATTTTCAGTGTGAATTCATTGGCCAGATTCTGCAGTAGAAATAATAGTGGGGCTATCAGTGCTGACTGTTATTAAGGAGTAACTTACAGTGATCGCACATGCACAGTTAAACGTGGAAATCAGGGAGTTGCTGTCCAAGTTGCCCTTCTCCTTCATAAGCTTTGCTATAACAATACCTCACCAATAGATTTGGCACTGAAACTCATGGAATGGCGTGAAGTTACTATATTTACCCACTAGATACCCAATAAACACAACAGAAAAAGTTAGGGTTCGTCCATTCAAGTATGAGTGAATTCTTAATGGTGCAATAAGTCTTAATTACTGCCACACAACCTCTCTGGTAATGAAAATTAACTTTTACAAATGTAGAGCCTTGTTCTGTCAGATTTTAATTACTGTTGGAGATTTAAAATATTGAAAAAATTAAATAAAACTTTTTCCTTCTGTCCCTTTGTTTTGATTTCTGTACATAATTTGGCATTGAATTGACAATTTAGTTTTAGCTTAGAGGTACAGCACTGAAACAGGCCCTTCGGCCCACCGAGTCTGTGCCGACCATCAACCACCCATTTATACTAATCCTACCCCAATTCCATATTCCTACCACATCCCCACCTGTCCCTATATTTCGCTACCACCTACCTATACTAGGGGCAATTTATAATGGCCAATTAACCTATCAACCTACAAGTCTTTGGCATGTGGGAGGAAACCGCAGCACCCGGAGGAAACCCACGCAGACACAAGGAGAACTTGCAAACTCCACACAGGCAGTACCCAGAATTGAACCCGGGTCGCTAGAGCTGTGAGGCTGTGTGCTAACCACTGTGCCACTGTGCCGCCCTAATTCTAACACTTCCTGATTTAGGTTCTGCATGCTTCAAACTGATTGATTAAGGGGACACATAGGTCCCAGATCCCTTACAATTAGTGTAAGTGTAATGAACGCTAGCAGCATTTGTTTGCCACTGACAGCAAAATCAAGGTCAAAAATAATGAGCTGAATTTTATGCAGCCAGTGGGGTCCCAACGGGGGCCAAAAAGGCAAGGGGAACCCGGCCTCTGTTGTTTGGGGTCCGCTGGCTGCATTTTACGGAGCTTGGGCAATTAACTACCCAGCACCAGGGGTTGCGCCCTTTAAGGATGGGGGTCCGGCCTCCAAGAGCTGCCAGCCAATCAGAGGGTTGACAGTTCAGCTGTCCCAGCAGTGCCACTGGGAGTGGTGGCCACTGCTGGTACTGCAGCAGTCACCAGACCAGGAACAGCCATGCAGAACGAGACTGCAGGTAAGTAGGGGCAGGCCCTGGCAAGGGGTATGGAGTGGTGGGTTTTTGAGGACGGGGAGGGGTGTGGTGGGTTGTTGAGGGCAGGGGGGTGGGCGGTGGCACAGGTGGCCTTTGATGCCGGGGCCCTCCTGTGCCACAGATAGGCAGGAGACCGCCTCCCTCACCATCCCTCAGGGAAGCTGCTTGGTTTTACTGGGCAGCCTCCGCACGTGGAGGAGGTCCTGCACACCCACCCCCCCAACTGGTAAAATGCCAGTGGTGATGGGAGGTGGCCATTAAGTGGCCACTTAAGGGCCTCAATTAGCCTCTGGGCAGGAAGGCTGTCCTCGACCTTCCCCACCCCAGACTAAATTGAATGGTGTCAGGAAGGAAACGGTCACTCAACCCTGACCTTTCTTTGCAGTTTTATGGGTTCCCCTGCCCCCGCCACCCTGCTCGTCCCTGGAGGGCTGATAAGATTCTGCCCTGGCCGGAATTTTACGTTGGGCGAGAGGCCTCACCCACCAGCTGAAAGGTTGGTGGCGAGCCCGTCTCTGCTGGGCCTGGCAAGGCATGCCAGGATTTTATGATCCCTAGGCCCTTAATTGGTCCTGGGCAGAACTTCCACCTCCTTGAGGCAGGATGTCCTATGCATCCAAGCACTGGCCAATAAATAGGCTGGCAATTTTAGTCCTGGGAGCAGTGGCCACTGCTGGGACTACACCCAGCCATTGGAAGCAAAAGTAAGGATGGCCGCAGAACTCAGGTAAGTTTTTGGGGCCTCGCCAGGAACAATCGGCCGAGCTCTGGTGAGGCAATGGGGTTTGTTGGGGTGGGGGAGTGTTGTGCGTTTGGGGCTCTGGGGGCGGCCCTCCGTGGGGCACAGAGTGCTTGATCAGGAGGGCCCCCCGCCAGAAGGCCGCCTGGTTTTATCAGACGGGGCTCTTGGGGCCATCCAGCCGCTGTGGATAAAATAACAGCAGCGGCGGGAGGAGTGACAATTCATTGGCCATTTAAGGTCTTTGATTGGCCTGGAGCCACAATGCTTCCAAGTTTTGTATCATCCGCAAACTTTGAAATTATGCCCTGTACACCAAGGTCTAGGTCATTAATAACTATCAGGAAAAGCAAGGGTCCCAACACTGACCCCTGGGGAGCTCCACGACAAACCTGCCTCTGGCTCGAAAACATCCATTAACCACTACTCTTTCTTTCCTGTCACTCAGCCAATTCCATATCCATGTTCCTACCGTCACTTTTATTCCATGAGCTATATCTTTGCTCACAAGTCTGTTGTGTGGCACTGTATCAAACGCCTTTTGAAAGTCCAGGTACACGTCAACTGCATTGCCCTCATCAACCCTCTCTGTTACCTCCTCAAAAAATTCTCTCACTTTGAATTTTTTTCCTTTGATATGAAATTCTAACAGATTCTTCCATTGAGGATAAAGGATTGAGATGGCAATTTCTTTGCATAACTTTATTCCATGTTGCTCATACAGTGTGAGTGCTGACCATTTGGAGTGTAAACTGTTTTGAGTGATGATCACTGTGCAGTTCCTAGAGAGTAAAAACTCTGCTTTGTTTATTTTGGATGTGACACATATTTATAAAACTCAATCCAAAAAAAAGTTAATATTGTAGTCAACTCATTTAGCAGTTAGTAATTTAACCAACAGTTGTTTGTAGATTTTCTCCATTCCCCATCTCCTACACCAGTTTTATTAAATTGTTTGAATGTATTGGTAGCAGAAAGTAATATAAATTTAATGAAATTAAAAGACTCTTGAAATAGTCTCTTACTCTTTTGCTAGAGTACAGTTACTCAGGTAACTCAAGGTTGGGTTAAGGACTTTTTATTTGTTCTTAGGCTATGAGTGATGCTGGAAAGACCACATTTATTGTTCATCCCTTTATAAAATACCAGAAGAACCTTTTGTTCCTTTTTATGAGTAGTGTTTATGGATCTTTGTTATCCACGTGAAGCAGACAGTTGTGATCCTGGTTTTACATAGCAGCCAACAGACAGAACCTCCAACAACACAGCGTTCCCTCAGTGCTGCACAAAAATATTTGCCCAACTATGTGCTGTAGACCCAAAGTGATGTTTGAACTCACAATCCCTTGAGACAGAAGTAACAATGTTACCAAGTGAACCAAGCTAGCACTCTTAGAGCAGTTTCAGAACTCTGCAATGTCTTTCCAAAACATTAGCCCTGAGTTCAAGGCACACGGTGACAACGTCTATGATGTATTCCCACCAGCCTTCTCACGTCAACCCAATTTATATCACTCCTGATCCTTAATAACCTTCAGTGAAAACAAACTGTAAGAAAAAAGAAAAGCAAAGCAGCTGAAATGTAAACAAGCCAAATGAACTAACGGAATCTGGCATGTCAGCTGTATCTCTATATCACAAAGGGGGACCTGCAAAAATCAGTAAAACGTTCAAGCTTTTTATTATAGAAAATGGAATACAAAGCTTCCCCCCGAGACTACCTGCTTTAAAAAGTGTAATACTGTAATACTGATTGCCAGAATCAGTGACTTCACTCCATCATTGTGTTGCAGTTTTTGCCGTTGCAGTTTTTTTGTGAATGGGGTTTTTTTTCATTGTATGTTCGAAGGATTTGGAAGGATATTTATTTGGGTGAGTTTACCTTAGAAGTCAATCTAAAGTCTGCAATTAGCATGGAGACTGGGCTACTTCGACTCTGGCAGTTGTTCATCATGTAAGAAATGGACATTAGGAGAAGCATCTTTAATATTTTGATATAATGTGAAGGAAAGCAAAGCTTATAAATTACAATAAGTACGCCATTGTGTACTGAGCACTGCTTACTTACTTGTTCGATGTGAAATAAATCATCTTTGGGGTAATTGCCTAAGCCATCATCTGATAGTATATATTCAATATGCCCAATGAAGAGAATCATGTAGCAGCATGTGGTATATTCCAATAAGCCAGCTTAAATGGTAATATCTGACCTTGCTATCATTTATTTAGAGATTGGGCATGTGAATACATGGTCCATATCCTAAGGGATAGAAACCCAGCTAATCAGAATGGTTTGACTGAACCTGAGCAGAACCCAGAAACAGGTCACCCATCTTTTCTATCCTATGTACAGTACATTACATTTGCCTACTTTAAATTTCACTTGGCATTGTTCTGCCCACTTACACATTTTTTCCAACTTATTTTGTATTTCTGAGGTGTCTCCCCCAAATCAACCAGCACACCTTGTCTGCTATTATCTGCAAATTGAATCAATCTTCGGATGATCCCAGATGACCTTTCTTCTGTTATTATTTCTCAATGTTGTATTATTGCGGATGAAAATCGAAAGCACACAACAGAAGCAGAAAAGTGGGTTTATGTTTCAGGTATAATCGTTGCTCAAAGATGGGGCACATTTTCAGCATTAATCTACCTTTCTGATTGACCTCATAACAACGTCTATAATTTTCTGTTTTATCTTTCAGATATACAACATTTATGGCTTTTTTCTTTTTGTCCTTGGTATTTTGCTCAAACTTAATTGAAATCTTTATGTATTGCACAGACTTGCTTCTTTTATCATGCTTGCCAGTGTACTGTGTGAAGCTTCAATGTAAATGTTAGGAATAAATGGAAAATGATACACATATTTCTCCTATCAAGATATTAACTACTTTAACATTCTGTTGCAAATGCTCAATATAATGCTTTGTGTTTTCATTATGTAGGGTGCATATGAATGCGTAACAGTTGGGTTCTTCTTGCTGCGTTCCTGCCCATTGCCCCCATTTAACTCTAGTGTTTTTGGTTGCTGCAAAGGCACCCACCACAGTCAGGCTGGGGCCTCATTACAATAGAAAAGCCATACTTTGATGACTTCATTCGGATCCAGACGCAATGCTAACTCAAAATCACAGAGTGCAGTGTCCAAACCACCAGAAAAATCTGGCAGGATTGGTGTGTTACAAAGAAAGAAAGACTTGCATTTATTTGTAATAAAAACAAAATACTGCAGATGCTGGAAATCTGAAATAAAAACAAGAAATACTGGAAATACTCAGCAGGTCTGGCAGCATCTGTGGAGAGAGAAGCAGAGTTAACGTTTCAGGTCAGTGACCCTTCATCAGAACTGGCAGAGGCTAGAAATGTAACAGGTTTTAAGCAAGTAAAGTGGGGGTGGGGCAAGAGATAACAAAAGAGGTGTTGATAGGGCAAGGTCACAGAGAATAACTGATCAGAAGGTCATGGAGCAAAGGTAAACAGTATGTTAATGGTGTGGTGAAAGACAAAGCGTTAGTGCAGAGAGGGTGTTAATAGACAGAAAACTGATGATGCAGCCTTCCATAACAGCACTTCTGATATGTCTCCCATTTTTCTCAATTGAGGATTCCCCCCCCACTGTGGTTGACAGGGCCCTCAACTGTGTCCGGCCCATTTCCCGCACCTCTACCCTCACCCCTTCCACTCCCTCCCAGAACTGCGACAGGGTTCCCCGTGTCCTCACTTTCCACCCCATCAGCCTCCACATCCGAAGGATGATCCTCTGCCGTTTCTGCCACCTCCAGTGTGATGCCACTATCAAACGCATCTTCCCCTCCCGTACCCGTCAGCATTCCGAAGGGAGCATTCCGAAGGGATCATTCCCTCTGCAACACCCTGGTCCACTCCTCCATTACCCCACCACCTCGTCCCCTTCCCACGGCACCTTCCCCTGCAATCGTAGGAGGTGTAATACATGCCCATTTACCTCCTCTCTTCTCACTATCCCTGGCTCCAAACACTCCTTTCAGGTGAAGCAGTGATTTACTTGTACTTCTTTCTATTTAGTATACTGTATTTGCTGCTCACAATGTGGTCTCCTCTACATTGGGGAGACCAAACGCAGATTCGGTGACCGTTTTGCGGAACACCTCTGCTCAGTCCGAAAGCATGACCCCGAGCTTCCAGTTGCTAGCCATTTCAACATAACCCCCCACCCCGCTCTCATGCCCACATCTCTGTCCTGGGATTGCTGCAGTGTTCTAGTGAACATCAATGCAAGCTCGAGGAACAGCACCTCATTTACCGATTAGTCACACTACAGCCTGTTGGACTGAACATTGAGTTCAATAATTTCAGAGCATGACGGGCCACTCTTTTTATTTTTAGTTATTTTTTCTTTTTTCTTTTTCATGTGTTCATTTTATCTTGGTTTGTTTAGTTTGTTTGCACAGTGCCTATCCACTGTTTTCAAGTTTGTGCTTGGGGCCAGGCTGTTCAGTTTTCTGTCTATTAACACCCTCTCTGCACTAATGGTTTGTCTTTCACCACACCATTAACATACAGTTTGCCTTTGTTCCATAACCTTCTTGTCAGTTATTCTCTGTGACCTTGCCCTATCAACACCTCTTTTGTTATCTCTTGCCCCACCCCCACTTTACTTGCTTAAAACCTATTATATTTCTAGCCTCTGCAAGTTCTGATGAAGTGTCACTGGCCTGAAATGTTAACTCTGCTTCTCTCTCCACAGATGCTGCCAGACCTGCTGAGTATTTCCAGCATTTCTTGCATTTATATAGTGTCTTTCACAACCCCTGGATGTCCCAAAGCACTTTGCAGGCAATGAAATACTTTTGACGTATAGTCACTTTTGTAATGTAGGAAACACTCCAGCCAATTTGCGCACAGCAAGTTCCCACAAACAGAAACGTGATAATGACCAGATAATCTGTTTTGTGATTTTAATTCTGGCCTCTTGAGCATCCTCGATATTAATTGCAACACCATTGATAGCTGAGCCTTCGGTTAACTCGGCCCTAAGCTCTAGAATACGCTTCCTATACCTCTCTATCTTGCTTCCTGCCTTTAGACACTCCTTGAAACCTACCTCTTTGACCAAGATTTTGGTCACTTGACCGAGTATCTCCTATTGTGATTCGGTGTCATATTTTGATTCATAACACTTCTGTGAAGCGCCTTGAGATGTTTTATTACGTTAAAGGTGCTATATAAATATAAATTGTTGTTGTTGATGTTGGTTGAGGGATAAATATTGGTCAGGACAGAGGAAGGACTTTTCTGCCCTTCTTTGAAATAGTTTTATATCTATCTGAGAGATTAGATGGGGCCTCAGTTTAATGTCTCATCCAAAAGATGCCATAAGAACCAGTGAATGTGTATCTAAAGGGGCAGCCAGCTGCAGCACAGTGGATCGTAGCATTATTTTGCTGCCTTATTTACCAGGATAGTTTCTGTAGTATAATATAATATGTTATACTGGACATTGGGTTGTTACTGGGTTAATATACTAATCATACTGTATACCTCATCACAGGAAGTGATGTAACACCATGTGGTGTGGATTCCTCGTGCAGATTCTTGGAAGATGTAAGCCATAACAGTGATACGTGTTTGACTAAAGTTCCTGTTTCTTTTACATCATCCGACTCTTTAGATATTCTGTATTAAACTAACAATACTCAGGATATTATATGGTGGCTGTGGGTGAAAAATAACGATGAAAAGCCCCTACCTTTGCTGTAAGCTTCAAAAATGTTGCAGACCTCAATCAAGCTGAGGTACGGCTGTAGTGGTATTGGAAATTTGCCAGGTATGGCACCACATCTGGCCCTGCTGTGAAGCTGAGCAGTGAACAGGTCAGTACACTGTTACATGCGATTGGTGACTGTGTGGATGATATTCTTGTCATGCAGGGTATTGATGATGAGAAAGCAATGTACGACAAAGTAATCAAAGCACTCGATATGTACATTAATCTGAGAAAGAATATTACTGTGGAGCATGCCAAATTTAACAAATGTACCCAACGTCAAGGGAAAGTGTTGATGCATTTATAAACAATCTCCATAAACTTAGAGGGCTGTGAAGATGGCAGCTTGAAAGACGAGCTGATCAGAGACAGAATTGTTGTTGGGAGTGTTTGACGACACCTTGTCTAACCACTTGGAGTCAAGAGATGATCTAACCTTAGCAAAGGCAATCCGACTGAGCAGACAGGTGGAGGTCAGGAAACAGAATCGATCTGTGGTTTGAAGTGATAGGGAGAGCCCCATCTCAAAAGTAGCCGACTTAGTAGAATCTGTTAAGTATAAAAATGGGAATGCTGGCATTAGAAAAAAGGGGAGACAGGAGCCCAAGCTAACTGCAGTAGGTGTGGCCGAGAGAGTCACAGGCAGGAAAACTGCCCGCCAAAGAGGCTGAATGCCATATTTACAGGAAGATGGTCCACTTCCAGGCAGTGTTCCATAATAAAAAGCAAGTACAGAATATACATAAAGGAAAACCTTCGAAAGGTGGCAAGATCCATGAAGTAGAGGATATCCATGATGTTGAGGTACTTTTCCTGAGAGAGATCCAGGAACCAAGCGGAGGTTGCTGGAGTACAGAAATTCTACTAGACGGAAACAAGACACACCTTAAGTTAGTCACTGGAACAGCAGTTTTGTTTCTTTGATGCCGAACCATGGTTAGAAAGAAGCGCTCTTCAGCCATCAGGCAAAAAATTATACATGCCAGGAGGAATAGGACTCAGTCATAGGAGAACTGAGGGCAACCCTCCAATATTGAGAAAATGAAATTACAGAAACATTGTATGTGACTCAAAACCAGAGTTGTTCATTTTTGAGCAGGAAGGACTGTACCAACTTGCATCTGATTTGTAGAGTAGAGGAACTGGAAAGCCAAGAAGATCAGCCCAGAAACTTTAGAGCTGAATTCCCACAGCTGTTCACAGGACGAAAGAAGCTGAAGACAGCCTACCAGATGACCCTACAGCTAGAAATGAAGCCAGTGTGCCTGCTTACTCCCAGAAATTGTATTTTACATCCCAGAGTGTTGAAAGAGGTAGCTATGGAGATAGTGGATGCATTGGTGATTATCTTCCAAAATTCTATAGATTCTGGAACAGTTCCTGCAGATTGGAAGGTAGAAAATGTCACCCCACTATTTAAGAAGGGAGGGAGCGAAAAAAACAGGGAACTACAGACCTGTTAACCTTACATCAGTAGTCGGGAAAATGTTAGAATCCATTCTAAAGGATGTGATAAATGGACACTTGGATAATAATGATCTGATTGGGCCTAGTCAACATGGATTTATGAATGGGAAATCATGTTTGACGAACTTGTTGGAATTTTTTGAGGATGTTACTAACAGAATTGATAAAGGGAAGTTGGTGGACTTAGTATACCTAGATTTTCAGAAGGCTTTTGATAAAGTCCCGCACAGGAGGTTGGTTAGCAAAGTTAAAGCACATGGGATAGGAAGTAATATACTGGCATGGATTAAGGATTGGTTAACAGGCAGAAAACAGAGAGGAGGACTAGATGGGTCATTCTCGCATTGGCAGGCTGTGGCAAGAGGGGTACCCCAAGGATCAGTGCTTGGGCCCCAGCTGTTCACAATATATATCAATGATTTGGATGTGGGGACCAAAACTACGTGGGAATCTGTGTTGTGAGGAAAATGCAAAGCGGCTTCAAGGGTATTTGGACAGACTTAGTGAGCGGGCAAGAACATGGCAGATGGAATTTAATGTGGAAAAATGTGAGGTTATCCTTTTTGATAGGAGGAATAGATGTGCAGAGTATTTCTTAAATGCTAAGAAAGTGTAGATGCACAAAGGGATCTGGGTGTCCTCGTCAATTATACACTGAAAGCTGACATGCAGGTGCAGCAAGCAATTAGGAAGGCTATTGGCCTGTTAGCCTTTATCACAAGAGGATTTGAGTACAGGAGTAGTGATGTCTTGCTTCAATTGTATAGAACCTTGGTTAGACCACACCTGGAGTCCTGTATGCAGTTTGGGTCCCCTTGCCTTAGGAAGGATATTATTGCCATAGAGGGAGTGCCCCGAAGTTTCACCAGACTTATTCCTGGGATGGCAGGACTGTCCTATGAAGAGAGATTGGGAAACTGGGCCTCTATTCTCTAGAGTTTTGAAGAATGAGAGGTGATCTCATTGAAATCTACAAATACCTAAAGGAATAGACAGGGTAGATGCATGTAGGATGTTTTCCCTGGTTGGGGAGTCTAGAACCAGGGAGACAATTTCAAAATAAGAGGGAAGCCACAAAGGACAGAGATGAGGAGAAATTTATTTACTCAGAGGGTTTGTAAATCTTTGGAATTCTCTACCCCAGAGGGATGTGGAAGCTCAGTCATTGAGTATGTTTAAAGCAGAGATTGACAGATTTCTAAATACCAACGACATAAAGGGATATGGGGATAGTGTGGGAAAAAGGCATTGCAGTGATCATATTGAATGGAGGAGCAGGCTTGATGGGCTGAATTGCCAACTTCTGCTCCTATGTTCCTATGTCCTAAATGATCCTCACCCACTTTCACTAAAAGTAAAGGAGGAAATCGACTCTATGGTGAAAGGAGAAGTTATTTCACCTGTGGCAGAGCCTACAAGCTGGTGCCCAGGATTGCACCAAGGACATTTGGGCATCACAAAACATCAAGCCAGAGCAAGATATTCTGTCTGGTCAAGTCTCTCAAAATCACTAGAAGAGATGATATCAAGATGTATTACTTGTACTATTTATCGTCAGGAGACAAGAGAACCATTGATGCCATCTTCCTTTCCATTAATGTCTTGGAATGGACTTTTTCTGACAGAGGTAAAATGGTCTTGATAGTAATAGGCTACTACTCTAGATGGATAGAAGTTAAGCAACTGCAGGGTCATACTTCTGAAACAGTAAGTATATGGTTGAAGGAGATATTTGCAACACATGGAATCTCAGACCTTGTAATCTCAGACAATGGACCACAGTTTGCCAATGAATACTTTAAAGAGTTCATGACAATGTATGGACTTTTTCATAACACCAGCTCACCAAGGTATCCTGAAGCCAATGGTGAAGCTGAAAGAGGAGGGCATACAGAGAAAACATTGCTGAAGACGAACAATGATATCTAACAATCTTTCAACTCTACTCCAAAATGGTTTAGCACCACGTGAACGCCTCATGGGAAGAAGACTGAAAACTCAACTTCCTACTCTAACACACACACTCGTGCCGCAAGTACGAGTTGATGACTTGGACAAAGTGAGGAAGAGGATAGAGATTGTTCCAAATAGATGTGGAACAATGGAAAATGTCACAAGGCATGAAACCTACCAGGCCTACTACTAGGTGAGCCAGTTTGGATCTGAGACCAAGCTCGTTTTGGAGAAGTGGTTGACCAGACACCACATCCAAGGTCCTACCTTATCCAAACAGAGCATGGTATGTTGAGATGGAACAGACATGCATTGGTGGCCATACAGAAGCAGCCTCCTATCCTGGGGAATGAGTCATCTACCAAATCTAATGGACCAGTGATGCTGCATTCATCCACCAATCCAGAGGACAACTCGAATGATGAACCTGAGTTATCTACAAATTCCAATCTTGCACAACAGAATCAGAGAGACCACTCAGGGGACTCAAAACCTCAATCCCCTCCAAAAAAGGAGAAGAGAACTCATTACAGTACACTTGTGAAATTGCCACAGCGATTGTCCATGTAGAAATGGAAATCAGAGTCTTGGGGGAGATGTCATATGATGTATTATGCTGGACATTGCGTTGTTACTGGGTTAATATGTTAATCATACTTGATACCTCATCACAGGAAGTAATGTAACACTATGTGTTGTGGATCACTCGTGCAGGTTCTTGGAAGATGTAAGCTATAGCAGTAAGACATGTTTCAATACAGCTTCTGTTCCTTTTACATCAGCTGACTCTTTAGCTATTCTGTATTAAGCTAACAATACTCAGAATATTACAGTTTCCAGCTTACCGATCACTTGCTTTACACTCTCTTGGCCTGATCACCCTCAATAAGCTTTCTGTATTTATCATGGCTTCAATTATTGTTCGTTTCTTCTGGATAAGGAATACTCAGAGGAAGAGGAGCAGCAGCCTCAGTAGCCAGAACCAGCTGTAGCTGGGCTTCCCAGAAAGAATACAGCTCATGAAAGGCCATATCCAGCACACAGCATGTACGGACCAAATGTCACTTTCTTGGACTGATCTGAAAAGCCTCAGGAGACTGCGCTTTGCCGGGCAGGCTGTCGCAGATCATTGGTCCCTTCTAGGGGGTGGGAAGTGCCAGTGTCTGAGCTAGTGCCTGCGAGGGATGGAGCACCTGACGGTATATCCTCAGGAGCATTGTCCTCCTCTGAGGAACCTTCTGTAGTGGCCTCTCACTGTCAAGAAAGACCTAGAAGAAAGAGAAAATGGAAAAAGGTAAGAATGACAGATAGAAGCTGGGCATTTGCAGGCAATAGTTTTGTGAATGCAACTTGAAATCATCAAGCTTGCTGCATATTTCCTGAAGTGAATGAAAGGATACAAGGCCGACACCTTGCTGAGATAAGCTGTTAGTATCTTCTTCCCTGATCCTCATGGTTCTGCCTTGGCTATCGATCTTTAAAGCCCCTTGTGTTGCCTGATAGAGGTTGGGGAGGTCAGACACTGGCACTTCCCACCCCCTAGAAGGGACCAATGATCTGCGATAGCCTGCCCGGCAAAGCGCAGTCTCCTGAGGCTTTTCAGATCATTCCAAGAAAGTGACATTTGGTCCGTACATGCTGTGTGCTGGATATGGCCTTTCATGAGCTGTATTCTTTCTGAGAAGCCCAGCTACAGCTGGTTCTGGCTACTGAGGCCCCTCCCCCCACCGATGTTGGTCTGCTGTCTCACATTGTGTGGTGTTTTGACCTGAATAAAGAAAAGTGTCAGTTCAGAAGGTAAATGGAGATTTGTAGCGCTTGTACATACAGTGCATGTGCTAATAGCAGGAGAAAAAGCAAGATGGCATGAGGATGGGGAGGTGATGAATGTAAAGCCAAGTGTGTGTCATGTAAAGTGAGACCTTTAACTCATTTCAGAAGCCATGATGTATTGGTCACTGGAATAAAGCAAAATCCTAAACAAGAGATGCAGCTTTGTTTTAAGAAGTGCACCCCTGTTTTAAATAGGTCTCAAGAATTATGCTGGTGAGTCTGTGCAACTGCTGGATCACCAGATTCTCAACATGATTGCAAAGACAACACATCAGTCAAATGTTAATGACGTCTAGGAATTACAAACACCCTGGCCTCATGCCAACGACATCATGGAGGCTTCCTGATAGCTGTGTCCCTGCACGCCATCCTCTCACTGAGTGAAAATCTGGCCTATTGGGCTCATTCTTGTTTTAGAGCTGGGATACAGGAATCAGTACTGTTTCCGGGTCCCACACAATGCACCCAAGAGATTTTGAGCATGGCGCCAAATTAAATGGCATGGACACAAGTTCTTGTCCAATTAAGGGTGGCAGGTGGGCTCTCGAAGCTGAAAGGCCAGAGATGCAGCAGGCTGCAGTAAAAGTTAAGTAACTGAGAGGGCGCTTCAACAGGAAGGTGCGCTCTCATCAACCTTTTTAAGAATTTCAATAAGAGACAAAAAAAGCAGCCAAGCCACCACTATGTAGGGGAATCCCTCGACAGGTGGCCTTTGGCTGCACCCACACCCAGGTAGGCAGGGAGGGCTTTGTAGGCCTGCTTGGATTGCTTGTCCCCTGGCCTGCCGGTTAGTGCCTGCCTCCAGGCATTTAGACTGCCCCCTGTCACATCAGGAAACTGGAGGCCGACTGGAAAATCCCAGTTGACCTCCTTCAACTGCCTTTAATAAGGCTCTTAATGAGCCTAATTGGCTGCCCGCCTCATGGGGGCAGGTCGCCCTGCTGGGCCCTGAACCCGCCTCCCCTAAAATGGCTGGCTCCGGGAACAGGGTTGTGGAACCGGTACACCTGCCAGCACCAGTATCTTTGGGTCTCATCCTCCTCCACTCCTCGCCTCGGCAGGGTCCGAAAATTCTGCCCATTATGTTTCTATCTATCCTGCCTCATCCTTTCATAATTTTGGACACTTCTATTAAATCATTTCTTAATTTCTTCTATTTTAATGAAAACTGCCCCAATCTTTCAAGCAATGATTAAATTTAGATTTAAATTTAACAGAAGGATGGGATTGAAATTTTGCATGTCCTGTTTCACCAGAAAATGAACTCCCATCTGCCTGCGGAGGAACAGGTAGGCCATATCCCAAATTGTAAGGAAGGAGATATTATCACATCCTGGGTGGGTGGCCCATGCATGTAAAGGCACTTCAGAGGCACCAATCTTATTTCATCAGTGGACATCCGATCTATGTGCAATACTTTGATCGAGAGTTCCAGAGGTCCAATCCCGGCCAAAGGAAGAAATATATTGTTTCTGTCTTTGGCAATGCATTTTTATTAAGGTAATCAAACCCCTGTGTGATCAAATATCTTAGTCTTGGCAACTTCTTAGGTCTTTGCAAGAGTGTCAATGAAACTTGTGTCAGCTCCCAGCAAGAGTTCTGTTAGGCCTCACAAGAGCATAATGGGCAGAATTCCCAGTATAACTCAGAAAGACTTCCAGACTCATCCCTTTGATGTAGAGGAAGGGTCAACAAAGACTTGCTCGCTTCCCCCTAAACTGGAATTTCTTGGATGGAAGCCCAGTGGAACCGGATTCTGCCCCAAATTCCAGGCCGCCAGCTCAAAAAGAGCCGCTGTCGTTCCCCTCCCAGTCACAGGAATTTCAGGTCCAATGACATTTGTATTTTCAACAGATCAATCATTATTTATATAAAAGTTATCTCAACTGTCACTGCCTCAGGTCACAAAGGCACTCTATTGCCTATGGGCCCAGTTCTTGGAGACAGTGGGCCAAATTTTTGAAGCCCAATGTGAGTAGGCCTGGAGGTGGGCAGGCCTCGAATTTCCAGCCGGCCCGGTTCTGTCCTCGATCCATTTTCAAAAAGGCCAGGTCGGGGGCTGAACGGTTACCTGCATAAGCTACATGTAGCCAATAAAGGTAATTAAGGGGCCCATGTAGATCGGAGGGCCAGCGCTCCAGAGGGCTTTTTAAACTCCCACCTGCAGCGTTCCCCCCACAGCAGCCATACTGCGATGGCCACATCTGCAGCTACAGGTTCCCCCTCCATAAGGATGGCCTAGCAGCTGTGGCCTCTTTCTATTTTTACATTGTTAAAAAGTGTTTAGAGGGCACCTCAAGATGGAGGAGCCCTCTCTCCCTCCTACATACATTGGCAGCTCTCACCTCGGACGGTGAGGCTGTTGATATGTCATTGCTGGAGGCCCTCCTATTGGCCCTCCAGCCTCAGGCACCCACCTGATATCCTTACTTAGATGGCGAGCATGTCCTCTGGCCATTAATTAGTCTGCCACTGAAAAATCATGTTGGGGATCTACTTCCAACCCGGTGCGGGGCTGGGACCTGGAAGTTCTCTTGATGTTGGGTTCCCGACCTCAGAAGGAAAATCCAGCTCAATGTGTCCCATTCAAAACCATATCCTTTCACAGGGATACTTTCTCTTGTCCTCCTAGTTCATGCTATCACTTTCCTCCATCTCCCTCTGTAACGATAGGCACTGTTTGCCTCCTTCATTCCAACTAAGCTAGTACTTCCCGTTTCCTCCCTCCTTCATTTCTCCTTTCCCTCTTCCCTTAAACACCGTGAAGAGCATTGGGATGTCCTTGGGTCATGAAAAGCACTATTTAACTGCAAGTTCTTTTCTATATGTGTAATCCCTTTAGGGCTGTGGTCATGATTACCCTTCCTTGTGTCTCCTTTTCCATCCTCACAGTTATGAAGAACTGTATACCTTTTGGATAAACCTGGACTTGTTGACTTTTTCCCCCCCCCGTGCTGGTTCCTCCTCTTACTTTTCCTATGGGCGTTCATCTATTTCATCTGTTCTGCTTCACTATTCCTCTCCATCTGTGGGCTATCTTCTAGAAAGTTTCCTTCTCTACAAATTAGTTTAGTTAGATAACGACCGTATTAGACTAAAAGAAAAGGCTTACAATGTTGCAAAAAATAGTAGCAAGTCTGAGGATTGGGAGTGTTTTAGAAACCAGCAAAGGGCCACAAAAAGTTGATAAAAAAGGGAAAATAATAGAATATGAGAGTAAACTAGCCAGCAATATAAAAATAGATTGTAAGAGCTTTTATAAGTACATAAAAAAAGGAAAAGAGTAGCTAAAGTAGACATTGGTCCCTTAGAGGCAGAGATACAAGAAATCATCATGGGGAATGAGGAAATGGCAGAGGCATTGAACAAATATTTTGTGTCTGTCTTCACAGTAGAATACACAAGTTCCATACCAGAAATAGGCAGTAACCTAGGGGCTAAAAGGAGTGAGGAAATTAAGGAAATTAATATCAGTCGAAAAAAGTATTGGAGAAACTTGAGGGACTAAAATCTGACAAGTCCCTGAGACCAGTTGGCCTACACCCTTGGGTTCTAAAAGAGATAGCTGCAGAGATAGTGGATGTGCTGGCTATGATTTTCCAGAATTCCTTAGGTTCAAGATTGGTCCCGTCAGATTCGAAGTTGGCAAATGTTATACTGCTTTTCAACAAAGGAGGTAGAGAGAAAACAGGAAACTACAGGCCTGTTAGCCTATCAGTCATTGGGAAGATGTATTTTGGGAGGACTAACAAGGCAAGGGAATATACAATGGATGGTAGCACCCTAGGAAGCACAGAGGGTCAGTGAGACCTTGGTGTATTTGTCCATAGATCACTGGAGGCAGCAGCACGGGTAGATAAGGTGGTTAGGAAGGCATATGGGATACTTGCCTTTATTAGCCGAGGCATAGAATAGAAGAGCAGGGAGGTTATGATGGAGCTGTATAAAATGCTAGTTAGGCCACAGCTGGAGTACTGTGTACGGTTCTAGGCACCACACTATAGGAAGGATGCGATTGCACTGGAGAGGGTGCACAGGAGATTCACCAGGATGTTGCCTGGACTGGAGCATTTCAGCTATGAAGAGAGACTGAAAAGGCTAGGGTTGTTTTCCTTAGAGCAGAGAAGGCTGCGGCGGACATGACTGAGGTATGTAAAATTATGAGGGGCATTGATAGGTTAGATAGGAAGAAACTTTTTCCCTTAGCGGAGGGTTCAATAACCAGGGGGCATAGGTTTAAGATAAGGGGCAGGAGGTTTAGAGGGGATTTGAGAAAAAAAAATTTCACCCAGAGGGTGGTTGGAATCTGGAACACTTTCCTCGATCTCCCCCTGTAATGATAGGCACGGTTTGCCTCCTTCATTCCAATTAAGCTAGTACTTCCCGTTTCCTCCCTCCTTCATTTCTCCTTTCCCTCTTCCCTTAAGCTCTGTGAAGAGCATTGGGATGGCCTAACTGAAGAGGTGGTAGAGGCAGGAACCCTCACAACATTTAAACAGTATTTAGATGAGCACTTGAAAAGCCATAGCATACAAGGCTATGGGCCAAGTGCTGGAAAATGGTATTAGAAGAGTCAGGTGCTTGATGGCTGGCACAGACACGATGGGCTGAAGGGCCTGTTTCTGTGCTGTATGACTCTATAACTCTATGACCACTGATTTTCCCCTTTCATTGTCATCAATTTTCCTTCTTTAATTGCTATCCATTGTTTATTTCTTTGACGATTCCCCAAATCTCCTGCTGGAGAACTCCTGTGGAAATTTCAGATGTGCATTACCAGGGCCTCCTATGATAGGCATACTTTATGGACAAACTAACACAATATGGCTCAGCTGGTAATACTCTCACCTCTAAGTCACAAGGTTCTGGGTTCAAGTCCCCCTCCAGGCCTTAAACACAAAAATAAAGGCTGATACCCCAGTGCAGTACTGAGGAAACTGTGCTGTCAGAGGTGTTATCCTTTGGATGAGATGTTAAGCTGAGGCCCTGTTTGCTCTCTCAGATAGACATAACAGATCCCATGGCACTATTTTGAAAAAGAGCAGGGGAGTTATCCCTGGTGTCCTGGCCAATACAAACCTTCAATCAACATCACAAAAACAGACTACTTGGTCATTATCACATTACTGTTTGTGGGTGTTTGCTGCACACAAATTGGCTGCTGTTTTTCTGACATTACAACAGTGATTGCACTTCAAAAAATGAAAGTACTTTGTTGGCTGTAAAGCACTTTGAGACATCTGATGGTACTGAAAAGCACGATATAAACGCAAGTCTTTCTTTCTTGATATGCAGTTTGTTATGACATCATAAATCACAAGCCCAAAGTTCAAGACGTTTCTCATCTCCTTGCCCTGCCAAATCTCTGTACCTCCTCCAGTCCTACAACCCTCCAAGATATCTGCACTTCTCCAATTCTGGCCTCCTGAGCATTCCTGATTTTCATTGCTCCATCACTGGTGATCTGCCTTCAGCTGTCCAGACTCTAAGCTCTGGAATTCCCCCTTTGCTTCTTTACCTCTGCTTTTCTAAGATGCTTTTTAAAATGTACCTTTTGACCAAGCTCCTGATCATCTGTCTAATATCTCCTTATATGCCTTGGTGTCAAATGTTATTTGATAACGCTCCTATGAAGTGCTTTGTAACATTTTACTATGTTAAAAATGCTGCATAAATGTGAGTTGTTGTTGCTACTGCCAGGAAATAGATGGCAGATTGTTAGTTTCTGTAATATATGCAAACTTCAGCATTTCCTTACTTTTCTGTTTTTGCTTTTGACAAGTCACACTATTAGGTTATATTTGATTTAACAATATATAGCAACATCATAGCTTGCATGTCCTGATGTATAAGAGGTAATTTTCCAACTTCATACAAACAGCGGTCAGCCTTGCACCGTGCATATTGGAAATTTGGGCATGAGCTGTACATCATTTTCCCACATTCAAATCAGGGGCAGTACACATCTAAACTTCTGATACACACTTCCAATGTGGCTTACTGCGGCAGCATAAAGTCAGAAAATTACCCCACTCTTGTCAATAAATCATTTAACACTTAACAAGAAACTGACCTTTTCTCAGGCTCCAGTGACCAACTGTTTCCTCTGCTAAACATATAGAGGTAATCTGTAAATAGGAAGTTAACCAGATTAGGCACTCTATAGACCAAAATCTTTGTAAAGATGAATGAATAAAATAGTAATGAGGGGTCAGGTTCCCATGTAAAAATATAACGCACTGCAATCCTTCGTGTCAAGCTACACATGTAAGGAAATGCTGAATGTTATTTTTATGCCAATGCCAGACAATAGGACAGTGTTATTCAGCTGATGTAGTTGACACATTCAAAAAGCACAGAATATTTCATACAGTCTAACTCAGAGGGAGATCATTAACATGCAAAAATGACCAATACATTTATAGTAGAGTCGCCACAGTGCCTATGGTAATTCTACCTTCCAATTCCAACTAACAGATCTTAGTTCAGATTTCATTCAGGACTAACATTTGAAGTCCTGCTTCCTGTACAATGTTTTACCATTCTCACCTAACTATCAGGCACAGAGAGTGACATGGCCATCTGGTCACTTCCTGGTGAGTCAGCAAATGAAGCCTCATTAAAGACTTTCATTCAGATGACTGCAGGTTGTAAACTGCCCAAGGTGGATAGCACAGAAATAGTGACCCAGACTATGATCAGACTTTCCCAGCAATTTTCCCCGTAAGTCCTTCTCTGTTACAGCAATACGAGAAACAATAAGAAAAGGGAACTAAACAGTAGATTTGTTCTGATGCTATTTTTCTAAATATTAAGATATACAATTTGCTGAATCTGTCCAGGAAACAGCTATCCCATTCTGATCAAGATCCATGGGCTGAAACATATTCTCAAACAACAATGGCGGCCCATATCGCAAAGCCGCCACGATCCTAAGCGCGGCGGCTCATTGAAATTGTCGGGGTGCAACCCCCCACCCCACACCACAAATCCCCATCACCATTACCATCACGTGAAGGGGGCGGGCTGGCCGTCCGTGGCAATGGCGCAGCTACCTGTGCGCAGGTGCTGATGCCATTTTTAAAGGGCTTTGAGCCTTACCGTTATATTTAAATATTTAAAGAAGCAGTGAATAAAAAAAAATTAAATAAACCCGATGATGGGGCTGATTTTGCTGAATAGCCTATAACTATGTTATAATTTCCATGTAATTCAACTTTAAACTAAATGTTCAATGAAGTAGAATACTTCATATAGCTTAAACAATGATACAGTTATTTCATTGTGATGTTATCATTCGTTTATACACTTTGATCTATAAGTAGTAAAATGAATAGTAAGTAATTTTAAGAATTTAAAAATCAATGGTTCACTGCTGATTTTAAAGAGTAGAGTTCCACTTATATATAGCTGACATATAGGGTGCTGCCATTTTTGTTCTTTATTTATTTTTTATTTCCATTTGGCGGTCAGATATCTTACAAAAACATCTGCCTATTACCGGATGGCTCCAGGGCTGTCTGACACTCAGATTTACCTGATAGTCAGCTCCCCCAAATGGATAAACTGAGCATACAGACTAGGGTGGTTTGGATTCAATTCTCCATTTGGACTGAATTAGCTGATTTTAGTCAGGACAGTGGTGGGAGCCCTAAAATTGTTCTTAGTTAACGTACCCTCTAATTTTCTTTTTGGAGTGCAGGGAGATTTATTTAAGTCTGCAGCCCTTTTAAATTTATTGCGCATTTGCACACGCACAGTAACTTAAAGGGTCCGCCTTGTGCGCGGTCTGTGCAGGAACTTTTGGGTTGTGATTGTGCAGCTTACAGGGAACATTAGTCTTGGTCCCCCTGATTCCAGGAGGGGAAGAATTGGCTGTAAGTGTGGTCCTTAATTACTGTGCAGTAACTTCACCTGGAAAGTGTGTACATGTGGATGTTGGGTGAGAATGACTGGGCACAGATGTAATGATTGAATAATTTATGACTCTTTAGACTCACACATGAAGATGGCCACTTGAGGTGGGGTATCAGAAAACTGCTTGTACCCACTGACCTTTCTTCAACATAAGTCAGCACCTTTACCAGAAAACGCGGATAATAAATAGTCTCACTGTGGTTGAGAGCTTCCAAGATTTCTCAGATGGGGTTGCTAAAAAGCAGACCTTGGGGAAGTGGATAAGCAAGCAGCACTTTGCAGTTTTAGCAATCAGCCCTCCCTGAATAATGTTACTTACACCCAAGTGCCTAAAAGTTGCAAGAGGTGCTCCAGATTTTGGAACACCTATGCAGGATTTTGGATTTTGGATTGGGACCCTGATGTTGGGGTCAAATGGGGATTCTGACCTCACATTGTGTCAGGAGCAGTCGTCTGGCAGTGATTTTTCCCTGAATTGGTCAATTAGTGGCCAGAGGGTGCGCTCGGCGTCCAATTAAGGACAGCATGTGGCCTCTCACATAAGGAGCTGTAGCCTGCTGTTGTAGGTAAGGGAGAGAAAGGGTGCCTCCATGTTGAGACACCCTCTCAGCAACTTTAAAAACTCTTGAATTAAAAAATGGTACAGCTGCCTCGTTACCATTGTGGAGGGGGAATCCATTCACAGGGCAGGCTGTGGCCACAGCTGTTGCCAGCTGAGTGAGAAGGGCCCCGAATACTGCCTCCGGTTTGTTCCCGCCATTGACTGGAAGATTCTTGTGGGCAGGTAGTTTTTACGCCTCCAATCCCGTCTCTTGGAAAATGGCCCAGGGGCAGAATGGTGCCAGCAAACTGGCACACCAGTCAATGGTGCGAAACTATGGGCCTGCCTGTCTCCATTCTCACTCCCATATTGGGGCAGAAATTCTGCAAAAATTCTGTGTTTGTCACCAGTTTAACTCCTCATTTTCTTTCAAATAACGTCTGTGCAAAGCACAATTTAGCAGCAATGTGGTAGAATTAAAATTGTTCAGAAAGCATTTGTACTAAACACACTAGATTTACTTTGAATTCTATTCTTTGAATCATTTGAAGGTTTGAAAACTGTCTCATTCAGTTGTTTACAATATAGTTCAGACATGCAACATAAAATATACATGGGAGAGAGTGTATAAAAGTTATTTTAATATCCATTTAGCCCAGTAACAAATTACTAGCTGGAAACACACTTCTAGAGGTATATTAATCTATATAATAGGTTATCTTTTCATGAAGAAGAGCTGCAATTCGAATTCACTCTTCGGAGTCTGAGTTTGGTGGAGTGGCCCTATTTCTGTTACAGATTCTTAGTGGATTGCTTACTTCACTAACACAAGCATAGTGTGACCCCAGGACAGACACAAATGCTGTTCCATTTACATGTCCATAAAAGGATATTAGTGTGAATGATGGGGGTGAGGAAGGGGTGTGTGAGTCTCCTGCTGAATGTTGTGGGGGATGGGTGGAAGAGAATGGGATAAATTAAACATTTGCAAAACTGATTGTAAATTATGTCAGCAGGAATTTATGGAAATGACTTTAGTAAATGAAAACATATGGAAGGCTACAAAGCCCAGTGAGTGATCCCTGTTTGATGCTGGAAAGTTTACTGTTGTCAAAACTTTCTGCTCTGGAAATAGGCTGCTGGGGTACAAACATCACTTTGCAATCTGTATCTAATTTACAGCATGGCGGGGGTGGGGTTCAACCATTATCTGATTTTCCACAATACTTTTCCCCCCATTTTATGAGCTCATACTGCAGTTCTGTTATGGTGGTGGAGGAGAATCAACATTTGTAGTGGTTTAATATGAAGAAAGAAAAAGGGTTTTTTCTGCCTCAGTCACTCAAAACTCTGAAATATCTTATTCTTGTGTCAACATTCTGTGAAAGGTCAGACACCACAGGTTGATTTATTGTTCCCTCTCCTGTATCCCAGTGGTCAGAAGAGTTGGGTCTATGCCAGATCTGCATTACCTCTAATTTTTCATCTTGAATTTCTTCAATTTCTCAATCTTCATTTTTGATCTTTTGATTTGAAGAAATAAGCTGACAGAACAGAAGTTCAGCAGCTAACAGTCAATTACGTTTGCTTCCAAACAAAATTGGTAAATTGTAGGTTTAAAAAAAGGTATAATTATTATATCTTCTGCTGTGTATTATGAACAATAACATAGCAACGCTTAAAGCTTTATCCAATCGATGGCAGCTACACTTAACAGTATTGTCTTCATGAAAAGCATTGCTAAACATCTTTTTTCATTTGGTGAGAAGAGCCAGTAAGCAATTTTTGCCACAATGGCACTGTGTATCGAACCATATAAATGAACAATTATGTATTCCAATGTGATTTACATCACTGTGTTAAAAAAAAAAGTAGAAAATGCTAGAAATATGCAGTACAACTGTGGAAGAAGAGAAAGATCCATTCCTAAATGTTGAATTTTTTTTTTACTCTTGATAGATACATGTTGACCTGCTATATTGCTCCAGTATCTTCTGTAATTCTTTCAGATTTCCATCACTTTCAGTTTTTTGCAACATTTTATTATTTGTTTGATAAATGTTTCTTAAAAAGTCAATGGAAATGAAAATTGAAAGAGATATAAAAGGAGCTGAGGATTCACTACAACCTGTTTTACACTATCGGCCAAAGTCTAAATTACTTCCTAAATTGCAAACGCTCCGAGTGCACTAATCCCATGTTAGGAAGGAATTGTGCTACTGAACCACCAAAGGATATTTAAATGAGAAGACCCCACAGCTTATGGTGGAGTCAGTTCTGAACAGCATAAGCGAGCGCAAGAGCCGGCTCGGGAGAAATACTGGCATAGAGAGTCTCTTATCCAGTTTGTTCTTCTGGAATGAAAGTCTTCTTCCTCTGATGTCATTGAGGTTTTACATGACATGAATTTAGATAGCTTCAAACACGTTTCTATGGGATCATGGATTTAGAACTATCCAAAATGTGTGAATATATGGCACTAAATTTACATATCAAGACCATAAATATAGATGGTGTTTTGAAATGGAAAGTCCCCAGTTGTTGAATGCTGACATTAGCTGCAAAAAGCAAATCAATTTCCATTCCCAGTTCCTCAATTTGATGAGTTCAAAAATCCCTATTATAAATAAATACAATGATTCCAAAGTCAAGACTTGTAGC
Source organism: Heterodontus francisci (assembly GCF_036365525.1). Lineage (NCBI taxonomy): Eukaryota > Metazoa > Chordata > Chondrichthyes > Heterodontiformes > Heterodontidae > Heterodontus > Heterodontus francisci. Next base: position 124,995,519 of record NC_090374.1, read on the forward strand.
AAATCTTTCAAATTGTTAATATAATGATAAACAGAGCGCAAGCCTAATAATAAAACCCAAATTCTTACATTTTCAAGCAATGAAGTTTCACATCTTTAGTGCCTTTGGTTGCATCATGCTGGCTTTATTTAAAAGGAAGTTGAGGGAGGATTTGAACAGAAACCTCTCCTTCGTTATGACAGCATGGGGCTAAAATTCCATTGCCACTTCCGTGGGAGTCCTCTAGAATGCCTGCAAACTAGCAAGTGTCTAGATATGCCAGGTCATTGTGTTGCATTGTTTGCAGAATGTCTCTGTGAGGTTAGAGCTCCAGCCACACCCATAAGACCATCAATTTAAGCAAGGAGTTCCAGTGCTCCAGCCCTCAGTCAGGACCCAGCATAGTGATGGAGGAAGTGTGTCTTGTCTCACCTCACGAGGGCCCCGTGGCCCACTTAGAGGCCCTGACTGGGGTTGATCCCTGGATAACAAAATATCTGGGAGAAATATTGCTTTAAATAATACAAGTGGCTCCCTGACTCAAGATTGATGGGTGCTGCCTCTTACCCTTTCCAGGCAGGTCCTGGCAACCCTCCAGTTTCCAGCCTCTTCAGCATGTCCATCCCTAAACCACTCATGACACCTTCCCCTGGTCTTGCGAACTTCCCCTGGTTACAAACAGAGGCAGGGTGCTTTTTGTTCATTGTCTTAGTTCGTTCTTTTTTTTAACTATGTTGTTATGGAATTGTTTTTCCTAAACTCTGAAATTCTCTCCCTAAACCTCTCTGCCTCTCTACCTCTCAGTCTTCCTTTAAGACAGTGCTTAAAACCAACCTCTTTAACCAAATTTTTGGTCATCTGCCTTAATATCTCCTCATGTGACTCAGTGTCAAATTTAGTTTGATAACGCTTGGAAAGTGCCTTGGGATGTTTAATTACATCAAAGGTGACATATAAATGCACATTGTTATTGTTCTTCTTGTTCTTGGATATGCGGCATCAATTTCATGAAGTTTAGGCCCAAATGATATGGAATATTGGGACATTTATGTGCCTGTTACATTTACTGTGCCTCAATCTGTCTGGGAAGGATAAATGGCATTGAGAAATTGTGCATGAGGTGCAATAAGGCCAGTAATTTCTTAATGAACTAATGGGCCTATAATATGATCAGGGTCCCTGAACTAAACTGCAGTCACTCAGCACCTACATGAAATGTGCACTGACTGGTAGACCTGTTCAGCCATTTTGGCTCCTCTTTTTTAAAAGGGTAGTCTGCCCAGTAAGTGTTAAAACTAAAAATTGCAAGGCAATGCTCCTTGACATGTGCCAAGTGAACATACCACAGAATTACACACTCTGATTCTGTGATTTTGTGTCAATAGATGGAAAATTGCAGCCAGACATGTTCAGTTTTGCAGTATGTTCTTTTGGCACATGCAAAGGAGCAGCACCTCTGAATTTCTATCACAGAGTAAAACAGCCAGAAGTTCGATCCAGTTCAAATTTCAAATGGCCGAAACTGGTTTCAACTGATCTTAAACTGGAAGCAACTAGAGCAATAATATAAAAGCAAAATACTGCGGATGCTGGAAATCTGAAATAAAAACAAGAAATGCTGGAATCACTCAGCAGGTCTGGCAGCATCTGTGGAAAGAGAAGCAGAGTTAACGTTTCGGGTCAGTGACCCTTCTTTGGAACTTAATATAATATATTATATTAGCAACTAGAGCAAACTTGGTTAACTGGCAGGTGGAACTGGAAACCTGTTGGCATGTCAGTTGTCCAGTTGTAGATAGCTTTTTCTATCCAATTTAAACTGGAACCAGTTCAACTTCGCTGATACCAGCTGATTGAGGACACAGCAGTTGAAGCAAACTGCAAATGGGAAACTGCAGTATGCAGTAAGGTGAACTAATAACCTTCTTGACTTTTTGATTTGAAAAAAAAACATCATGGATGTCCCTTTTCTACATTTTGGGGTCTCAAATTGCTTAATTTCCTCTCTCTTTCGTCTTTTCAGCATGTTTCCACCATCACCTACAAATGAAGGGGCTGACTGAGGAGGCTGTCTCAAAAGAGCTTGTGAGATTCAACGCCTACATAATTGAGAACATTCAAGATATCAATAAGAAGCCAAAAGTGCAATGATTTTGAATTGGTGTAGACATGTATTTCAGCTACTGATTTTTCTTTTTCTTTCATGGGATGTGGGCATCGCAGGCCAGGCCATCATTTATTACCCATCCCTAATTGACCTTGAACTGAAAGGGCTTGTTAGGCCATTTTGAGGGCATGTAAGAGTCAACCGCATTGCTGTGGATCTGGAGTCACATGTAGGCCAGACCAGGTAAGGACAGCAGATTTCCTTACCTAAAGGACATTAGTGAACCAGCTGGGTTTTTACAACAATCGACAATGGTTTCATGGCCATCATTAGACTAGCTTTTTTTTAAAATTCCAGATTTTATTTTAGTAATTGAATTCAAATTCCACCTTCTGCTGTGGTGGGATTCGAAACCATGTCCCCAGAGCAATACCTGGGTCTCTGGGTTATTAGTCCAGTGACAATACCAGTACGCCACCACCTCCCCAGAGATTTCTGGCTGGAGATTTTGCTAGATTTGATATGTCATGTCCATACTTGTAAGGGGTGGGCAAAAGTAAATCAGAAACTCTCGGGAATACAGTTCTTCCAGTCTGTTGACCCTTTTGTTGCTCTCAAATTCAATGCTGATCGAAACAGAATATTCTAAATCGCGTAAGCCAACTTAATAGTACTGGACCGCAATGGAGCAATTGAACTAAGTGATTAACAAAACAAGTTGTGAGCTGCTGCTTCTCTGGTCATAACAGTAGATATTAGCGGTTAAAGGAGATAAAAGGGAGAGTGCACAAGACATTAATGGGGATTGAATTCCTTATCTGAATCTTAATCCTGAATTCTGCTCTTACTATAAATACATTTCCTTTTGGCCCAGTGTGGTACAGCATTGGCGTCAAGAGTACAGAGGCCTTGAGAATCTGCAATCCCACTTTAGACAGGCTATGTAGAGGCATAACCATACTGCAAGCCAAGTATTGATCAATCTGAGATTCACTTCCATTGTGTAGCTGATGTAATCCTACAGAAGAAAAGAAACCTGCAGCAAATATTCCAATGTTTAAAAAAAAATCAACATCAATAGTCACAGTATAATAGAATTTCCATTTTGTGACTTTCCTGTTAATAAGCAATTTTCAGTCTGCAGTGAAAATAGCTTGATCTAATACGGTGTATTAATGTGAAAAATCAGACCTTCCACTGCATGAAACTATTAATATGCCAGTCTATATGTAACTGAAGCTTAATAACCAATTTGGGGTTTTCATCCATTAGAAATGTTTTCATATCATTAGTTACTTTAAAATAAATAAACCTTTCACATCAAAGCTGTCATCAGTTTCTCTTTGACAAAATCAACTTATGTACCATTTTCCTATGGTACACTGTGGGTGACACTTTTTATGTCTTCCTCTTGGTTTCTCTGGCCAACAGACTGTGAAACAGAGAGAGTACACAAGTGACCAGCTACTAAGCTTCTGGTCATGCCAGTGGGAAACTGGCCACTAGGCCATATGTGACAGCAACCCATGAATGAATCTCTCTGATTTTGCTTTTCTCCTGTGAAGAAGTGTTTGGCCTCACTTTGTCCATTGGCTGACATCAGGAATGCAGCACATGTGGATATAAGAGCACAAACCCATGTATTACCACTCTTGTGGGACAACATTCTGTGGCACTACATTGCCCTTATATAGATTTCATATTCTTGCTCTCTTACAATGGGCAGGAATTTCAGGCTCTGCCAAGATCAGGAACGGAAGCGGGGGGGGGGGGGGGGCCTGAAAATACAGGCGCCAGTCGGCATGCCTGTTTCCTGACATCATTCCTGGCACTAACCATTTTGGGGAAGGTGTGTTCGGGGCCCAGCAAAGCTGCCATCTTCACAAGGCGGGCAGCCAATTAGACTAATTAAGAGCCCCTCCCTGCCTGCCTAGGTGCAGATGCAGCCAAAGGCCATCCTGTAGAGGTCGTCCTGTCCCAGCTCCTGTTTCACATCCCCAAAGAGAAAATGCATCCCAATGTTTCGATCTTTTAAATAAACCTGTCTGCATAGCCTTCTTCAACCAACAGAGTAAGGCAATCTAAGATATAGGCCAGAATTTACCCTTGGCGGACGGGAGCTGTCCACCGACCGAAAAACTGGTGGCGATCCCGCCTCTGCCTGGCCTGGGGATCCAGACAGCATTTTGCAGATCCCAGGCGCTTAATTGGTTTGAGATGGGATTTCCACCTCATTGAGGCAGGAAGTCCCGCCTAATCAGCAGGCTAGCAGCTCTCTGTCCCAGCAACGCCACCGGGAGCGGTGGCCACTGCTGGGACTGCAACCCAGCTGAAGACGGAAGATGTCGGGGTGCCCAGGAGAACTGGTAAGTTTTTGGGGCCTCGCCAGGGGCAGCCCTCCATCGGCACAGGGTGTCTGATCAGCAGGCCCCCCCACCAGGCCATCAGAAAGCCGCCTAATTTTAACAGGCGGCTTTTCTCGGGCCTGTGCCGCCCGCCAACCAAGGGTAAAATCCCCATGACGGTGGGTGGAGGCCCTTAAGTGGCCGTTAACTGGCCACTTAAGGGCCTTGCTTGGCCTGGGGCGGGCAGACCGTCTTTCGCTGCCGCCGCCTTGTGTAAAATGGTGGCGGAGGCGGGAGTGGGTCAGGAAGGGCCCCACAAGCCTCCCACTCCATATTATGCCCCCCGTCCCCGCCACCATCCTGCTCTTTGGGGTGGGGGGGTGGTGGTGGTGGTAAAATTCTGGCTATAAACTCAGTTCATTTTGAGTAAGATTAAAACTTTTCAGGATATTACAGTAATGGTGTGTTTCCAAATATTGGATCCTTGGTTACTGGCAAAGAATTGCATAATTAAGTTTAATAGTATGTTTCCTATCTATTCTCAGCTAACAAATCTGCTGATGATGGAATAGTCAGATTCTATGAAGATACTTTATCCTTACTGCCAGAATGCAGTTTAGAGTAATCATTAATATCATTGGATTAGATTAATTTAAATCTATCTACTTTGCTTAATGCATTGCGTTGAAAGATTCGGCTGACTTTTTAAATGTTAAAATTAGCTTAATCTTGTTTCGATATGTTTCCAAGTAAAATATGCTTAAGGTCTTGGATGAGTAATCCATGAGCTCACGGTTGTGTCAATCTGAAGAGGCATGAGTAGGATCTTGGTGACAACTGAGACAGTGTTAGCGCATATGGCAATTGCGTGGACAATTATTTGATTATCCTTCTCATAATAGCCTATCTTGTGCTAATACAGTGATTAACAAGTTAAAATATATTTTTCAGAATTATTGGAGCAAAGAGAGTTATTTGAAGTAATACTGTCTATGACTAACCTCCAATTAACATTGTCACTAAGTAATAGGATTGTAAATTGGCGCATGGTTTCACTCGAGTAGTCTAATGAGTTTTAGTGTTAAATTCATTTTATGATAATAACATACACATGAGCAGTCTAATTACTTTCATTTCCATCTGTAGTTCGTGCAGTTATTATCTTCTTGCATCCCTTGTGGCTGGTAAAGAATAGTGGTAAAGAATGTTTCATTTTAAACTCTGGCTAACAGATTTGCTAGTAAGGAAACTGCAGCCTTACGACATTTGTAAAGCAAGTGACAGGAAAGTAGAAAACTATGTTAATAAATGGACAAGTTGGAGTAGCTTGCAATTAAATTCAATAAAAATGTGAAAAATAGTATTTGTTTGAATTTATTTTATTATATATTGCTGCATACAGTGACTTGCACTTATATAGTGTCTTTAATACAGAAAAATGTCCAAGGCACTATGCGGAGGTGTAATCAGACAGAAGGGGATTCTGAGTTAAAGAAGGACATATTAGGAAGGTTGGCCAAAAGCTTGATCAAAAGAAATGGGTTTTAAGGAGAGTTTTAAAGGAGGAAAGTGAAGTAGAGAGGCTGGTGTGGTTAGACAAGGAATTACAGAGTGTGGGATAGATGGCTGAAGGCACAGATGCCAATGTGGACTGAAGGGAGAGCGATGCATAAGAGGTCAGAAATGAAGAGTTCCAGGAGTGGTTGTAAGGGGTGCCAGACCGCATAAGGTAAGATAAGGAATAGGAGCAGGAGTAGACCATTCAGCCCCTCAAGTCTGCTTTGCCATTCAATATCGACCTCAACTCCCCTTTCCTGCCTGCTCCCCATTTCCCTTGATTCTGTGAGGGATCAAAAATCTATCGATCTCAGTATTAAATATACTCCACGATGGAGCATGCACAACCCTAAGGGGCAGAGAACTCCAAAGATTCACAACCTTTGAGTGAAGAAATTTCTTCTCATCTCAGTCCTAAATGATTGACCCCCTTATCCTGAGACTGTGCCCCCATGTACTAGATTCCCAGCCAGGGGAAACAACCTCTCAGTGTCTACCCTGTCAAGCCCCTTCAGAATCTTGTATGTTTCAATGAGATCGCCTCTCATTCTGCTAAACTCCTGAGAATATAGATTCAATTTACTCAGCCTCTCATCATAGGACAACACTCTTATCCCAGGAACTAATCTAGTGAACCTTCGCTGTACTGTGTCCAAGGCAAGTATATCCTTCCTTCAATATGGAGACCAAAACTCGCATTGTACTCCAGGTGTGGTCTCTTGCCCCCACTATTTAGTTTAAAATTCTCTCTACCTCTCTAGTTATGTGGCTCACTAGAACACCAGCTCCAGCATGGTTCAGGTGTAGATGGTCCCAACAGCACAAGCGTAAGTATCCATGTCTTCAGTGGGTAGCCCTTGTACCTGCGGATCCATCCCTGAAAGGGTGTGAGGGTGGGATGGGGGGTGGGGGGTGGGAGAAAGCTGTGGCACCTGGGACTGACAAAATATGTAGGCATCGTGGCTGCTTCCTGGGAAGCAGGCACATGCCTGCAGGAAAAGTTTTCAGTGGTCTCTGACCAGTTGTACATTGACGGAATGGAAGCCCTTTGTGTTGATGAAGATGGCTGGCTGGCCCTTTGGAGCCTTGATGGCCACATGTGTTCAATCACACCCTGCACCTGGGGGAATCCAGTGATGGCTGCAAAGCTGATGACCCTCTCTGTTTGAATGTCAGGGTCAGTCCGGTAGCGCACATAGTCCCTGGCCCTCTTAAACAAGGCATTGGTCACCTCCTTGATGCAGTAGTCGGCTGCTGTCTGGAACACCCCACATATATCCCCAGTGGATCCCTGGAAAGAGCCAGAGGCGTAAAGGTTGAGTGCTACCATGATCTTCAAGGCCACAGGTATTGGCGTCCACCGAAGCCCATGGGTCACAAGTCATCGTGCAGCACGGCTCATAAGTCGGTGAAGGCCTCCCTGGAGAGCCACAGACTTGGTTGACATTGCTGCTTGGACATTTGGAGGTAGCTGAGGCGAGTTCAGTACACTTTCTGCCGCAGATAGGCTCTTCTTGGCATGGCCAGCTGCTGTGGCTCCCCAAGTCGATCTACACCGGCTTGCCCAGCTGCCACCTGGCCCTGCTGCCCTCTGAGTCTCTGCTGTGCAGTGCAGGGATCTAGGGATCTACAACGACAAGGTGTCTGATACCCATGCCAGCTGGTCACTCCCCCTTTTGTACCCTGTCCCTGGACAGAGGATCTTGCCTGTAGAACCTTCTCCTTGTCACTCCCCTCTGAACACAGTCTAATGCCCCTCAGCGCCCACCTTCAAGAGCCCATCACCCGAGACGATGCTCTCTCTTGCTATGAGGCCTGCAACCCCCCCCGTGCCCACTCTTGCCGTAAGGACTGCAATTCCCCCTGTTCCCACTCTTGCTGATTTCAGAATTATAACATCATTTTGTTAATGCTTTATTTCATGGATATGACAAATTAAGAAATGTTTCATGGTTTTGTGAATTTTCATAATTCTTCTTTAAAACCTCCAATCATTGCAATTATTTTGTCTCTTTTGGTATTGAACAGTAAGTGGAAGGTCATTTCAACTTTGGTCAATGGTGTAAAATGGGCAATATGTGTGCAGTCAATGGAAGAGAAAATTGGTTGAGGTGTATAGTAGGTGGCCAATTCAATAGCACCATCACTCAAAGTTAAAATTAACCTTCAATGTGTCTTACATTTTAATGTAGATGAAGAGGATGCACAATGGGGTTTGATGCTTTATGGAAAATAAACTGCTGAATGATATCAGGCTGACAATTTGCTGAGTCTGATCAGTTTTATTTATATGCTACAAGTTAGCTACAGGAAGGGGGAAAATTCAGCTAGGGCTGCCATTCTGCTTGAATCCAGCGACTGTAGCTGGAAAAGACAAGTGTGGGTGAGAACCGGATCACATTCAGCTATGAGGCCCTATATGATAGAGTAGCTTTCTGAAATACAGGTCTGAATATTTACTCAGGGCCGGGAAGAGAGTGAGAGGGAAGGAAATATGGGTCTCTCGGACATCCTCCAGAAATTAACAGCAGGACGTCTTTACAATTTTTTCAACAGGTTTCTGGCCCAACAGCTGTCTTGAGAGGCTTTCTGCCTATTGGGAAGGGAATTGGATGTTGAGTAAGTCTGACATTGCCTTGGGTGTTGGACATTGGGGTATTCGGGCCAGACATTGTTGGACATTGTGGGGAATGAATAGGATATTGCAGTGGGGTGGCGGGGGATGGGAGGGTGGTTGGCGGTCAACTAATTGCAGGAGTCCAAGCGAGTTCAGGTAAGCATCTTGGAACTGGAGGAACCATTCCTGTTGCTCCTGGCCCAAAAGCAGTACAGGCACTCATCTGATAAATTTGGCTGTTCTCACCTCCTTTCATCTACTGGGATTCCTGAGCCCCAGGAATCCCGGCAACCATGAGTTAAAAATAAAAATCATGTTAAGATGGAGACACGCAGCCTTCTTAAAAGACTTCAGTGACTGACTCACCTCCTGATTGAAAGTCACTGGACTTCAATGGAGGGTCATTTTAACTCTGGTCGCCTGCCCTTGACTCACCTCCGTTAAAACCAGATGTGGGTGAGCTGGTGTCAGGTTTGAGAATTTAACTGTTTTTTACCTTCTCATTCGCCTTTGGAAGTTAACAGTCCCTCCCACACCGTCTGGATTCACAAATAAAGAATGGGTCATTAGGCATAGTTTTAAATATTTGCTATCAGCATGAGATCTGCTCCTAATGTTTCTTGGCTAAAATATATATTTAGAGTTTCCTCGGGCTATGAATCCAGCCTCATAAAACTTGCTCTGTACCCTAGATTGATCTTAATCCTGCCTTTCCAAAATATTTTCATCTGTCTGTAGGAGGTTTTCACCATAAACTGTCTCATAGAGAAATTGATTTTTTATTTTAAAATGAAGCCTGAAACACAATTTTTTCACCAACAAATCAACACAAGGACCAAGCCTTTAATCCAGTGCCCATCCTAGAATATTGGCTCTCTTGGTCACAACATGACTGCCAATAATAATCACCTGATTGAATAAGTCAGTACAAAATAAGCACGCCAAAGCCCATGTTCTTTCCTCTGCTTCCCTTTCTTTCTCTTAATCTAATGCTTCTCCTAAGTACAACTTGAAGTGGATGGCCGGTCCTGTGCTACAAAAGCATCATGGGACTGAGGTATGCATCCTCTCATGGCAGGTTGCTCCTGGGAGAAAACTACTGCTGGCTGCATCTCTGGAGCTTATTCCTGTGCAGCTTGTTATCACTTCCTCTGTGCTACTGGTGTGGTGCTCCGAAGGGGAAGGCCAGAAGCCTGTTACATGCTACTGTCTTGAGAAATGGCAGTGTAAGTTTGGTTAACTCCAACCATCATTATTCCTCTGGGCCCTGGATCCATGTCTCCACTGGTCAATGTTGTGACTGGTCTAATGGCAGATAATAGATCCTGAGAGCTTTGAGAGGTAGCAGCCTGTGTCCTGACCGCCAAGGCTTGGGAGCTGGTAAAGAAGTTCCTATCTATTCTGACCTCTCCTGTCACAAGGGTAGTATTTTTTGCTTCCTTGGAGGAGTGTCCCTGGTGGAATTTAGAAGGGTTTTTTGCAGATTCCATTGAAGCTGCCATGCACTCCATTGACATCTACAATGAAAAATAATCTTCCCTCAAACATGTAAATGCTACAATCACAACTTTCACTTGTTGCAACTCCTCTGAGATTGACCTCAAATAGCCTGTAAATGGTGTGATGTTATTCAAACTTTCTTCTTTGGGACTGCTCCAGCTTCACCATAAGCACGGCAGATACTCTGTTTAAGCTGTAACCGCTGAAGTAATACTAGCGGAGCTGTTGCAACTCTGTAGAATTTCCTGCTTATAGCATTACATAGCATCTATAGGATGGAAACAGGCCATTTGGCCCAATTACATCACAACACTGACTTTTTTCTTTTGGGCCTCCTTATCTCGAGAGACAATGGATACGCACCTGGAGGTGGTCAGTGGTTTGTGAAGCAGCGCCTGGAGTGGCTATAAAGGCCAATTCTAGAGTGACAGGCTCTTCCACAGGTGCTGCAGAGAAATTTGTTTGTCGGGGCAGTTACACAGTTGGCTGTCCCCTTGCGCCTCTGTCTTTTTTCCTGCCAACTACTAAGTCTCCTCGACTCGCCACATTTTAGCCCCGTCTTTAAGGCTGCCCGCCAGCTCTGGCGAACGCTGGCAACTGACTCCCACGACTTGTGATCAATGTCACAGGATTTCATGTCGCGTTTGCAGACGTCTTTATAGCGGAGACATGGACGGCCGGTGGGTCTGATACCAGTGGCAAGCTCGCTGTACAATGTGTCTTTGGGGATCCTGCCATCTTCCATGCGGCTCACATGGCCAAGCCATCTCAAGCACCGTTGACTCAGTAGTGTGTACAAGCTGGGGATGTTGGCCGCCTCGAGGACTTCTGTGTTGGAGATACGATCCTGCCACCTGATGCCAAGTATTCTCCAGAGGCAGCGAAGATGGAATGAATTGAGACGTCGCTCTTGGCTGACATACGTTGTCCAGGCCTCGCTGCCATAGAGCAAGGTACTGAGGACACATGCCTGATACACTCGGACTTTTGTGTTCTGTGTCAGTGCGCCATTTTCCCACACTCTCTTGGCCAGTCTGGACATAGCAGTGAAGCCTTACCCATGCGCTTGTTGATTTCTGCATCTAGAGACAGGTTACTGGTGATAGTTGAGCCTAGGTAGGTGAACTCTTGAACCACTTCCAGAGCGTGGTCGCCAATATTGATGGATGGAGCATTTCTGACGTCCTGCCCCATGATGTTCGTTTTCTTGAGGCTGATGGTTAGGCCAAATTCATTGCAGGCAGCTGCAAACCTGTCAATGAGACTCTGCAGGCACTCTTCAGTGTGAGATGTTAAAGCAGCATCGTCAGCAAAGAGGAGTTCCCTGATGAGGACTTTCCGTACTTTGGACTTCGCTCTTAGACGGACAAGGTTGAACAACCTGCCCCCTGATCTTGTGTCGAGGAAAATTCCTTCTTCAGAGGACTTGAACGCATGTGAAAGCAGCAGGGAGAAGAAAATCCCAAAAAGTGTGGGTGCGAGAACACAGCCCTGTTTCACACCACTCAGGATAGGAAAGGGCTCTGATGAGGAGCCACCATGTTGAATTGTGCCTTTCATATTGTCATGGAATGAGGTGATGATACTTAGTAGCTTTGGTGGGCATCCAATCTTTTCTAGTAGTCTGAAAAGACCACGTCTACTGACGAGGTCAAAGGCTTTGGTGAGATCAATGAAAGCAATGTAGAGGGGCATCTGTTGTTCACGGCATTTCTCCTGTATCTGACGAAGGGAGAACAGCATGTCAACGGTCAATCTCTCTGCACGAAAGCCACACTGTGCCTCAGGGTAGATGCGCTCGGCCAGCTTCTGGAGCCTGTTCAGAGTGACTCGAGCAAAGACTTTCCCCACTATGCTGAGCAGGGAGATTCCACGGTAGTTGTTGCAGTCACCGCGGTCACCTTTGTTTTTATAGAGGGTGATGATATTGGCATCGCGCATGTCCTGGGGTACTGCTCCCTCGTCCCAGCACAGGCATAGCAGTTCATGTAGTGCTGAGAGTTTAGCAGGCTTGGCGAGGCGAGCCGCCTTAAACAGTGTTCAAATCACACGCAGCTTCCACAGTGCGGACTGCGACACCGAGCACTCCCTGGTGTGCAGCAAGGTTAGACTCAGACCAAAGAAGTTGCATCATTCCAAGCAGAAGGGCCACCCGCGCATCAACACGAGCAGAATTTCTCACCCACAGCTGTTACAAAAATTTCTAAATTCACTTGTAACAGCCCTTCAAAATATGCTGAGACCAAGTGGGCCCACATCAGAGACGCCATCTATGAGTCAGCTTTGACCACCTACGGCAAAAGTGCAAAGAGAAATGCAGACTGGTTTCAATCTCATAATGAAGAGCTGGAACCTGTCATAGCCGCTAAGCGCATTGCACTGTTGAACTACAAGAAAGCCCCCAGCGATTTAACATCCGCAGCACTTAAAGCAGCCAGAAGCACTGCACAAAGAACAGCTAGGCGCTGCGCAAACGACTACTGGCAACACCTATGCAGTCATATTTAGCTGGCCTCAGACACCGGAAACATCAGAGGAATGTATGATGGCATGAAGAGAGCTCTTGGACCAACCATCAAGAAGATCGCCCCCCTCAAATCTAAATCAGGGGACATAATCACTGACCAACACAAACAAATGGACCGCTGGGTTGAGCACTACCTAGAACTATACTCCAGGGAGAATGCTGTCACTGAGACTGCCCTCAATGCAGCCCAGCCTCTACCAGTCATGGATGAGCTAGACATACAGCCAACCAAATCGGAACTCAGTGATGCCATTGATTCTCTAGCCAGCGGAAAAGCCCCTGGGAAGGACAGCATTACAACACTGACTACACTTCAAAAAGTATGTCATTGGCTGTAAAGCATTGTGGGGCCCCCAAAGGTTGTGAACAACGCTATATAAATGCAAGCTCTTTTGTTTGCTGTAACTGGTCTCTGCTGGTGTTTGTAGTCCACCACATGGGCCACTTCCTACTCTAATTACCTCTTGACACCCTGCCCACCACCTCCCCCCCACCCCCCCCCCCCGCCGCCCAGTAAACCGCTATTCCCTTCTCCACTATGTATCCAGCCTCCTTCGAACTGTGTCATTGCTATCTACTTCAACCACTCCACGTGACAGCGAGTTCCACAGTGACACCACTCCAACACAATGGGGAAATTCAGCCACAAGGTGGCAGAGATCTGCAAAGATAAGGCAATACAATCTACTGGACCAAGGCCAAACTGAGGAGCAGCAAGATGTGAGGCCTTGGCATCCACGGTGACAGAGACAGGCAAAAGTCCGATGAAACGCAAACTTGCCTGCCCTAGCGATAGGAAATCATTAGCCTGGGAGTGCATGGGAGATGGCCTGGAAAATCAGAAATGAAACTGGAGTGCAAAATTATTTCCTTAATTTTGTAAACCTAACAACCAATTTAAAAAGTGCTAGTTTTGGAACTCTGATGAGAAAAAGAATGTATCCAGTGAAACAAGAATGGGAATGAGGTTTCATATTGTCCTGGCTCATCTTAGCACTTGCTTAGTATCTTTCCTATCTCTAGAATGATAAGGATACTTATCAGTAACTCCCAGTAACTTTCCTGCCCAAGAATCCAATGGGATCATTTTTCCTGGATACATAGGTGCTAAATAGTCTCTTAGATGGCCAGAATGGTCTCTTAAGATGCAATGCCTGGTTAGCCCACCTCCAGTACAAGATACCATGTTGGTAAAGGATTTGAAGCGTGCTGTAGGAACAGCCACCCAAGGATCATCAAAACCAATTAACTCGGCTCCTAATGCTCATTAAAGAGACTGCTTGCCATTTTTCTGGCTAGCACTGCAATTAATAACGCTTCCTAACAGCGAACAGCTGAACAAGAGTAAAGACGTTGTTGGTGAGGATTGCGAGTGCTGCTTAAAGCCATGCTTAGCTTTCACTGTTCACTTGCTGCTGGAAATCAACTGACTACACTGAGTTTGAAGAGGACTTTTGATACTGTCACGGAACCATATTAATTTTCTCCTCGGATTAAAACAGTGTGCCTTTACGACTCTGTTTGAAAACAGTGTGCCTTTAAGATCGAGCACAGGGTGCTAGCTGCACCTGTCCCTAGGCCACAGCAGGAAAGAGAGGTCACATGGTATAATGTTTTGATTTGACTGTGTGTAAAACTGTCAAAAACCAGCTGAAGCCAGTTTTTGAGAGACTCTCCACTGAGGCATGCTACTTAAGAAAAGAGCTGTCTATTCTCTGTCAGCAGAAATTCCACAAGGAGCAACAGACCAAGTTAATTGCCTAAGGAGAAAAAAAAACTTATTTTTGAAGAGACCATTTGTATTGCTGAAGGTAGCAAAACTCCTTTTATTTACTTCCAAGCCAGGAAATATTTGCTTCAAGATTGAATTTCTATTGACTGATTGAATTTTCTGGAATTCACCGCTGGTCTTGATGCCCGCTGTAGCTGAAGTGTTTTGAATCCTATCTACTGAAGGACTGTTTCATCAAATCCATATGGAAACTTCGAGTAGCATTTGATTATTTTCACATTAGAATACCTCACCCATTAGGAATGTCACCCATAAAGACTTATTTATTTATTTATTCTTAAGAAACAGCTAATTTTTAAAAGACCTCATTATTTTAAAAGAAACCGATTAACCGTGATTTTTGAATGTTTGTGTGTGAATGGGGGAGATAGGTTAAAATAAGAAGTAATAAGGTCTTTAGTCATAGTCATATTATCTTAATAGTGTTTAAGATTTATTTTTTTAAATAAATAGTTAATTTGCTGTTGTCTAAAGATACCTGATATGGTCAATTTTATTTGGGGGTTACCAGAGTGTTTAATTTGGCTGTTTTTCTGGTTGGGTGGGAAAACTTTAATAATATGCTGCGACCTGTAGAGTGATGGGACTGAATTGACAGTGCATTGCTCCTTCCTCAGTTGTAACATCTTAATTGGGCGGCTCTTCCGGGATCAGGATCAGATTAATTGGGGGGCTCATATTTGGAATCATATTAACTGCTTGTCTCTGGGATAACACATAAATTGGTGTCTTGCGTCTGGCATCATATTAATTGCTCTCGCATCTGGGATCATATTAATTGGAGACTCCATTGTCAGGATCCAAATCTAACACCAATTCCGAAAAAAAAAATAAAAAGAACTGGGTTTCTTGTATAATAAGGTACTCTCTCCCATCAGAATGGCATTAGCAGTTGCAGCAGAGTTTCTAGTAAAGGGGAATATTTCCCTCAATGACTTATAACTTTAACTAAGAATAAACTAAAAGAATTGGTGGCACAATTGTGGTTAGAATTGAAATCAAGTGCCAAAAAAGCAGTGATATTTGATTTTTAGTAGTCCAACATTTAAAATTAAAAGAAGAAGATGAGAGACAAGAAGGTAGTAAGTCAGAGTGTGATGCATTGGAGTTGGCTAAAATTCAGTTGGAATTGATAAAGCTTGAGCAAGAAAAAGAAATAGCAATAAGAAAACTTGAAGCTGAATAAGAATTAAGAAAACTTGAACTTGAAAAAGAGGAAAGGGAGAAAGAGAGGGAATTTAGGTTAAGAGAGATGGAACTAAGACAAAGGGTGGTCTTGACTCCAGGGAAAATTCGGGTCAGGAAGAATCTGAATTCAGCCCAGGACCCAGCAAAAGAAGTTTATATTTATACCACCTCTTCCTAAGTTTGAGGAAAGGGATGTAGAGACATATTTTATATCTTTTGAAAAAATAGCCAAACAGATGAAATGGCCGAAGGAAATCTGGACACTGCTTATGCAAAGCACGTTGATGGGCAGAACTCATGAAGTTTATGCCATGCATCCTGAAGGGGCTTCTGTAGATTATGAGAAGGCAAAAAAGGCTATTCTCACTGCATATGAGTTAGTCCCTGAAGTTTACCGTCAGAAGTTTCGGAACTTACAGAGATTGGCTGGGCAGCCATATTTAGAATTTGAGAGGGTGAAGCAAATTAATTTTGACCGTTGGATATGGGCATTAAAGATGGAAACCACATATGAGAACCTTTGAGAGTTGATTCGCTTTGAAGAGTTTAAAAATTCCATTCCTTCAGTAGTGATAACTCATGTAAATAACCTGAAAATTTTGAAAGCTAGGCAAGCAGTGGAAATTGCTGATGATTTTGACCTTGTAAATAAGCCAAAACCTTTTGTCCATCGCCCCCATAAACCCGAGAAGGATAGAAAGTAAGAGAGTGAAAGGAAGGCAAGTAGCTGGTGACAAGAAGGGACAGCTGAGAATGCCCCTGGATCACCTCCTCAGGTCAGAAAGGAAGGTGCTGAGGGTAGAAGTGAGGTTCGCAAGCAGAAGTGTTATCATTGCAACAAAATGGGTCATCTTCATTCAGAATGCTGGAAATTGCATGGTAAATCCATAGGACCTGTTGGGGTACGCAAAGCTAATGCAGAGGAAAAGACTCTAACTGAGAGTATCGCAGACCAGGCTGTAGCTTTAATGGCAGCCGTAAAACCAGATGCAAAAATTAAAAGGAGTGTCGAGGTTAAGAATAAGATACCCAAAAGTTATAATGAATTTTTGTCAAAGGGGAAAGTAACTCCATATCCTGTAAGTGAGGCAGGAAAACCTATCATTATACTCAGGGATGCAGGAGCAACCCAAACACTTTTGCTGGGGAAAGATATAACATTTCCACCAGAGAGCGCCGTGAACACCAAAGGTTTAGTTAATAGAGTTGGCGGGGGTGGGGGGGGGTATGTACTCGTATCTTTATATAAAATATGCCTAGAGAGTGACTTAATATCTGAGATGGTAACTGTAGGAGTTGTCCACAGTTTGCCAGTAGAGGGAATTGATCTACTCCTAGGAAATGATTTGGCCAGATCAAAAGTATCAGTTTCTCCTATAATTACAGAGGAACCAATTGAAGTTAGGGAAATGGAACAATTGCATGAACAAGTTCTAGGAATATTTCCTGCATGTGTAGTCACCCAAGCAATGGCTAAACAGGATCCATTGTCGGACATAGAAGTAGCACCACAAGCAGATAGCCAAGTATCTGAAACCTTTTAGGGATTTAGATAATCCAAATGATATGTTTGACAGATCTTCTATAATTGCATCCCAGCAAGCTGATTCAGAGTTATACCAAATAGCACAGATGGCTCTCACAGAAGCTGAGGTGAAAGGAGTTCTGGAAGGCTATTATATGGCAAACGAGGTTTTGAGGAGGAAATGGAGACCACCTCATAGACCTGCGGATGAAGAATGGACAATTGTTGAACAGATAGTGGTACCACCCAAATATCGCCAGGGATTATTAAGGTTAGCACGTGATATTCCTTTTGCAGGACATAGGGGAACTCGGAAGACCAAATCATGTATAAGCGAACATTATTACTGGCCAGGTCTTACAAAGGATGTGAGACAATTTTGTACGACATGCCAGACATGCCAAATGGTGGGAAAATCGCAACCATAAAACTGGCACCACTAATTCCCATAACAATGATTGAGGAAACATTTAGTAGGGTATTGGTAGACTGTGTAGGACCCTTGCCAAAAACAAAAATGGGACATCAATACATACTCACTATTATGGATAAACGCAAAATACTGCAGATGCTGGAAATTTGAAATAAAAACAAGAAATGCTGGAACCACTCAGCAGGCCTGGCAGCATCTGTGGAAAGAGAAGCAGAGTTAACGTTTTGGGTCAGTGACACTTCTTCGGAACTAGCAAATATTAGAAATGTCAAAGGTTATAAGCAATTGAGGCGGGGGGTGGGGCAAGAGATAACAAAGGAGGTGTAGATTGGACAAGGCCACATAGCTGACCAAAAGGTCATGGAGCCAAGGCAAACAATATGTTCATGGTGTGTTGAAAGACAAAGCATTAGTACAGATAGGGTGTTAACAGACTGAAGATTGAACAGCTGCAAGTACAAACATGAAAAAAGAAACAGTGGGTAGGCAAACTGAACAAACTAAGATGAAATAAAATAAACATACCAAAAAAAATGTAAAAAATGTAAAAAGGAAAAATAACTAAAAATAAAAGTAAAATGGGGGGCCCGTCATACTCTGAAATTATTGAACACAATGTTCAGTCCGGCAGGCTGTAGTGTGCCTAATCGGTAAATGAGATGCTGTTCCTCGAGCTTGCATTGATGTTCACTGGAACACTGCAGCAATCCCAGGATAGAGATGTGAGCATGAGAACAGGGGGGAGTGTTGAAATGGCAAGCAACCGGAAGCTCAAGGTCATGCTTTCGGACTGATCGGAGGTGTTCCCCAGTCTTTAAGAAGAATACTTGGCCCCAACGAAAAGGAAGACTACAGTGAGCTCAAAGCACAGTAAACAAGAAACTCTTCTGATATTGCCTCATGCCTCTCTGCTTTATTTTTCTTCTGCTCTTTTCTGTCCCTATTTGCATGTGTGTATCGCATGTGCCTGCTAGTCTGGGCGCGTCGTATATCCATAGGCGTTAACCATGTTAGAGTTTAAGTTTAAATTTTAATAAATTTCAATTTTCTTTTTTAAACCTAAGAAAGCCTGTTTATGCTAATTTCTTTGCCTTATAATCGGAAAGGCGGGGCTAAAGTGTGGCGAGTCGAAGAGACTTAGCAGTTGGCAGGAAAAAAGACAGAGGCGCAAGGGAAGAGCCAACTGTGTAACAGCCCCGACAATCAAATTTTTCTGCAGCACCTGTGGAAGAGTCTGTCAATCTAGAATTGGCCTTTACAGCCACTCCAGGCACTGCTCCACACACCACTGACCACCTCCAGGCGCTTACCCATTCTCTCTCGAGATAAGGAGGCCAAAGAGAATCGGAAAGTGGTGAACAAGGATTCACCAAGGGGGAGCTCAAAACACAGTTATTTTTCTTTTTTCTTTTTTGTGTTTATTTTATTTTAGTTTGTTCAGTTTGTTTCTACTGTACCCACCCACTGTATTTTTTTTTCATGTTTGTGCTTGTGGCTCTTCAGTTTTCAGTCCATTAAAACCCTATCTGTAGTACTACTTTGTCTTTCAGCACACCATTAACATATTGTTTGCCTTTCCTCCATGACCTTCTGGTCAGCTATTCTGTGACCTTGTCCTATCAACACCTTCTCTTTTGTTATCTCTTGCCCCACCCTCGCTTTACTTGCTTAAAATCTTTTACATTTCTTATATCTGCCAGTTCTGAAGAAGGGTCACTCACCTGAAAGGTTAACTCTGCCTCTCTCTCCACAGATGCTGCCAGACCTGCTAAGTATTTCCAGCGTTTCTTGTTTTTATTTCAGATTTCCAGCGTCCTCAGTATTTTGCTTTTATTTTAGTGTTTAATTCACTGCCACTTCTATTCCAGGAACGCCTGCCTTGAAGAAGTTCTGCTCTTCTCTCCGACGGGATTTTCGTTTGTCCCTTTTACCTTGATCACCTTCATTGCTTTCTATTTCCCTCCTGGTGTTTGATAAAGTGTCTACCAAATCTCTTTTTCACAGCCACATCTCCTTCCTCAGGGACTGTCTCCAGCTCCGGCTTATTCCACGTGGATTCCAACTGCAGTTTCACCATTCATGTTTTGAATCCACCCAGGATTACAGGTATCTCCAAGAAATACAACGTTCCTCAGACTGCTATTCTTGCCGCATCCTGAGATCCACATTTACTGCTATGCGCCACCATATGTACACACTGGACCTCTCTCTCCAGAAGCACCGCCTCACTTTATCTCAAAGCTGTTCTACTCTGTAGTTTCATTTCATCCTTCGTCTTATCTGACGCATTAACAAAAAACTTTTTTTCTTCCTTTCAGGTGACAAGGAATGCAAGCTCCAGTAGCTGATGGGGACTAATGCCCCTGCAGATCCTTCTTCCCCTTAACTTCCCTCTGACCTCACCACTTCTGATCAGACCCCTTGCCATGTATTCACTATACCCTCTGACCTCCCCTTCTCTGATGCTGAACATTCTGTACTCAGCAAA
This sequence comes from Heterodontus francisci, assembly GCF_036365525.1. Classification (NCBI taxonomy): domain Eukaryota; kingdom Metazoa; phylum Chordata; class Chondrichthyes; order Heterodontiformes; family Heterodontidae; genus Heterodontus; species Heterodontus francisci. Next base: position 125,015,577 of record NC_090374.1, read on the forward strand.
GGACTCCGTTTTATCCCTTAAGCCACCACCTCAATGAATTTCGTACTCGGCATGACGTTGAGCTCTTCTTCTATCACCTCCGCCTCCGGGCTCACTTCTTTGACCAGGATTCCTCCCCCTGTCCAGCAGACCCATTCACCCACCTCCAGCATTCTCCCTCTATCTGGGCCCCTCCCCCTGGCCTCTTACCCGCTCTTGATCTTTTCATTGAAAACTGTCGGCGAGACATTGGTCATCTCAATTTCTCTGCCCCCCTCATTCACTCTAACCTGTCCCCCTCTGAACTTGCCGCAATCTGTACTCTCAGTTCTAGCCCCGACATTGTCATCAAACCTGCAGACAAGGTGGTGCTGTTGTTGTACAGCGTACTGAACTCTACCTTGTAGAGGCTCAACGCCAACGCACAGACACTTCTTCCTACCTCCCCCAGACCATGAACCCACCGTCGAACATCAAGCCACTGTCCACAGGACTGTCATTGACCTCATCTCCTCTGGAGATCTTCCCTCTACAGCTTTCAACCTCATAGTCCTGCAACCCCGGACAGCCCGCTTCTACCTCCTTCCCAAAATCCACAAACAGGACTGTCCCGGCAGACCCATTGTCTCAGCCTGCTCCTGCCCCAATGAACTTATTTCTTCCTATCCTGACTCCATCTTTTCTCTGCTGGTCCAGTCTCTTCCCACCTACATCCGTGACTCTTCTGACGACCTACGTCATTTTGACAATTTCCAGTTTCCTGGCTCCAACTGCCTCTTCTTCACTATGGATGTCCAATCTCTCTACACCTGCATCCCCCACCAGGGAGGTTTGAGGGCTCTCCGCTTCTTCCTTGAGCAGAGGCCCAACCAATCCCCATCCACCATCACCCTCCTCTGCCTGGCTGAACTTGTTCTCATATTGAACAACTTCTCCTTCAATTCCACTCACATCCTTCAAGTAAAAGGTGTTGCTCTGGGTACCCCCATGGGCCCTAGTTATGCCTGACTTTTTGTGGGATATGTCGAACATTCCTTGTTCCAGTCCTACTCATGCCCCCTCCCCCAGCTCTTTTTCCGGTACATTGATGACTGTATCGGTGCTGTTTCCTGCTCCCGTGCAGAACTGGAAAACTTTATCAACTTTGCTTCTACTTTCCACCCTTCTCTCAGCTTTACATGGTCCATCTGCGACACTTCCCTCTCCTTCCTTGACTTCTCTGTCTCCGTCTCTGGAGATAGGCTGTCTACTAATATTCATGATACGCCCATTGGCTCCCAGAGCTACGTTGACTACACTCCTTCACACCCTGCCTCCTGTAAGTACTCCGTTCCATTCTCCCAGTTTCTCCGTCTCCGATACATCTGCTCTGATGATTCTACCTTCCATGACAGCGCTTCTGATATGTCTTCCTTTTTCCTCAACCGAGGAATTCCCCCCCCCCCCCCACTGTGGTTGACAGGGCCTTCAACCGTGTCCGGCCCATTTCCCACACCTTTACCCTCACCCCTTCCCCTCCCTACCAGAACAGCGACAGGGTTCCCCTTGTCCTCACTTTCCACCCCATCAGCCTCCATATCCAAAGGATCATCCTCCGCCGTTTCCGCCACCTCCAGCGTAATGCCACTACCAAACGCATCTTCCCCTCCCTTCCCCTGTCAGCATTCTGAAGGGATTGTTCACTCCGCGACACCCTGGTGCACTCCTCCATTACCCCCACCACCTCTTCCCCTTCCCACAGCACCTTCCCCTTCAATCGCAGGGGGTGAAACACCTGCCCATTTTCCTCCTCTCTCCTCACCATCCCAGGCCCCAAACACTCCTTTCAGGTGAAGCAGCAATTTGCTTGTACTTCTTTCAATGTAGTATACTGTATTCGCTGCTCACAATGTGATCTCCTGTACATTGGGGAGACCAAATGCAGACTGGGTGACCGCTTGGCGGAACACCTCCGCTCAGTCCGAAAGCATGACCCCGAGCTTCCGGTTGCTTGCCATTTCAACACTCCCCCCTGCTCTCATGCTCACATCTCTGTCCTGGGATTGCTGCAGGGTTCCAGTGAACATTAACGCAAGGTCGAGGAACAGCATCTCATTTACCGATTAGGCACACTACTGCCTGCCGGACTGAACATTGAGTTCAATAATTTCAGAGCATGACGGGCCCCCCCATTTTACTTTTATTTTCAGTTATTTTTCTTTTTTCTTTTTTGTGTTTATTTTGTTTTAGTTTGTTCAGTTTCTTTCTACTGTGCCAACCCATTGTGTTTTTTTTTTCATGTTTGTGCTTGTGGCTGTTCAGTTTTCAGTCCATTAAAACCCTATCTGTACTAATGCTTTGTCTTTCAACACACCATTGACATATTATTTGCCTTTGCTCCATGACCTGCTGGTCAGCTATTCTGTGACCTTGTCCTATCAACACCTTTTTTTGTTATCTCTTGCCCCACCCCTACTTTACTTGCTTAAAATCTTTTACATTTCTTATATCTGCCAGTTCTGAAGAAGGGTCACTGACCTGAAATGTTAATCCTGCTTCTCTCCCCACAGATGCTGCCAGACCTGCTGAGTATTTCCAGCGTTTCTTGTTTTTACTTCAGATTTGCAGCCTCTGCAGTATTTTGCTTTTATTCTTCTTAAAGCTTGTTCATTGTGGGAGACTTTTCTCTCTTGGGGTTCATGTGTCTTCAGTGGGTCATCAGTTCCGTGAGAAACAGATGGGAGCAGACGGGAGAGAGATGTTCTCAGTCCAGGAGAAAAGAGCTTTCTGAGTTTCAGACGCTCTGTGGCAAGTTCAAATTCATGTGACTAAACTGGTCTGACCGGGTCTTTTGTATATTGAAGAAGCAGGCACTTGGTCCTTTGTTCCAACACTGTCTGCTAGCATGCAAAAAGGTCTTTCCAGTGAGGGGCCTGGCAATTCCTTGTGATATGCCCTCTTTTCTTCCCAGCACCAATTTTAAGTTTTAATGTTCATGTAGTAAAATAATGTGTGCCTCATTCTTGTCAGGTGGTGGCCTGCATGACAGTGTGTAAGAAAGGTACTGCAATAATCATGGGTGATTTAATCTACATGTAGATTGGGGAAATCAATTGGGTAAAGCTAGCCTGGAAAATGTGTTTGAAGAGTGTATTCAGAACTGTTTCTTAGAACAGTATGTTCTAGTGCCAACCAGGGAGCAGGTTATTCTAAACCTGGTAATGTGCAATGAGACAGGATTAATTAATAACCTCATAGTAAAGGAGCCTCTAGGTGACAGTGATCATAACATGATAGAATTTCATGTTCAGTTTGAAGGTGAGAAGTGTGGTTCTAAGACCAGTACTTTAAACCTAAATAAAGGTAATTATAAGGGTATGAAGTTGGAGTTGGCTAAAGTGAATTGGGAAACTAGGTTAAAAGGTAAGACAGTAAAGACGCAGTGGCAGACTTTAAGAAGATTGTCATGAAAACGTGCTATGCTGAATGATGATTTTTAATTCATCGGTTGGAAACCTAAATTAAACTTTTAAAAAGAAATCTGGAATCCTAAATTCAATTTTTAAAAGGACAGCAGCTAAAATGGCCACTGCAATTTGCATTGAAATACCTCACATTCCAAGGTTTTGAGGTGGAGATGCATGTCTGAATAACCATCATACAGAACAATGGCTTGAGCAGTTTGAATGGGCTACCTGGTATTGTCTTCATTAGCAAGACATTCACAGCCATCTTGGAACATTATCACTAGTGGAGACGAACCTCAAGGGGTAATCATTGAAACGTTAAGATCTGATAGAGATTGGAATCCTTAGACTTGGATCTCATTAAAGTGCAAAAGAGAATACACTGGGAGAATCATGTGACAGTCTCCCCAGTCTGTGTGAAAACTTGGAGGTTTTTTTTGGACACAACAAACAGGTATCTGAGCTAACCAGTGCAGGATCCCAGCGGGGGGTGACTCTCTCTCTCGCTCTCTCTCTCTTCAGGCAACATTATAAGTTTTGAACATCACTGTCTCCAAGAAAACCTGCCTGATTGGTTCTTTTATGATCACAGCACCTAAAAGGGTTAAACACTCACTGAATTGGCAAACACATTCACTGTTTAAAAGAAATAAACCCTGTTGCGGTGAAACAAGGAGAGGGACAAGAGGGGAGCCTTTCAACCCCTCCTCACCTGATCGCAGCAAGATATTTAATAACTCGCAGCAAAGATTTACCCAGTGAGAAAGAAAGACTCTTTGAGAAGGATGCATCATCTGTGGCTAAATAAGGAAGCTAAGGATAGTATCAAATTGAAAGAAACATTGTACAATTCTGCGTAAATTAGTGGCAAGTCAGAAGATTGGACAGATTTTAAGAACCAGCAAAGGATGACTATAAAAATATAGAGGGAGAAATTAGAGTATGAGAGAAAGCAAAAAACAGATAATAAGAGTTTATACAAGTATTTTAAAAGGAAAAGAGAAAAAAAGCGAGTGTTGGTCCTCTAGAGAGTGAGCCTGGGGAATTAATAATGGAAAACAAAGAAATGGCAGAAGCACTGAACAGGAATTTTGTATCTGTCTTCACTGTAGAAGACTTAGAAAACTTCCCAAAGATACTTGAAAATCAAGAGACGAAAAGGGGGGAGGAACTTAAAACAATCACCATCACCAGGGAAAAGGTTCTGGAAAATGATTAGATCGATCGGCTGACAAGTCCCCACAATCTGATGGTTTGCATCCTAAGGTCTAAAAAGAAGTGGCTGCAGAGATAGTAGAGGCATTGGTTATAATCTTCCAAAATTCCTTAGATTCTGGAAGGATCCCAGCAGATTGGAAAATTGTAAATGGAACACCTTTATTCAAAACGAAGGGACACAGAAAGCAAGAAACTAAGGCCAGTTAGCCTATTATCTGTCATAGCTAAATTGCGAGAATCCATTATTAAGGAGGTGATAGCAGGATACTTAGAAAATCATAATGGGACCAGACAGAGTGAACATGCTTTTGTGAAAGGGAAATCTTGTTTAAATAATTTATTAGAGTTCTTTCAGGAAGTAACAAGCAAGGTGGATAAAGGGGAACTTGCAGATGTGGTGTACCAGATTTCCAAAAGGCATTTGACGAGGTGCCACATCAAAGGTGACTGCATAAAATAAGAGCGCATGGTGTAGGGGGTAACATATTAGCACGGATAAAGGACTTGTTAGCTAGCAGGAGCGTAGAGATAAATGGGTCTTTTCAGGTTGGAAAGCTATAACTAGTGGAGTATCACAGAGATCAGTGCTGGGACCTCAACTATTTACAATCTACATAAATGACTTGGATGAAGGCACCAAATGTATGGTAGTTAAATTTGCCGATGACACCAACACAGGTAGGAAAGTCAGTTGTCAGGAGGAGGTAAAGAGTCTATAAAGAGATATAGATAGGTTAAGTGAGTGGGCAAAATTTTGACAGATGGAGTATAATGTGGGAAAATGTGAACTTGTGCACTTTGGCAGGAAGAATAGAAAAGCAGTATATTATTTAAATGGAGAGATGTTGCAGAACTTGGTGGTACAGAGGGATCTGGGTATCCTTGTACATGAATTACAAAAATTTAGCATGCAGGCATAGCAAGTGATTAGAAAGGCAAATGAAGTTTTGGTGTTTATTGCAAGGGGAATCAAGTATAGAAGCAGGGAAGATTTACTGCAGCTGTACAGGACCTTGGTGAAACCACATATGGAATACTGTGTACAGTTTTGGTCCCTTATTTGAAAAAGGACATCATTGCATTAGAGGCAGTCCAGAGAAGGTTCACTCGACTTATTCTTGGGATGAATGACATATGAAGAAATGTTGAGCAGGTTGGGCCTTTAGATTGAGAGGTAATCTTATTGAAATATATAAGATCCTGAGGGGACTCAATAGGGTGGATACCGGGAACATGTTTACACTTGTATGGGAGAATAAAACAAGGGGACACAGTTTAAAAATTAGAGGTCTCCCTTTTAAGGTGGAGATGAGAATTTATTTTCTCTCAGAGGGTCATTAGTCTGTGGAATTCCCTTCCCTAGAAATCAGTGGAGGCTGGGTAATTGATTTTATTCAAGGCTGAGTTAGATATATATTTGATGGACAACAGAGCCAAGTGGTAGGGGGATAGGTAGGATAGTGGAGTAGAGACCAGACGGAGATCAGCCATGATCTTATCGAATGACAGAGCAGGCTTGAAGGGCTGATTGGCTTACGCCTGTTACGATTTTCCTAACTGACCAACGTTGCAGAAAACCCTCCACCCAACCAGTATTACAGAAAACCCTCCACCTGACCAGTATTACAGAAAAGCCTCCACCTGAACAGTATTACAGAAAACCCTCCACCTGACCGGTATTACAGAAAACCCTCCACCTGACCGGTATTACAGAAAAAACCCCATCCGACCAGTGTTGCAGAAAACCCTTCACCTGACCAGTATTACAGAAAACCCTCCACCCGACCAGTATTACAGAAAACCCCCCACCGGACCAGTATTACAGAAAACCCCCCATCCGACCAGTGTTGCAGAAAACCCCCCATCCGACCAGTGTTGCAGAAAACCCCCCATCCGACCAGTATTACAGAAAACCCTTCACCCGACCAGTATTACAGAAAACCCTCCACCCGACCAGTATTACAGAAAAACCCCCACCGGACCAGTATTACAGAAAAACCCCCATCCGACCAGTGTTGCAGAAAACCCCCCATCCGACCAGTATTACAGAAAACCCTTCACCCGACCAGTATTACAGAAAACCCTCCACCTGACCAGTATTACAGAAAACCCTCCACCCGACCAGTATTACAGAAAAACCCCCACCGGACCAGTATTACAGAAAAAACCCCATCCGACCAGTGTTGCAGAAAACCCCCCATCCGACCAGTATTACAGAAAACCCTTCACCCGACCAGTATTACAGAAAACCCTCCACCTGACCAGTATTACAGAAAAACCCCCATCCGACCAGTATTACAGAAAAACCCCCACCGGACCAGTATTACAGAAAACCCCCCACCTGACCAGTATTACAGAAAACCCTCCAGCTCTGCATGCCATCACCTTTTCTATGCAGCAGTTGCAAGTCAAGGTGCCCGGAAACTCCACCAGTTCCTCATCCTTCTCAGACCAGCAGGGAGGTGCAAGTGTGCCTGCCAAGTGAGGAGGCGCAGCTACCTTCTGCATCTGAGGGCTCCGCTCAGGGCACTCTTGAGTGTGGACAGCAGCTCCTCGTCCCACTGCCTGTGACGCCAGCGTCTCCAGTAGCCACGATGACAGAGGAGGGTCCTGCACCTGAGAAGGAGCCCCACAGAATGCTGGACCCCTCCTGGCCTCAGGCAGCCAGAGGATGACTGCCAAGGTCGTACTAAGCCATGGGGCAGCCTACCTCCACGTCAGTTGCAGCTGCAGGGGTGACACCTCATAGGAGCACACGTAAGTAAATTATGAAGAACACCAAGCCGCACTTAGAACTCACAGCTGTTTCGATCTTTCTCCATGTTCAGGCTTTATTATGTTGTGCCATTCAATAAATGTTAGAGGTACTGCTTTTGGTCATCCTTTTCATTCTTGCTGCTTTGTCAGATGTTATCTACAGCCTTGATCACTCAGTGGGCTGCTAGGGTTGGAGTAAGCCGCGCTTGGTCAGCTCCTCAGCTTTGTCAGTGCGTTCTGTGAACATGGGCGCTAGGTGATGGTGTGTGAGATGAAGGAGGCAACAGCATGTCCGCATAAAGGTGAGTCTTTATTGCCCTGATTGTGAAAGGGCATCAGGGTAACAAGAAACAGGTATGTATGAGATCGTCCTGAGCCTCCCTTGTGTCTGTCATTTCCCCTTGCCTCTGGTGCAAGGGGGACCTCATCCTGAGCCACCTGCTGAACAGCCTCTTCTACATCCTCCTCATCAGCTGAGGAGTGGCGATCAATGATGTCCTCATTATTCAAGGCCTCCCCACTCTGCAATGTTAGATTGTGCAGACCACTGCGGTGCATGAGACCCTCACTGGGGACATAGTGGGGGGCTCCACAAGATTAATCCAGACACCTGAATCACATCTTCAGGAGACCAGTGGCCTGCTCGATGGTCACTCAGGTGGAACTGTGGCAGGTATTGTCATTTTCCTCTGCTGTTGTGCGAGGATTCGTCACTGGCATCAGTAGCTGTGTCTTCAATGGTTAGTCCTTGCCCTGAAAACCCATCCCTGAAGACAGGTGGGGGGCTCGAACACCTCTGGCACCTGGGACTGCCTAAGTATGTAGGTGTTGTGACTGCTTCCATACACCTGAAGGAACTGCTTTCGATGGTTGCAGACCAATTGTACATTGATGGGATAGAAGCCCTTTCCATTGATGAAGACTGCTGGCTGGTCCGTGGGAGCCTTGCCGGCCACATGCATGCAGTTAATGACCTCCTGCACCTGGGGGAATCCAGCGATGGCCTGGAAGACAATGACCCTCTCCGTCTGACTGTCTGGGTCAGTTCAGCAGCGCACATAGTCGCTGGCCCTCTTGAGCATAGCATTGGTCACATCCTTGATGCACTGATGGGCTGCAGCCTTGGAGATCCCACACATGTCCCCAGTGGATCTATGGAAAGATGTGGAGGTGTAGAAATTGAGAGTTATGGTTATCTTCAGCGCCACTGGCTTTGGGTGTCCACCACACCCATGGGTCTCAGCTCATCCTGAAGCATGACTCATAAATCATTGACGACCTCCCTGGAGAGCCTCAGTCTGCAAAGACACTGCTTTCTCTGACATCGGGAGATAGTTAAGCCGTGTCAGTTAGACTCTCTCCCGAGGATAGACCCTTTTTCATGCGCAAAGCCTCTGGTGCGCTGCTCTGCACCCTTCTCCGGGGTGCCCAACCTGATGATGGCCCTCTTGCTGCTCCTGCCTTTCTTGCTGTGCCCCCGTTGGTGCCTGGACCTCTCTTCCTTCGTGCTGCTGCTCCTCCTCAGGGGGAGCCACGAAGACTGGGTGGATCAGGCCCATGGTGGGTGGCCACTCTCCTAGTCTGTGCGATCTTTTCAGGCCACCTCCCCAAGACCTTTCCCTGGCTAGCCCCTTGCAGCAATCCCAAACCCCCTCCCATTGGTGCTGCCACATTCACATGCACCCCCTGCTCCCATTGGTGCTGTCAGCTCCACATGCATCCCCGCCCCACAATTGGTGCTGCCATCTTCACATGCACCACTCTCCCCCCGCCCATTGGTACTGTCAGCTCCACACGCTCCCCCTACACCACTTGTTAGTGCTGCCACATTCAAACTCTTTGTGCCGTCGTGCGGCAATGGCCTCAATACCCCACCTTCTCTTCCACCGCATGTTGGCTCTCAGTATGGCTGGCTGGCAGATAGACCACTGAACTTTCACCTCCTTGCTGCCTCCTTTAACTAGGCAGGGCTCTGAAGCCCCATGGTCCCCGTGTGCCTTTCTTAAAATTCTAAAAGCACTGTAAAATTCCAGTTAGTTGCCACTTAAACCACCTTAATTGATGTCGCACTGCACTGTGGTGAGAAGCCCGTCCTCCATGGTTCTCACCTCACGTAAAATGTGGAAGCGATGTCATGACGCGGATTTCCAGGCAAATGTGTCTAGACCATGTTTTACGTTTTGCACGCTGTGCCCCACACCACTGCCGCTGCCGACCAGTGTCCCAGTAAAATTCCGGTCGCTGTATCAGTATTTCGTCCAAGCACATGAAGCGGCTGCACATCAGGAAGCCCTTGACTGAAGCAGCAGCCATTTAAAAATAGGCCGAATCATCAAGCAGGATATCATGCACATTCACTAACCTGCCATTTTTGAACAGAGCTGTACAATTAAGATTGGTGATGGAGGGAGGGAGGGTCTTAAAGGTGCAAGGAAAGTTTGGCAGCTGAGGTCCTGGTACCTGACACTGTCTCTGATAATGGGGGCCAGGTACTAAGAGTTGGCTGGAGCAATGGGGAGGAGCAGCGGCCGCAGCAACAAAGTCACTTGGTGCAAATGGATGCAGAGGTGCTGGTCGAGGGGCAGGAGGGGCCAGAAGGTGATACCCACAGAATCGAGTGCATCACCAGAGGATCAGCCTCCTGAACATGATGGAACAGCAGTGCCACCCTTGGCTTCGCCTAGTTAGGCAGATGGTGACTGAGTTTAGTTTAGTTTAGTTTAGAGATACAGCACTGAAACAGGCTCTTCGGCCCACCAAGTCTGTGCCGACCATCAACCACCCACTCATTTACACTACACTAATTCCATATTCCTACCACATCCCCACCTGTCCCTATATTTCCCTACCACCTACCTATACTAGGGGCAATTGCTAATGGCCAATTTACCTATCAATCTGCAAGTCTTTGGCATGTGGGAGGAAACCGGAGCACCCGGAGGAAACCCACGCAGACACAGGGAGAACTTGCAAACTCCACACAGGCAGTACCCGGAATTGAACCCGGGTCACTGGAGCTGTGAGGCTGCGGTGCTAACCACTGCGCCACTGTGCCGTACACTCCTGGAGGATGACACAATGTTTCAAGGCGTAGGGGGGCACTCTATGCTAGTAGCTGTCAAGCTGACAGTGACCTTGAACTTTCTAGCTTCTGGCTTTTTTCAGGGGTTGGCAGCTGACCTATGTGGGATCTTGCAATTAGCAGCACACAGCTGCATATCTCAGGTGATGATTCCACTTAAGGACATAAGAATATAAGAGATAGGCGCAGGCCATTCAGCCCCTTGAGCCTGCTCCGCCATTGAATAAGATCATGGCTGATCTGATTGCGGCCTTAACTTCACTTTCCTGCCTGTCCCCCATAACTGCTTAAGTCCCTTATAGATAAAAGATATGTCTAGCTCAACCTTGAATATATTCAATGACCCAGCCTTCATTGGTCTCTGAGGTAGAGAATTCCAAAGATTAATGGTCCACTGAGAAAAGAAATTCCTCCTCATATCCATCTTAAATGGGAGACCCCTTATTTTGAAACTGTGCCCCCTAGTTCTAGATTCCCCCATGAGGTGAATCATCCTCTCAGCATCTACCCTGTCAAGCCCCCTCAGAATCTTACATATTTCAATAAGATCACCTCTCATTCTTCTGAACTCCAATGTGTATAGGCTCAACCTGCTCAACCTTTCCTCATAAGACAACCCCTTCATCCCAGGAATCAACCTAGTGAACCTTCTTTGAACTGCTTCCAATGCAAGTATATCCCTCCTTAAATAAGAAGACCAAGACAGTACGCAGTACTGTAGGTGCGGTCTCAACAATGCCGTGTACAGTTGTAGCAAGACTTCCCTCCTTTTATACTCCAAACCCCTTGCAATAAATGCCAACATTCCATTTGCCTTCCTAATTCCTTGCTGTACCAGCATAACTTTCTGTGATTCATGTACGAGGACACCCAGATCCTTCTGTACCGCAGTATTCTGCAGTCACTCTCCATTTAAATAGTATACTGCTTTTCTATTCTTCCTGCCAAAGTGGATAAGTTTATATTTTCCCACATTATACACTATCAAATTTTTTTCCCACTCACTTAACCTATCTGTATCTCTTTGGAGACACTTTGGGGGGAATTTTATGCATTCCGCCGCAACAGTTTTGGTGGCGTGAGGGTTGATATAATTAGCCGGGGGGGGGGGGTTGTTTTTTTCGGATTCCCGATGGCAGAATATTTTAGAGGAATTAAGTCAGCGGTGGGTTTGCGGCTTTTCAGGATTTCCCCAGTGGAGTGACAGATTGCAACTTTGCATTCATTTAAATAACATGAATACTCATGACCCTAGGCATAGTTACGATTTAGTCCTACCTGCCAGATTAAGTGAACGCCAAGTGATATTCCCGTGCCACCCAGTTCACGAATGTTTAAATGTGGTGTGCAACAATCAGATTTGTGCATTTGAGTCTCAGGACTGTGCTCTTCTCTCTTTAACTCATCCACTAAACTAATGCCAGCATTGGAATGGATGTTTGCCTCCAGGCCAGCATTGCAATGGATCTTTACCTCTATGCAACCTTTAGAATGGATATTTGGCTCCAGGCTCGGCACAAACAAGGGTGAATCATCTGAGGGAATGGTGGTGATGGCATGGGGCAGGGCTACATGGAGGAGCAGGGCAGGGTAGTTCAGGGAGGGAAGGGTAGGGTTGATCGGGTGCATGGAGGAGCAGGGGAGGGTGGAGTGGAGTGTCCAGGTTGTTGAATGGTTGATGCATTTTGTTGGCTGTGGAGATGGTGGGTGGATTAGATCAGTATTATGTGAAGATATTTGGCATGGGCATAAGGGAGGGATGAGTGCTGTTGACGCCAGGGAGCTGTGCAGCAAATTGAGGGTACTGGCTAGCAGAGGAAATGGTCACAGTCAATGGGGGCAAATGGATTCTGTGGGAAGGAAGATCAAGACTAATGGGTGGGTATTTGACAGCTTCATATGGAAGGGAACGGGACTTGGCAACAATGGTCAGTTCAATGTGAGGAGGTTTAAGGATAATAGTTAGCATGTCGACAGTAATGATACGGCACTGAAACAGGCCCTTTGGCCCACCATGTCTGTGCCAACCATCAACCACCCATTTATACTAATCCTACATCAATTCCATGTGCCTACCACATCCCCACCTTCCCTTAATTCCCCTACCATCTACCTATACTAGGGGCAATTTACAATGGCCAATTTACCTATCAACTTGCAAGTCTTTGGCCGTGGGAGGAAACTGGAGCACCCGGCAAAAACCCACACGGTCACATTGAGAACTTGCAAACTTTGCACAGGCAGGACCCAGAATCGAACCCGGGTCGCTGGAGCTGTGAGGCTGCGGTGCTAACCATTGCGCCACTGTGCCACCCAGCTGGGTCATTGGAATGGTTGGAGGGATGGCTGAATACATTGATGATTACACTGTGCACGGTAATTGCGGGAGGCTCGATGGTAACAGAGGGAAGAGTAACGTTAACATTGGATGTGTCAAGGGTCATGGGTTCAACCTGGAAGGTTGCAGGAGGAGGCTGGATGGTGGGGAGACTTCTCCTGAATTCCATGTGCACTGTTTTCTCCAGCAATAATGGGAACCACGTGGACATTCAAGGATTGCAAGGAGAGTGAGAGAAGGCAAACAACAGTGAGCGTATCTTCTATCTAGCTGCAATTTGAAGGTAGATATAAGGGATCTGTTCACTGCCATGATGTTTCAGCTCACTGGCAACAGAGGGCTGAATCGCCATGCTCTGCTTATTTATTGTTAGGAAAAGCCACAACGACATGGGTCTCATACATCCAATTTGTCAGTACCACGGGAAGAAGAACAAAGGGAGAGACTAAGGAGGGCTCTTTTCCCTCAACTGATCATGCCTGAGCACCAGCAACAGGCAGAACAGGAAGGTGAGGATGCTTATAATTATAACATCCAGGAACATCCTTATTGAAGACGGGCACTGGCTCATCATCGCATCCTCAGGACAAGAACAAATTACCTTCAAATGTCAGAGAGGCAATGCCAGAGACACCTAAGGACGTCACGTGAAATGATCACAAAAATTTGTAGGATCGTGCAACATGACCTGCAGCTGCTCAGCTTTGGTGGGAATCCCATGCAGTTTCCCTCAAGGTTGGGCTCTTCAGTAAGCACTACAGAGGGTATCACGAATAATCGATGTCTGCTGTACCTTGCACAACCTTACAATTAGATGCGGCAACATTCTGCAGGCAGAAAAACAGGAGGAACACCAGTCCTCCTCAGGTGAGAATGACTATGAAGAGGGTGAGGAGGAGGACAACAATGACAACAATGCCTTCATCGATACGAGGGCCATGGAGAGACATGCAAGGGACATCAGGGAGAACCTAATTTATGTGCATTTCAGCCAAGAATAAGCCACATCATCAAGGATCATTGGGAGGAGAAACATAACAATTCCCCACAGAAATTCCCTTTTGCATAAGATCTTATTCATCTCTGCGATCTTAACGAAGAATGGCTGCACTTTCATGTGTTTGGTATTTGAAATCATCCGTGGGCTACGATGAATGCAACTACACACCACTGCAAGCAGCATTAAGTTATGACCATGGAAAACAAAAGTAAGGCATGACAGTATTGGAAAAAGTTATTAATCATCAATAGGAAAACAACCATCATTGAAGACTAAAGGCTAAAATTCCAATGAGATATGGACACTGGACATTTCCTGAGATGCTTTGCAAGCATCATTGCGTGCCTACCATAAGCCTCCAAAAAGCTTCTTTGTATCCATCTGTAACCAAGCAAAGCATTGCCGAGAGTGGATCAAATTTGGATCATGAAATAAAAAATACATCTTTGCAATCGTGACAATTTGTCCATCACCCATACTATCTTCATACTCAAAATTATTTCTGTTTTCTTTTCTGCCGCTACGCCTAGGTCCTATCCCGACATTAGCAGCTGAGGTGGAGGCAGTCTGCTCAGTGCATTGCCCCGTTGCTGTGGATGACCGTGGCGGGTGTCCTATGGAGGAACGGGGCCTTGATGGCTCCATCCTACTGGGGGTCTGCAGCAATGGTGCTTGAGTATTCCTGTGTACTCGCCGACTGGAGATAAGGGGGTCAATGTCAGGGGGAGAATGAGACGCTGCTTACCCTGGGGCTGTCCTGAGAGGAAGGCCCTGGGGCAACTGATATGCAGTCCTCCTCCATCAGTGTTCATGATGGCACCTGCCTGTCTCCCTGAAGAGAAGGAGCACCTGGAGGAAGTTCCAGATTCCTTGTCCACCTCCCATTTAGACTCTGCTGCATGGAGCCAACAGTAACAGTGAAGGGGTGCAGGTCAGATCGCATATGACTTGTGTGGCCAACCAGACTCACCACGGAGCTCGCCAGACTGTCTACTGAGGAAGACATACGCTCAAATGCCTGGGACAGCAGACGTCATGGATAGCATGGACTCCTCCATGGCATGCACAAAGCCATGCATGACCTCAGGCATCTCCGACATATTTTCCACATGGCTTTTGCTGCACATCCAGCAGACGTCTCGTAGCAACTGAGTATCATCATGAGTGTGGGGCTGAGCAGGGGCCTGGTCCTCAGCAGTCCTCCGATTGTCAGGGGACCTGGCTGGCACATGCTCCCTCAGCTGCTGGGACGTGTCTGTGTCGTGTACACCAGCTTGTGACCCCGATTCTAATCTTAAACCTCCTGTGGAATGTGTGGAGGTATCTGCGCTGGCGGAGGTGGAAGAAGAGGCAGGTGACGGTGCACACTGTGGGCATTGTCTTCTTATTGCTCCCCAGAGGAGGATTCTTGGGCCACGCAGCGTTCTGCTACTTTAGTGCGGGCTCCTACAGTGGATCCACAAACAGAGGCACTTCAAGCATGTGTTTCACATGAGTTCGAACAATTTCTTTCAGTTTCCACATATGGCTGGCTGCAAGAGCAGAGATGACACTTCATCCTTAGGCTTTGTGGGTCCTGCCTCGCTATCTCTGCTCACCCTGCCTCCCTCCTCTCTCACAATCTCAGAGGCCTCCTCCTCAGCCGTGGCCAGCAGCCTGATGTCAGGCACCCCACCTTCCGTGTTAGCACGCTCACACTGGTTGTGGCTTTGTTTATCCTGCAACAGACAGTGCAATTTAATGACATAGCAATTGATGCATCACAACCATTACATACATGCATCAACATCACTCATTCTGCATTGACTTTCACACAACACATCCAATCACATAAACATTGCCAATCTTCTTCATTTAGTAAATGGCACCAAGGCTGCTCATGCATTCCGCTGCATTCCTTGTGTCCTCTCTGCCTTAAAGACACAGAGCTATGGAAGAAATAAATGAAGCAGCCTCGCCAGGGCCACTTACCATCACTGATCTGAGCAAGTCATTGATTCGCTTGTGGCACTGCACCCATGTTCTTCGAGTTACCCCACTGTTTGAGACCTCCTCCACTACCTCTATCCAGGCCGCCTTGATGAGGCGGGAGGGTCTTCAGACTCCATCTGCAGAGAAGAAGACCTCCCGCCTTTCCCTGATGGCCTGGAGGAGAACCTGCAGGGAGGCATCACTGAACTGTGGGGCGGGATGCTGCATGCTGGCAGCTATGTCATTCACTTTGGCTGGAGGGAAAATAAATGATAAGAAGCTGGTGGTGACTTTCACAAAATAAGGGAGGCAAAAACATTTTGATTTAAGTAAAAGCTTCAATTTCAGTTAGTCTGAAGATACTTACATGAAAGGAAGGTTGCTGATCCTTGAGGCTGCAAGCACAGAATGTTTTATATCTGTGGTGATCATGGTGCTTGAGGCAGGTACGGCGTGTTCCACCAATGAAAGGCCTCCCTTGCTGCATGATCCCACGTGTTCCCAGTGCCTGTCGCCACATGGCTAATTTAAATGCAAAATTGCGTGGAAAACGGGATTTGTGACGGGAGCGGAAATTACGACAACTTCTGGTACCACTGTCGGGAATGCATGGCACTCATATGATTCCACCCTTTGTGTCCTCTTCACAACTTGCTTTCCTACCTATCTTTGCATTGTCAGCAAATTTGGCTACAATATACTCTGTCCCTTCATCCAAGTCATTAATATAGATCGTAAATAGTTGAGGCCCCAGCAGTGAACCTTGTGGTACTCCACTGGTTATAGTTTGTCAACCTGAAAATGCCCCATTTTTCCCGACTCTCTGTTTTCTGTTATCTAGCCAATTCTCTATCTATGCTAATATAGTACCCCCTACATCATGAGCTCTTATCCTGTGTAGTAACCTTTTATGTGCCACCTTATTGAATGTCTTTTGAAAATCCAAATACACAACATCTAGAGTCATAGAGTTTTACAGCACAGAAACAGGCCCTTTGGCCCAACACGCCTGCGCAAGCAATCGTCCAAAACTAATGCCACTTCCCCGCAGTTGGCCCGTAGCCTTGTATGTTATGGCGTTTCAAGTGCTCATCTAAATACTTGTTAAATGTGGTGAGTGTTCCTGCCTCTACCACCCCTTCGCAGATTCCAACCACCCTCTGGGTGAAAAAGTTTTTCCTCAACTCCCCTCTAAACAACCTGCCCATTACCTCAAATCTATGCCCCTTGGTTATTCAGCTCTCTGCTGGGAAAAAATTTCTTCCTATCCTATCAATGCCCCTCATAAGTTTGTATACTTCAATGAGGACCCCTCTCAGCCTTCTCCGCTCCTAGGAAAACAACCCCAGCCTATCCAGTCTCTCTTCATAACTGAAATTCTCCAGCCCAGGCAGCATCCTGGTGAATCTCCTCTGCACCCTCTCCATTGCAATTACATCCTTCCTATACTGTGATGCCCAGAACTGTACACGATACTCCAGCTGCAGCCTAACCAGCGTTTTATACAGCTCCATCATAACCTCCCTGCTCTTATATTTTATGCCTCGGCTAATAAAGGCAAGTATCCCGTATGCC
Organism: Heterodontus francisci; assembly: GCF_036365525.1. Classification (NCBI taxonomy): domain Eukaryota; kingdom Metazoa; phylum Chordata; class Chondrichthyes; order Heterodontiformes; family Heterodontidae; genus Heterodontus; species Heterodontus francisci. The sequence goes on from NC_090374.1 coordinate 125,032,943, forward strand.
TTTCTAACCACCTTATCTACCTGTGCTACTGCCTTCAGTGATCTATGGACAAGCACCCCAAGGTCCCTCTGACCCTCTGTACTTCCTAGGGTCCTATCATCCATTGTATATTCTCTTGCCTTGTTAGTCCCCCCAAAGTGCATCACCTCACACTTCTCAGGATTAAACTCCATTTGCCACAGCTCTGCCCATCTTACCAGCCCATCTATATCATCCTGTAATCTAAGGCCTTCCTCCTCACTATTTATGACACCACCAATTTTCATGTCATCTGTGAACTTACTGATCATACCTCCTATATTCATGTCTAAATCATTAATGTACACTACAAACAGTAAGGGTTCCAGCACCGATCCCTGCGGTACCCCACTGGTCACAGGCCTCCATTCACAAAAACAACCCTCTACCATCACCCTCTGCCTCCTGCCACTAAACCAATTTTGAATCCAATTTGCCAAATTACCCTGGATCCCATGGGCTCTTACCTTCTTAACCAATCTTCCATGTGGGACCTTATCAAAAGCCTTACTGAAGTCCATGTAGATGACATCAACTGTTTTACCCTCATCTACACCTCTAGTCACCTCCTTGAAAAATCCAATCAAATTTGTTAGACACGATCTCCCCCTGACAAAGCCATGCTGACTATCCCTGCCTCTCCAAGTGGAGATTAACCCTGTCCCTCAGAGTTTTTTCCAATAATTTCCCTACCACTGACATTAGACTCACCGGCCTATAATTACCTGGTTTATCCCTGCTACCCTTCTTGAATAATTGTACCACATTCGCTGTCCTCCAGTCCTCTGGTACCTCTTCTGTGACCAAAGCGGATTTGAAAATTTGTGTCAGAGCCCTTGCCATCTCCTCCCTTTCCTCACATAACAGCCTGGAATACATCTCATCTGGACCTGGGGACTTATCCACCTTTAAGCCCAGTATACAGCTAATACTTCCTCCTTTTCAGTGCTAATTTGATGAAGTATATCACAATTCCCCTCCCTGATCACTACACCTACATCATCCCTCTCCATAGTGAACACAGATGAAACGTAATCGTTCAAAACCTCACCTATGTCCTCCAGCTCCACACACAGATTGCCTCTTAGATTCCTAATGGACCCCACTTTTTCCCTGGTTATCCTCTTGCCTCTAACATACTTATAAAATGCCTTGGGATTTTCCTTTATCTTATCTGCCAGTGATTTTTCATGCCCCCTCTTCGCTCTCCTAATTACTTTTTTAAGTACTCCCCTACACTTTCTATACTCCTTTCAGGCCTCCGCTCTTTTCAGCGCTCTGAATCTGCCATACACCTCCTTTTTTTTCTTATCCAATCCTATATATCCCTTGACATCCAGGTTTCCCTGGACTTATTGGTCCTACTCGTCACCTTTACAGGAACATGCTGGACCTGAACCCTCACAATTTCCTTTCTAAATGACTCCCACTGGTCTGATGTAAACTACTCCCAGTTCACTTTGGCCAGATCCTGTTGCATCATATTGAAATCTGCCTTCCCCCAATTCAGTACTTTTATTTCCAGTCCCTCTATATCCTTTTCCATAACAACCTTAAATCTTACAGAGTTATGGTCACTATCCCCGAAATGCTCCCCCACTGCCACTTCTACCACTTGTCTGGCTTCATTCCCTAGGATTAAGTCCAGTACCGCTCCTCCCCCTACTGCTTCCCCTTTATCCATTTTGTTTGTTACATCCTCAAAGAACTCTAATAACTTATGTAAACACGATTTCCCTTCCATAAAACCATATCGACTCTGCCTGATTAAATTATGAATTTCTAAGCGTCCTGCTTAATAATGGGTTCTAGCATTTTCCCAATGACGCATATTAGGCTAACTGGTTTTCTGTTTACTGTCTCCTTTCTTTCTTGAAAAGCGGTTTTCCAATCCACTGGGATCTTTCCAGAATCTAGGGAATTTACAACCAATGCATCCACAAGACTGAATTTTATGGAACCGGCAGGAGTCCCAATGCCGGGCCTGAAAGGTGGAACCCTGCCTCGGCCCTTTGGAGACCCCCCTCCCTGGCTCTATTTAATGGCTCTCTGGCAATTAACTGCCGGCACCATGGTCCCAATCCCTTTCAGGACGGGATCCCGCCTCCTAGAGCTGCCGGCCAATCAGAGGACCAGCAGGTCAGTAGTATCAGCAATGCCACTGGGAGCAGTGGCCAGTGCTGATACTACAAGATGCCCAGGACCAGAACCATTGCTGGAGCCTGAGAACGCAGGTAAGTATAGCAGGGTTGCCAGGGCCAGTCCGGCAGGACCTGGAGAGGGAGGGGGTTGGGGTGGGTAGAGTGTTCTTTGAGGGTGGGAGAGATGTTCATGGAGGAGTGGCCTTTGCCACCGGGACCCCTCTGTGGGCCACGGATTGACCACAGAGGAGGCCCCCCCTTGTTTTACTGGGCGACCGCTCTGTACGGCGGAGGCAACCCCTGTTGTTGGTAAAATGCCAGCGGCGATGGGAAGAGGCCCATAAGTGACTTTAATTGGACACTTAACGGCCTCAATTGGCCTCTCGTTGGGAAGGCCGTATTTGGCCATTCCCATTGATGACTAAAGCACATGGTAATGGGAAGGCAATGGGTACTCCACCTGCCGCCTTCCAGTGCTACTTTATGGGCCCCCTCACCTCCCACCCTGTCTCCCAAGGGCCCCTAAAATTTCCGCCACTATCTCTGCAGTCAGTTCTTTTAATACCCTAGGATACAGGCCATTAGGTCCAGGGGAATTGTCAGCACTTATTCCCATTTGTTTTTCTAGTACTTTTTCTCTCGTGATAGTGATTGTTTTAAGTTTCACCCTCCCTTTTGCCTGTTGATTTTCTACTATTTTTGGGATGCTTTTTGCATTTTCTTCCGTGAAGACAAATACAAAATTTTGTTTCCCATTGTTAATTCCTCAGTCTCATCCTCTAAGGGACCAATGCTTACTTTAATTACTCTTTTCCTTTTTATATACTTGTGGGCACTTTGCCTGTTTTTATATTTCTTGCTAGTTTACTCTCATATTCTAATTTCTCCCTCTTTATTTATTTTTAGCCATCCTTTAACGGTATCTAAAATTTTCCCAATCTTCTGCCCTACCACTGATCTTCGTAGCATTGTATGCCTTTTCTTTCAATTTGATACCACCCTTAACTTTCTTAATTAGCCACAGTTGGTGCAACCTTCTCATAGAGTCTTTGGGCTGGATTTAATGGGCTGCCTGGAGACAGGCTTGGAGGTGGGGGAGTGGTGGTGACGGGGGACAATAGAATTGCGACAAGAGGTGGGGCAGAGAGCCTGTCACCTTCCATTTGTAACACAATTTAGCCGGGGACGGGAAAGGCCAAAGTCGGCCTTCCTGCCCTGAGACCAATTGAGGCCTGAAGAGGGCTATTAATTGCCACTTAAGGGCCTCTTCTCCTCACCACTGAAATCAAGCCAGTGGGGGGGGGGGGGGGGGGGGGGGGGGTGCGGGAGGGGGGCCTCTGCCACACGAGAAGTTCACCCAGTAAAACGAGGCGACCTCCCTGCAGGCTTTGGGCTTCCCTCTCGACGTCTCTGCCATCATTTTACCAACCCTCCTGTCTCCCAGCCTGTCTCCAGAGGGCTGGTAAAATCCCAGCTCTGATGGGATGCAGCAGAGTGGCCAGAAGAAGCCAAGGCAAGTATTTCAATACTTTTTCTTGAGATTCCTTTGCAGCCTCCCAAGCCCTGGCCTTCCCTCATGCATCCACCGCTAGCAATTATTATGTTGGGATTCGTTCCCTTCGGTCCTAGTGGCATTGGCCTCAAACCCAATTTCCCACTCCCACCCACCCTGGCTGTGATGGCATTCCATCAGGAGAGAGTGCAGATACATTTAAATGAGACCTGGGAGTTAGATTCAATCTTCTGTAGGGGATTCACAACTGCCCTGCACCACGCCAACCATGAATGCACCTTAAAATAGGGGCTTTATTGTAGTTTAGTTTAGTTATACAGCACTGAAACAGGCCCTTCGGCCCACCGAGTCTGTGCTGAACATCAACCACCCTTTTATACTAATCCTACACTAATCCCATATTCCTACCACATCCCCACCTGCCCCTATATTTCCCTACCACCTACCTATACTAGGAGCAATTTATAATGGCCAATTTACCTACCAAGCTGCAAGTCTTTTGGCTTGTGGGAGGAAACCGGAGCACCCAGAGAAAACCCATGCAGACACAGGGAGAACTTGCAAACTCCACACAGGCAGTACCCAGAATTGAACCCGGGTCGCTGGAGCTGTGAGGCTGCGGTGCTAACCACTGTGCCACTGTGCTGCTCAGTGTACTGGAATGAATCAAACAATGGCAGACATGCTTGAACATGCAGATAAATATACTTAATTGAATAAACAACATGCACTTATTTATGCAGGTTAATTTTTTCAAATGAATGAATGGGTGAAAAAAATCAGTTATTCCAATAGGCATGGGGTAATTAAGCACTGTGCTTAGTTGAACAGCATTGTAATCTCTAACTGGGAAGGTGGTGAAAACCAATGTTTTGTAATGCCTTTGATGGGGTTTAAAAAACAATAAAGCAAAAGGTAATTACTTCTATGGGTGTGCCTGAGATCATGGTGACATTTGCAACCACAACAGTGACAGGTTTTCTCTGATTCCCAAGCAGTTTACAGTTGGGGAGCATATAGAGACATCACAAAAAAGTAGTTTGACTGAAATAGTAAAATGTAATTATTTTTTTCACATTGTAGTCTGTACCAAAAGAATCATCCCGAACCCTGAATATGCCACCAAGGATGCGTGAGAAGCAGTTTTATAAAGTCATAAAGAGAAAGGTTGCTTACAAAAAACAAAAAGTGCTTTAATTAATAATAGGATGTAACTGATGTGTTGGTGGAGTGTGTTTAACAAGATTTAATTTTCATCCTCTGTGGCTTACATACATTATATAAAATATCATTTGAAGATACCATGGATTTAACTCTCTCAAGAATGAGTGGGAAACAACATGAAACATCTGGAAAGGCAGAGAGCACAAATGCATTAGAACGCTTATCAAGTGTTTTTGTTTAATAAGCCATAAAGTAATTATCTACTGCCACAACTTTCTAAATTTATAGGTGTGCCAGAAACAGACAGCCCAATTGACAGCAAAGTACAATGACCAACCAATCAGACTCCCAGGCCCGTTTTGCAGGTGCACATCCAAAGCCGATCAAATGCCTGCAACCAAAATTGTGAAATAATTATCTATTTATCATTGTAATCCTTTCTAACAAGCCCAACCTTAACCTTGAATATTTCACCCTGGATAATTGATGGTTATAGACTCACAAAGGGAATGTTATTTGCACAAAATATAAAAGAAATAATCAAACAGATCAGGCAATTTTTAATCGAGAAAACTTAGTGAAGGTCCTTGCCTTTTTCTTTATTCACTGATGTTGAGGACTATGTACACAAAAAAGTACAACAAAGAACTACAGATTACAGGTCAAGTCATATGGTGCTGATGTGATTTTCAGTTAAAAGGTCCTTTAAGGCTTTCTCAATCAAATTGACTGCATTAATGCATTCACGACATTCTCTGCTGCAGCTCATTACAAACTAGCAGTAATGATGCATGAGTAGGAAAACAATATTGGGGAGAATTTCTCCAATATTCTGCCATAACTTTGGCAGATGATATGTGGTAATCCCATAATCAAGACTGACAGTTCAATACAATAATGAAGACGTGCTGCATTGTTGGAGGTGCCATCTTTGGATGAGATGTTAAACCGAGATCCTGTCTTCCAGTTCAGGAGAATGTAAAGGATCCCATGGAACTATTTGAAGAGCACAAAACTACTGTTCTTAGCTGTTTACGCCAATTCTTTGGGGGATTCCACCAGTTACGACAATAGATCGGTAGAGCCCACATGCAAGTTCTGAGCATGTGTATTTATCTGATAGTGGCTTAATAATATTGGATCAAGTTCTATACAGCAAATATTTTTACACATCATCATGAAAATAGTGCAAGAAAAATAGGAGCATAATGTAGAAAAATAAAGCAAGGAAAAAACATTAACGTGGGTAAATAAGGCAGGAGTCTGTGATTTTGCTAGGTGACTTGAGGAATGTTGTCTGACAAATAAGAAATCCCAAATCATGCAACAGAAAGAAATGAAGTAGTTGTTTTGCTTCAATACCAGGATTTTGAATCTCACATTTGTGTTATCATTATGAAACATCTGGAAACATTTTATGACCAGAGGATGTCCCAAGCATTTCACAACCAATTAAGTATTTTTTTTGAAGTGTAGTCACTGTTGTAGGAAAATGCAGCAGCTAATTTGCACAGGAAGAACCCACAGACAGCAATGAGATAAGTGATCAGATGATCTGTGTTCAGTGATGTTGTTTGAGGGGTAAACATTAGCTTGTACATTGGAAGAACACCCCTGCTCCACTTTGAATGGTGCCATAGGATATTTCACATATACCTGAGAGGGCAGGTGGGAACCTCGGTTTAATGTTTCACCCGAAATACAGCACCTTTGACAGTGTAGCACTCCCTCAGTACGAAATGAAATGTCAGCATCTTTGGGCTGAATTTTCAGGGGCCCCCCATACCATTGGGCAGCGTGTCAGTTTCAAGGCGCCAGCAATAATTACCAAGTGGGGGGAGGGCAGGATGGGAATCTTGCTCTTCTCCCAATTGAGGCAATTAAACTAGCTAAAAAGCTTGTTAGGAGTTTGTTGTAGGGGGGAACGTGGAATATTTAAAGGGGCAAATGGGTTTTAGAAGCTATCAATTTCTAAACAGCTGAGGGGAGGCTGTTACACAGTGGGGAGCCAGTCAAGGCTGCTCCAGGACATCACCCTGGCCCCATAAGATCAGTGGGGCAAAGGGGGACTCACCTCTATCACTGGACTCACCCATGTGGCCATCATGGTACCCAGTGACTAGTCAGTGAGATCCATCAACAGGAAGGTGTTATGACATGACCACTCAAGACAAAGCCCCCAATCAAAATGTATGCTTCTGAGAGGTAAAAAATAACAGTTCAAATTCACTTCCTTCAGTTTAAATTGATGAGATCTCTTCTTCAGTTCATGTTGGCCCAGCTGTGCCTGAGTCAGTCTCTCAACTTTATCTGCAAAAGCCAGTTTTTTCAGCTAGTTTCAAAGTTAAATGGCAATATTGTATATCCTGTTCTCTATCTCTGAATAGTTGGATCCAGGGCAACCAATGTGCACTTTCCTTCGTAACTTCTGAGGCTGGCTTGTTCTCCCTCTCTGTATGGTTGTATCCAGGGAAATCAAGGTGCACTTTCCTTCGTAACTTCTGAGGCTGGCTTGTTCTCCCTCTCTGTATGGTTGTATCCAGGGAAACCAAGGTGCACTTTCCTTGGTAAGTTCTGATCTTGCAGTCTTAAAGACACATTGCATATTTCCCGAAAAAAACAGAATCATGACACCTCCAACCCTGGTGAAATGAAACGCCATTCCCAAAATGCATTTCATTACAATGTAAAAAAAATGGAAATTAAAAAACACTAACATTTTTTTTCGCTATACAGATACACAATTTTCTAAAATAGTAAGATTACAGCAACAAGTTCCATCAGAACATTTTCAGCTTTAAATTTTCAAAAGGTTGTCCCAATTAACCCATTTCAAATTTCCAAGCAAAGTCTTCCAGTTGTTTTGTGTTTTCCTTCCAAGTGTCCCCATTGTTCATCACCTTAGCCAGGAGCACTAACCACTACTGCGTTCACTATTCTCTGAGACGTTTCTCGAGTACCCCTTAACCTGTGTGGCATCACTTGATACTGGAAAACCTTGTCCAGTGTAACAGAAGCTGACTTTTTCTTATCCTTGGGTGTCAAAGGAATTTGACAGGATCCCTCCAACACATCTGTCTCTTTAAGACACACTGTGTTGGTCACTCTGTTCATACAGTCTTCTGAATGAGAATTCGGGTAGGAGTCTGCCTTCTTTACCACAGTGACTTTTCTATCGACTATGCAAGTTTGAGCTGTCCCACCAGGTTTAGGTATCGACCACCTGCAAATTCCAGCTGTCCTGACTAGGTTCAAATAAGCTGCCCTTCAGCATGCACTGTACCTCTGCTTCCACTTGGGCCTGTCTGTCTGGACCTAAGCGGTAAGGATGTTGTTTTATAGGAATGTTTCCCCTATACCCACATCATGTGTGGCTAAGGTTGTACATCCCGGCTTATCCCTACAAACTCTTTTAAATGTTGTGAAAAGCTTGGTTAGGTCTTCACACTGTTTTGCCTCTAACTGCAAAAGCATATTGTCTAATTTTCCTAGCCATTCTGTGTTTGTTAATCTGATAGTTGGAGATTCAATCTGAGAATTTCCTAGGCCTGCTTCTGCCTCATCCTCACTATCCATTTCTTCTCAACAGTCCCGATTACCTGACATACCTGTACTGGCTTATTCTCCTCCCTGCGATAATATTTCTTTAGCATATTGATGTGACACAACCGGTTCTTCTTCTGGCAATCAGGGGTGTCAATCAAGTAATCTACCTTACCCACTTTTTTAATCGCTCTAAATGGGCCACTGAACCGTGCTTTTAATGGTTTTCCCAGTAATGGTAACAACACTAATACTTCATCCCCTGGTTGAAAATCAAATTCTTGTCTGCCCATTTTTTCATATTGACTTGGGATGCCTTAAGCTGTTCCTGAGCCACACCTGTGGCTGTGGACTCATTCGGGGAGTCTCTGGTGGCAACAAAAGAAAGTCTAGTCCTTTATCTCAGACATGTGGATATTCGTGACAGTATGTTCTACTCATTGTTATGAGAGTCTGGTGAAATCTCTCTAAAGCACACTGTGACTGGGTGATATGCTGATGATTCCAACTGTCTAATCCCCAAATTGCCCATGACTTCTTTAAATATCTTAGACATGAAATTAGAACCTTGATCTGATTGAACTTCAAATGGCAACCCATATCTCGTAAAGAATTGGGTTAACTTTTCTACCACTATTCTGGCAGTAATTGTCCTCAAATGAATGGTCTCTGGAAATCGAGTAGCCATATCCATAATAGTAAGTATATATTGATGCCCCGCTTTTGTTTTTGGCAAGGGTCCTACTAATACCCTGCTAAATGGTTCCTCAATCATTGGTATGGGAACTAGTGGTTCTGGGTTTATGATAGGTTGTGGTGTTTCCACCATTTGACATGTATGGTATGTCGTACAAAATTGTCTTACATCCTTTGTAAGAGCTGGCCAGCAATAATGTTGGCTTATGCGTGATTTCGTCTTCCAAATTCCCCCATGTCCTGCAAAAGGAATGTCGTGTGCTAACCTTAATAATCCTTGGGGATATTTAGGTGGTACCACTATCTGTTCAACAACTGTCCAATCTTTGTCTGAAGGTCTATGAGGTGGTCTCCATTTCCTCCTCAAAACCCCGTTTGCCATATAATAGCCTTCCGGAACTCATTTCGCCTCAGCTTCTGACAGAGCCGTCTGTGCCATTCGGTATTTCTCTGGATCAGCTTGCTCTGCTGCAATGATAGACAATCTATTAAACATCTCATTTGGATTATCTAAATCCCCAAATAAGGTTTCAGATCTTGGTTATCTATTTGTAGTGCCCCTTTTACCTCCGACAATGGATCCAGTTTAGCCATTGCTCGGGTAACTACACACGCAGGAAATATTCCCAGAATTTGTTGCTGTAATTGCTCCATTTCCTTAATTTCACTTGGTTCCTCTGTAATTATAGGAGAAACTAATATTTTTGATCCAGCCAAATCATTTCCTAGGAGTAGATCAATTCCCTTTATTGGCAAACTGTGGACAACTCCTGCAGTTACTATCCCAGATATTAAGTCATTCTCTAGACATACTTTATACAAAAGTATGGGTATATACTGCCCACCAATTCCATTAACTAAAACTTTAGTGTTCAAGGCACTCACTGGTGGAAACCTTATATCTTTCCCCAGCAAGAGCATTTAGCTTGCTCCTGTGTCCCTGAGTATAATGATAGGTTTTCGTGCCTCACTTACAGGATATGGAGTTACTCTCCCCTTTGACAGAAATTCATTATATCTCTCAGGTATATTATTTTTAACCTCTACACTCCTTTTAGTTTTAGTATCTGGTTTCACAGCTGTTGTTAAAGCTATAGCCTGGTCTGCTCAGTCAGAGTCTTTTCCTCTGCACTAGCTTTGCATACCCCAACAAGTCCTGTGGGTTTACTCCGCAATTTCCAGCACTCTGAACGAAGATGACCCGTTTTGTGGCAATGATAACATTTTGGCTTGTGAATCTCACTTCTACCCTCAGCACATTCCTTTCTGACCTGAGGAGGTGATCCTAGGGCATTCCCAGCTGTTCCTTCTTGTCCCCGGCTACTTGCCTTCCTTTCACTCTCCCACTTTCTATCCTTTTCAGGTTTATGGGGGTGATGAACAAAAGAGGTTGGCTTATTCACAAGCTCAAAATCATCAGCAATTTTCGCTGCTTGCCCAGCTTTCAAAACTTTCAAGTTATCTATATGAGTTCTCACTACTGAAGGAATGGAGTTTTTAAACTCTTCTAAGAGAATCAATTCTCGAAGGTTCTCATATGTGGCTTCCATCTTTAATGCCCGTATCCAATGGTCAAAAGGAATTTGTTTCACCCTCTCAAATTCTAAATATGGCTGCTCAGCCAATCTTTGTAAATTCCGAAACCTCTGATGGTAAGCTTCAGGGACTAACTCATATGCAGCGAGAATAGCCTTTTTTGCCATCTCATAATCTGCAGAAGCCTCTTCAGGAAGCATGGCATAAACCTCATGAGCTCTAACTATCAACCTGCCCTGCATAACAAGTGTCCAACCTTCTTTTGGCCATTTCATCTGTTTGGCTATCTTTTCAAAAGATATGAAAAATGCCTCTATGTCCCTTTCCTCGAACTTAGGAAGAGCCTAAACAAATGTAAACAACTTTTGGCTGGGTCTTGAGCTAAATTCAGATTCTTCCTGACCTGAATTTTCCCTGGATTCAAGACAACCCTTTTGTCTTAGCCCCATCTCTTTTAACTTAAATTCTCTCTCTTTCTCCTTTTCCTCTTTTTCCAATTCAAGTTTTCTTAATTCCTTTTCAGTTCAAGTTTTTTTGTTTCTAATGGAATCCTCGCCAATACCACTGCATCATTCTCGGGTCTACTACTTTCTTGTTCCTCGTATACCCCTTCATCTTCTTCTTCTTCTAATTCCAGATGTTGGGCTATTATGTCAATTATCTCTGCTTTTTTGGCACCTAATTCCAATTTTGCTGCCAATTATTTTAATTTATTCTTAGTTAAAGTTGTTGAGTCACTCAGGGAAACATTCTGCTTTCCCAAAAGCTCTGCAGCAACCACTAATGCCATTACAATGGCATAGACTGTGGCTTATTATATAAGAGACCTGGTTCTTTTTATTTCTTTGTAATTGGCGTTAGATTTAGATCCCAACAATCGAGTTTCCAATTGACCCCAATTTAAATATGTTGCTCCAGAAACAAGTAATTAACATGATTCCAAATGCAAGCTCCCCAAATTAGTCTGATTCGGATCCTAGGCGCGAGCCACCTAATTAAAATATGTTTCGATCCTGGACTAGCTCCCAATTAATACGTTACGACACGACTGTTCAAGACAAAGCCCCCAATCAAAATATGTGATTCTGATTGCAGTGGGAGCAACGCGCCAGCAATTCAGTCCTGTCACTCCACAGGTCGCATAACATATTACTTTAAACGTTCCCAAATCAAAGAAATCCACAGCCGAATTGAACAATCTATTAACCCCCGAATGAGGCGAACCAAACCAGGTATCTTTAGATATCAACAAATTAACTGTTTATTAGAAAAAACTAAAATCTTATACACCACTAAGATATAACAATATTAAAAAATATTATAACAATAAAATTTTTTCAGATTTATGCTTCCTGACGAACAGTCCTCTGATTCAAAGTTCACTTGCAATCTTCCAGGGTCCAATGAGGTAAGGAAATCCAGTCCAACATCTGAAGCTTCAAACTCCTCTTCCTTCCAGCGATGACCACAACAGATCAACAACTCGCAAACACTTTCAAAAGAATCAATCTGGCTTAACTTTTAGAATTTTGAGAGGTATAAAACAACAGTTTAAATTCACATCCTTCAGTTTAAATTGATTGAGATCTCTTCTTTAGTTCATGCTGGCCCAGCTGTGTCTGTGTCTGTCTCTCAACTGTCTCTGCAAAAGCCAGTCTTTTCAACTAGTTTCAAAGTTAAACAACAACATTGTATATCCTGTTCTCTGTCTCTGAATGGTTGTATCCAGGGCAACCAAGATGCACTTTCCTTGGTAAGTTCTGAGGCTGGCTTGTTCTCCCTCTCTGTATGATTGTATCCAGGGCACTCAAGGTGCATTTTCCTTGGTAACCTCTGATCTTGCTGTCTTTAAGCAGTACTGACCCTTTGTTGTCTTAAAGACACACCACATATTTCCCGAAAAAACGCAACAGGATCATGACAAAGGGCTTCCATTCCCTTAACATCCAACTGGTCTGCGACCACAACAAGAGCTTCCTGCATGTGTGCACTGGATTTCCTGGCAGCTGCCATGACCCCTTCCTCTTCCGCCAGTCCAGGCTACCTCAGATCTTCACTCCAACCCCCAAAGTGCATGGATAGATCCAAGGGGACAAGGGAAATTCCTTGAAGAGATGGCTACTGACCCCTCTATGGGATCCAAAGACAGAGGCACAGAGGCGATACAACCAATGCCATCTGCTCAGCAGGACAACCAATGAGCAGGCCCTCGGGCTTCTGAAGATGCAATTACAGTGCCTGGACTGGTCAGATGGTGCCCTCCAATACCCTCCTGCAAGGGTCTTGGTCATTGTGATGGTCTGCTGCACTATCCATAGTATGGCCCTCCAGAGAGGTGTGGACCTTGAGGACGGCGAGGTCTTGGAAAGAGGAGGTGAGAGAGGAGCAGGAAAAGGAGGTGGAGGGAGATGATGCTGAACAGAGAGGTGCCCCTGCTGCATTATGAGGTGGCCTTGTCTTGCCACCCTCCGGGAAGAGAACCTCCCTTGTACAATATTAGATTGAGTTCAGCATCGATGAAGCGAAGGGCAGCTCTCCCCCAGGTGCCAGGCCTCCAGCTTCCCTGTGACATCTCGCTTCGCTCTGGTGAAGTGAAAGGCTTTGGCACAAATCGCTGATCTCTCCCTCAGGACAACCAGTAGCCTCAGAGATTGCTGACTTGGAGTGTCTAAATGAGTCCCACTCTTCATCTGCCCACCTCCATTCCTGCACCCACTGGCTCCAAGTGGACAAGAAAGCCGTCTCCATACCAATTAAAGGTTCACCCCTGTGAAAATTTGAACTTTAATTTAATGAGTTTCCTACCAGAGGCAGGTTTCTGATCCAAAAAACGACCCGACTCCTGTTTCCTGCCTCCATGGTGAAAATTTAGCCCAATCTCTTGGACCCATGGCCTTTTAATTCTCAGACAAGATGTTACCACTAAGCTAAGACTGACACCCAAATCTTCTTCAGCTACGAAATATTTTTCGGATTCTTATGTTTCAACTTTGTTTTTATATTTTCAATTTCTATAGTAAAGGGTCATTTCAAATAATATGCAGTAAGAATAAATGGTCAATAATATACTACTTTTTTGCAGAATGGATTCCTTTGACATTGAATATTTGTGGAATTGCATGTCAGATATTATTTACAGTAGGATCATGATGGCAGTAAGGGTTGATGAACATGTTTCTGCGTGCTATGGTGGTATTTGACGTAGTAGCACTAACAGACAGTACTACTGAGCTGGTGTGATCTCTCTGTCACGTATCTGATTTCAGACTTGTTACTATGGACAGGTGCTTTTTCACAGCAAGGAAAGACTGCCGGGAGTTCTGGAACACCTTAATTGACCTCCCAGGTGCTGATTCAAAGTGATCTACTTGTGCAAATCACAAGAAGACAAGGGATTTTTAATGCTTCATGGAGGAAAGGAAAGTGCAACAGATTGCCATGTAATCTTAGGTGAAGCCCTATTGTACACAACAAGTCACATAATGTTCCGAAGAAGGGTCACTGACCCGAAACGTTAACTCTGCTTCTCTTTCCACAGATGCTGCCAGACCTGCTGAGTGATTCCAGCATTTCTTGTTTTTGTTTCAGATTTCCAGCATCCGCAGTATTTTGCTTTTATTTAAGTCACATAATGTATTGTGTACAGAGCCAAATCAGAATTTGGACAACACTCACCATTTTCAATATATATAACAGGTAGATTAGTGTGTAAGAATTTTTATTTCCAGCACAAGCAAATTGATTTTATAGACAGGGCTAAAAGTGGAAGACTGCCTAGAAATTATTGTTGATAATATTAATGGATATAGTATTAGATTTTGAGGCACTAAATGGCCCAATGATTTGTTAAAGTAGCCGACAGATGAATGTTACATGAATGTGTTAAGTATCCATCTGCTAATATCACCAGCAGTCATTTCTAGCCTCGTGTTTTAAGATTTTAAAACCAGAAAAGAGGAACAGGAATGGTGGTCAGGACAAGCTCTTGGGCCGGAATTTTATGCCACCCCAGCGGGTCGGATGGTGGCGTGGGGGCGGCGTAAAATCGAGTGGCAGGCTTCGGGAGGCCTAACCGCCCCGATTCCGCCTCCGACCAAGTTTACGGTGGCCACCACTGCTGAGACTAAGAGCTGCCAGCCCGCTGATTGGTTGGCAGCTCACTGAGGCGGGACCTCCTCACTCAAGTGGGTGGAAGTCCCGCCTCGTGCCAATTAAAGCCTGGGGATCCGTAAAATACGGGAAGGATCCCCAGGCTGGGCGGAAGCAGGTTCGGCACCGACATTTACGTCGGAGTCCTGCTCCCGTCCGCCCACTGTAAAATTACGGCCTTGGTATGTGAACAAAAAGTGAAATACTGCAGATGCTGGATACCTGAAACAAGAACAGAAAATTCTGGAAATACAAAGCAGGTCAAGCTGAATCTGTGGAGAGAACAAACAAGTTGATGTTTAGCTGCACAGATCTGTATGTTTTGACATACCTGAAATGACAAGCACAGCTTGCTATACAGACAGTAAATCTGCCTCTTGCTCATGTTCTTAATATGGGTTTGCTTTTGTAATTGTGAGAGGAAACAAAAGCCCTTTTCTGATCCTTCACTTCTTGAGGCCAGCCATGACGCCTTTAAATGTTGCACATCTTGAAAGTGGAAGTCTAATAATGCACGTGATTTAGACCTGCTAAAAAATAAAAGGCTGCATTGGATCACCAGGGCTTAATGACTGTTCATGGCTTTGTTCAAACTGCTGGTTTACACTACAAAATATCCTATCCCCATAATAAACAGGATGTTGCTAATTGGCCTGATAAGATGATGGTTCTATTGTTTACTTCAAGCTTTCCTGAAGGCTGTATTCATCAGCATTACTACATGGCTAATCATTATCATTATAATTTTATTTACATCAAGTGACTGCACTGGGTCAATGCAATAAAGGCTTCTAATATGCCAATTTGAGGATGATAAATAACAAGACAGGAGATAAGTTTGAATAGTATTTGGCAGAGTCAATTGACATGAAATTTTTACAAAACAGAACCAAACCTGGCAAGAACAGTTACAGTTTAGCATCATTAGTCTCAGGTGCACATAGACTACATTGGCATATTGTTAAATATCAATAGATTTTCTAGTTTTTTCTGCCAACCAGTCTGATAATCCCATGGTTCCACATATTTTGCTTTGTTTAATGCCCCAAATCTACCCCAAAACAGGTGATATTTCAGAGGAGAATCCAGGTCAAACTGTCCCCAGAGACACTTAGAGCTGGATTTTGTGTCGGAGGCAAGGCTTCTAGTGCTGGGCCGTAAAGGCCCCACCTCTGCCTTTTTGTGCCCCCCGGAGCAATCCTCTGGTCTTTTTCAATCAACGTGTCAGAAGCCGGGATCTGCTTCCCTTTAAAGATGGGGATCCCACCTCCATGAGCTGCTGGCCAATCAGAGGGCCAGCAGCTCATGGAGGCGGGATCCCCATCTTTAAAGGGATGCAGATCCCGGCTTCTGACACGTTGATTGAAAAAGACCAGAGGATTGCTCCGAGGGGCACAAAAAGGCAGAGGTGGGGCAACAGCACCACTGGGAGCAGTGGCCACTGCCGGTACTGCAGAGGCCTCAGACCCAGGTCCAGAACGGGAACCCCGGAGAACAGGTGGGTAAGGCGGGGTCACCGGGGCCAATCTGGAAGGTCCGAGTGAGGGAGTCTGTGGGTTAGTTGTGCAGTCCAGGGGGAGGGGGTCCCAGGGAGTAAACTGGTTCCATGTGGGTGTCCTCTGTGGGCCCACGAAGGAGGGACCCAACTCCCAAGCCTGCTGGGAGGGTGTATCGTGTTACAAGGTGTTCTCCCTGCGCGGCTGAGGCTCCCCCCGCCGCTAGTAAGATCCCAGCGGAGGCAGGCAGAGGCCCTTAATTGGCCGTTAATAGGTCACTTAAGAGCCTCAAGTGGCCTCTGGGTGGGAAAGTCATAGTCAGCCTATCCAGCCAATCTGGGAGATTGTTTGGCGACTGGGAAGCAACAGGTCCACTCGCCCCCCCCCACCACCACCGCTCTCCGCCACCCATCGCGATACTCCATGCCTTCCCCCACCTCCAACCCACCTCAAGGGGCATAAAATCCTGGCCTTAGAAAATAAGTCTTGTGCATTCATTATCTTTGTCTCCCTTTAGGCTATCATGTACTTTTAGGCTTTTTTCCCCTCCAATACATAGTATGGCATGCCTGGTATAGCTATAGCCTAAGTTACAAGTGCATGTTCCGCTGCGCTTTCAGTGTAATTACTTATTTTTTCATATTGGATGCTTATACTCAAGGCCATTTTTGAATTATCAGCTTGCTTTAAAGCTGCTGGTCATCTTTATCTAAAGTGCTAGCTTGGTTGGTAGGTAGGGTAGGTTTTCCGAGACCTTATGGATAGAATCGTACGAGTGCCGTGGCATTTCTGATTGTGGTACCAAGCTTGGAGGCAAACATCCATTCCAATGCTGCCATTAGTTTAGCGGATGAGTTAAACACAGAAGAGCACAGACCTGAGTCTTAACTGCACAAATTCAGCTGTTGCATGCCACATTGAAACAATCGTGAACCAGGTGGCACGGGAATATTGCTCACCGTTCACTTAATCTGGCAAGGAGGACTAAATTGTAATAATGCGTAGGGTAATGAGTATGCATGATATTAAAATGAATGCAAAGCTGCAATCCGCCAACACGCTGGGGAACCCCGGAATGCCACAAACCCGCTGACAACTTAATTCCTCTGAAATATCCCGCCATCAGAATTCCTAAAAAACATGTCCCGCCTAATTATATCACCCCGCAGCCACCACATCCGCTACGGCAGACAGCATAAAATTCCCCCTTATGTGTTTGTGGAATCACAAGTCCAGTAACTGCAATTGGCACACATTGCATCAGGGAACTGAAAATATCAGGGACAACACACCTGCAGCTTTGCAATTGGCATTCATGTGTTCAAATACCTCACCATTCAAAAACGCTGTAGTATACAAAGGACTTGTTTTAGCAAACATGTTATTTGTGTAAATAGACTATGTAAGTCTGTGGGCAGTTGTTATGACCAGGTGAGAAAGGGGTCTAGGCCTTTGCCTGGTTTAACCGTTAACAGGGTTTAATTTTTAAAACACCGTGTTTTTAGCTCACCCTTCAGTGAATCCTTGTTCACTCCTCTCCAATTGTAAGGCAAGGAGATCAACCGGACAGGTTTTCTTAGATTTAAACAAGAAAGATATAAGTTTATTAACCTTAAAACTCTAATTCGGTTAAAACTAATACGAATACGCGACGCGACCATGCTAGCATGTATACGCGATAAACACAAATGCAGATAGAGACAGAAAAGGAGTACGAATGAAGGGAAAAAGTTTGAAGCAATAGCTGGGATTCATTTACTGTCCTTTGAGTTCGATGTAGCGTCTTTGATTGCAATTAAAGCTTGCCGTTTTGTTGAGGCCCAGTGCACGCTTTCAAACTAGTTTCGATGTAGGAGTCTTCTCTCTTGAGGAATAAGTGGCTTCAGTGGATTTGGAAATTCGTGAGAAAGAGAAAGCCAGGAAGAGCGACCTTCCTTCTCTTTTGTCTTCAAAGCAGTTTCTGTCTTCAAACTGTCGGGTGAGCACAATTCAAAGCTCCAAGTTGGCCAGCAGGTCAGTCATGTGACTAAGTTTTTCCAACAAACTCTCCAGTGTTTTTTGTGGATTCTCCATCTTAGCAGCCACCCTCAATTGGGTGGGGGTGGGGGGGGGGTGGTGGGGGTGGATGGAGGGTGTGGGTAGATGGAATGCTGGCTTGTTACACATTCAATGCCTGGTAATCAAAATTCTTTTGGGTTAATTGGATCAGGGAGCAGTTCCATTGTCTTTTCCTAGGCAACTGCTGATCTCTTTAAACAAGTCATCTCTTCAGTCCAGCTACAGTTTAAAATTAATGTTTATATGACAAAATTAATATGCCTCATTCTTGGAAGGTGGAGTCTTCATGAAAGCAGTGAACAGATCAATTATCTTCATGAAGAAATTAGGAGTGTTTTTCTTCTGCAATGTTGGGAGCTGCATACAGCTTTTCAGAAATGAGGGAGCTGCTTTTGATCATTACACTAAATAGAAACACTGGTTGATCCTTCTACTCCTTAACCCACTGAGAGTTGTTGCAGTTCCCTCACTTTAGCTGTGATCACAGATGAAGGGCTGAACCTGGGACCTTCCTGGTCTATATGAGCCAGTGCATAACAACTGAGCCTTCACACGATGTCTTCCTGAGAAAAGAGCATTTCATTTATTCCCCCAGAGCAGGTCACTTTTGATTATCTGAACACAAAGCAACAAGTTGATTTTTCACTTTCTCGGTGAAAAAAAAAGCCAGCAACAAATGTATTCCATCAAATGATCTCTACTTTCTCAGTCGTCAGTTTGCCCATATCAGAATGCCCTGAATATTTGGAATTACTGCTGTTATCTATCCTCCTGTGGTCTCATGTCATTCAAGGTCATTTGGCAAAATTGATCAGTACTTGTAAGTAGATAATACACCACAGGGGACTCAGGAGATTTGACCTCAGGAGATTTGACCTTAACAAAGAATAAAAACCCAGTCATCCACTTCATGCCCAAATGAAAACACTTTGCTGCATAATGACAGCAATGCTCTTGTGAAAACAGACATTTGTTTAGAATGATTGATGTGGTTTGTAGATTAGAGAATAGTTGCGGATCTCGCTGTTTGTTACCTGACTGGTACCAGACAATTCCAGTTAGCTGAGACAAGCAGAGACAAGAATATTGTTTGTTTTGTGGTGTTCGTGGAAGTAGTGCTATTCCAAACAATAATTAGAGTATTTCGTTGTGTGGAAACTGGTACTTTTTTTCAAATAAATCGGAGATAATGAAGACATCTACAAATTATTGACATTACTTAAAATGGGCATAAAATGAGGAAATTGTGAATCCCATTGGAATCTGTCTTTGGCTTCCTAGCAAAAATCTAATTCAATTTGCCAAATAAGCTAACTCCATGTTATTCCTGTCTGCAGTTTATAATAATAAGTTGTTTTTCAAAGACTTGGCATTGCAAAATCTATCATGTTCCCAATAAGACAATTAATTTATAAAATGAAGACAGCAATTGCTAGAAACCTGAAACCGAAAAATAATATGCTGGAAATACACAGCAAGCCTCGGTCCAGTCTCAGAACTGATAGATTTGGTTGGTACCCTTCCATCTACAAAAATGATGGACACACAGCAAACAATCCATTTAGGTGGTGTCTTCTCTTGGTGCATCTTTGCTGTTAGCTATGAAGGCCAATCGTTGAGAGGCAGGTTCTGCCACAAGTGCTGCATATGAAGCTGCCAAGTGGCGCTGTGAGCTGTTGTTTTTGACCTTGTTGCCTGTTGCCAAGCTGCTGTAGCAACTGGTGGTCGTGATATTGCACACCAGTCCACAGGATGTGTCACCATTTCCCTCTTTCGCCAAGTGCAATCGTCAACATTTATGGCCTTCATGTCACGCTTGCAAACATCGTTGAAGCAGAACTTTGGGAGCCCCACTGGTCGTCTGGGCCCAGCTACCTCACAATACAGGAGGCCCTTGGGTATGCGACTGCCTTCCATCCTGCGGACGTGTCTGATCCACCAAAGCCTCCTCTGTTTGATTCGTGCCAACACACATGGGAGCTCTGTACTTGAGTGGACTGCTGCCTTTGTGATTTTGTCCTGCTGGGATATACCCATAATGCGCTGCAGACAGCAATGATGGAAATTATTGAGCTTCTTTTCCTGGTAGCTGTAAGTCGCCCATGTTTCACAGGCTTTATAAACCATGAGCTTGGTCCTAAGGGTCAGCTTGGTGTTATCCCATGTGCATTTCACAAGTCGATCAAGGTTGCAGCTGCTTTCCCAATGCATGTATCAAGCTCTGCATCAAGGGACAGATTGTCCTGTGGTTTTTTTGACGCTTATAGTCAATGAGAACAAGTTACAGGCACGGGAGTGACAGTCCATGAGTCTTTGTAGCTGAGTATCTATGTGAGGGATTAGCGCAGCATCATCAGCGTAGAGGAGTTCTCAGATCAGGAAGTGATGTGTTTTTGTCTTTGCTTTCAGCCTTGTTAGATTGTAGAGCTTGCCATCTGACCTTGTGTGCAAGTAGCCTCCTTCCATATCTGTAGGGAAGGCAAAGGTCAGGAGCATGAGAAGAAACTGCCAAACAGAGTGCAGGCTAGGACACAACCCTGTTTCACTCCATTCTTTATTCTGAAACTATCATATATATGCACCCAAAATAGTATAACTGGTCTTCCCTCTTTCCAGAGGCTGGGTGACGTGCTGTGTATTTTCAACATTTTCTATTTTGATCACACAATTACAACCATGGGCTGGATTTTGAGATCCTGCCGCCGGGCCGCATGCCAAAGAGCCATCACAATCTCAAGCACAGCGGCTCATTTAAATAGTCGGGGTGCCCCGCCCCCCCAATCTCGTGGAGGGGTGGGCTGTCTGTCCCTGGCAATGGCGTCATCTGCCTGTGCGCAGGCTCTGGCACCATTTTTAAAGGGTAGC
Organism: Heterodontus francisci; assembly: GCF_036365525.1. Taxonomy (NCBI): domain Eukaryota; kingdom Metazoa; phylum Chordata; class Chondrichthyes; order Heterodontiformes; family Heterodontidae; genus Heterodontus; species Heterodontus francisci. Next base: position 125,054,122 of record NC_090374.1, read on the forward strand.
CAGCCCTGTCGCCCAATTTAAATTTTTAAAGTCCTACCCTCAAAGTTAAATAAAGAAATTTCTAACGCCCTTTCCCCCCATCCCATAACAATTGCAATAACTATTGGCCCTTCCACCCCCCCCCCCCCCCAAAACACTTACTTTTTACATCTGACCTTCCCCCCCACAAACTTGCACAAAGTTTAAGGTTTAACCATTCCCTACACCCATGATGTATATTTAACCCTGTTCCCCACCCCCCCCCCCCCCCACACTGACAAACTTACCTCCTCTCCCCGTCCCAACCAACGTGGCGCCGCATTTCCCCAGATGAGGATCTGAAGGTGTGGGAGTGCCGGGCGCCGTGCCAAAGATCGTAGCAGGCCTTCGAGATTGCAGGTTAGGGTTAGGGTTATTAAATTTAATAATTTTATTCATTTGCATATGCTAATTGTGGTCTGTTGTCCAGCAGCGGAGGTGGGGGGGCCGCCACGGAGCCTTGCTGCCGCTGGGAGGATCGGGCCGGGCCCTCACGGCATTGAGATCTGTGGTGGGTCTCATCCAGAGCCATCTTCAGGCTCCCCCCGTCACAGAACCCAACCCCTGAGGGTGAACAAAATCCTGCCCCACATGCATTTCTGGATTTGGTTCTGGTCTCACTCCTCATAAACTTGCTGAGCCTCCAGCATTTCATATGACCTTTAAATTGCCTAGTAATCCATTGTACATGGCCTCTTCTATGCCTGCTCGATGTCGCAGTGCACTGAAGGGATAATCCACCAGAAATTATCAAGTGATTTTATCAGTTTGCTTGCTTCCCCCAATGAATGTAGGTTGGCAAGTACGGATGGAAGTAATTTCTAAAGTTACACACCATAATAGTATGATCTAATCTCCCAGTTTGTAAACTGCTGCTTTCAAACTTACTAATGTTTACTGCCTAACCTGCAATACTAGTATTACTGCCACGTGGTACAACGGTACAACATGGGTAGTTCCCACTGTTCAATTCCCTGCATGATCGCAGCAAGCATATTTTTATTAGAGTTAAGCCCCTCGGTGTTTTATTTTTCAAATAAACAGACAGCAACTGGTTTTCTTGCAGGTTTTAAAAACAGAAAATCAATTGTTTATTGATCAATATGCCTTATCCCAAAATTGTCACAACTGTATCCACTCACATATTCACTCGCACACACAGACACACAGACACACACACACAAGAGCTAGATAGAGACTGAAAAAGGAAGGTGACCTTTAGTGGGTGGGAGGTTACGATTAACCTGCTGCATTCTCTTGGAAATCAAGTCCTGTATGGGTGCAGGCCTGAGACGATTGTAGATTTCTCTCTTGATTGAAGGTTCAATTGAAGACGGTGGGTCACTTCTAGTTCTCACTGCTGTATGATGTTGATGTAGGATTCTACAGCAGGGCACATGCCTTCTGGCTTGGCTGGAACACAAACTGTTAGGATGTTGCTTCTCTCTCTCTCTCGCTGGCTTTTTAAAGGTAAAACGGTGTCACCTCTCACCTCCTAGTAGGAGACATTCTCATTTCTTCCCCGTGGTGATCCCAGGACGTGGCTACTTCACACCTTCTTTGTTTCAGAAGAGGACATTCAATTCTGGAATGTTTTAGGATGGAATGCAAATGACACCTCTTAGCTTTGAAGATTTGTCCAGACAGTCCTTTTCCTTCGGCAGCCATTTTGGGATCATTGTTCACTTTTTAAAAAATAAAGTTCATTTTTCAAAGACAAAGTCAGTTTTCATAACTCTTCAGAGCTAGTCCATGATTGTTGTATCATCACACTTCCAGTGTGCGTGACACTAGTTACAGGTTTGAGACAGATTATATAAACCAAATCTGCACTGCTGATTTGTGTATTGCTACTGATCATTGCTAGATGTCTTTTATTGAAATCTTACTTTGCAGATAAGGTCAGGTTTAAATTATTCACGAGAAAAGCTGCAGTTTTCACAACTGAAAAATCGAAATATTCTTTAGAAATGAATTCAGTACACTTTAAAAAATAAACTCCACTGGAAACCACTAAATGTCAACCTTGTGGAAATATCCACCGAATGCTTTTTTTAAAAAAACGTGCTACTGAAAGTGTTCCATTGTTGCTTTCCTCACAACAATAGACTGCTCTGTGATCTATTGCCATTGGGAATCCAGGGTGAAGCATCCACTGCCGTGTTGGTACAGTAATTGCATCTGTTTCATGCAGGCATACTTTGAATTAGCCTTGGTAAAGGCATAGCTAGCAATATTTCTGCCCAGGAGGCTGTAATTCTGCCAATGTCACCTCTTTGAGTGACATCACGATGGAAGGGTGTGGGTGGGAGAACTGGTGCAAAAGACTTTTCAACTTTTAAAAAGTGTGGCAGAGATCCACTGGGACTGGAGCTGGGGCTGAGGCTGGGTCCTGCTCCAAATTTTGGCACGGCCTTATTTAAGTTACAGTATTTTTCTTAAGCCTGAATATTACTGTTGCAATATATAATATTCCTCTCTGCGTTATTTTAATGTTGACATTAATCCATTTATTTTAAGCAGTCAAACATCTTAGTTAAAATAGCAGAGGAATGTCACATGCACTTGTTAAGTGTTCATTCACTAATATTGTCAACAGAAATTTCTAGGTTTTGTTCTCAAAATGAATCACTGATGATACAATATTACGAGAACAATCTTCGTTACTCCAACACAAAGAGCTGTATGATCTATATCTGAAAAAGTCTTGACATTGTATGATTTTTCATCTTGTGCTTTTGGACCCTTGCCTACCAAAAATAAATAAAATATATTTTCACTTAAATTTAGTCAAAAAGAACACTCTTGGTGGAACCATGGAATCATTTTACAAGGACCAGAAAGACTGAATGGATAGCAGCTGGGGAAATAGAGGGGGATGGAGTTGGGGACTGAGACTTAATCTTAAGAGAGATACAATGAGACATGCCAGGATCTTGGTGGAACAAAGCATCAAGATATTAAAACAAATAAAAACAACAAATTCTGGAAATGCTCAGCAGGTCCGGCAGCATCTGTGGAGAGAGAAACAGAGTCAATGGGCTGAATTTTACAAGCGTACCACCAATCGTGGCAGCACACTTCAAATTTGGCGGTCTGCCCGAATGGACTGCCCGTTGCAGCGCCGCCGCGATATTTTGCACAGCGGCTCATTAGCATGGAGGGGCTGGAACGACTGCTCCCAGTGATGTAGAGGGGGCAGGTGCTCCGTTCCTGGCAAAGGTGTCCTGCGCCACTGCGCAGGTGCCAGATGCCATTTTTAAAGGGTTTCGGGCCCTTCCGTTGTATTTAAATTTTTAAATTGTGAAACAATTTTTAAAAATTTAGTCACACTTCCAATCCCGTCTCCCATCACCCCAATGAATAATCACTTCATTATTTTTCATGTCCCCCCAAAAAATGTAAATTCTCGATCCCGACCTTCCCCCCCCCAAACTTACTGTACTTTGACCTTCAACCCCTTTCCACTATCCCCTCAGCCAATGGTGTTCGTTTTTGTTGCACACACCGCCCTCCCCCCCCCCACCGCCCTGAAAAATTCACTACTCTCCCCTCCCCACCAGTGTTCCACTTCAGATCTCTGAAAGGAGATCCGAAGGCGCAGGACTTCTGGGCAAGGTCGGAATATTGGCGTGGGACGGCTGTTGCTGCAAGGTAAGTTAATATTCTACAATTATAATTTATTTAAATACGTTACTAATTTTTTTCTGCTGAGCGGCCGGGGTAGGGTGGGGGCGCCCTGAGGCCTCGACGCCACTGGTAAAATGGGGTGGGGCCTTCCCGCCATCAAGGCCCTTGGTGGGCCTCTCCCGGAAGGATTTTCTGGGGCCCCCCCCACCCCCGCCAAGACCCCTGACATCGGGCGATCAGTAAAATTCAGTCCATTATTTCAGGTCAATGACCTTTAATCAGAATATACAGGAGGGTAGATGTAGATAAGATGTTTCCTGACAGGGTAGGGGTGGATATGATGTTTTCTCTGACTGGTGAGTCTAGAACAAGGGGACACAGTCTCAGAATAAGGGGCAGGCCATTTAAGACTGAGATGAGGAGAAATTCTTTTACTCAGTGGGTGGTGAATCTGTGGAATTCTCTACCCCAGAGGGCTGTGGAAGCTCAATCATTGAGCATGTTCAGGACAGAAATCAGTAGATTTTTGAATACTAATGACATCAAAGGATATGGGGATAGTGGGGGAAAATGGTGTAGAGGTAGATGATCAGCCATGATCTGTTTGAATGGCTGTGCAAGCTCGACGGGCCAAATGGCCTACTCCTTCTCCTATTTCCTATGATCCTATGAGAGTTACTCCTGTGCAGAATTGTGATTCTCTCTGTGTGTGGTTGTCTCTCTCTCACTGTGGTTTTCTCTGTCCCTTTGTATATCTGTGATTTCTTCTTGGTGATGTTGTCTCAGTTTCATTTTGTACCTGTAGTCCTTTGTTTCTTATTGTCTCTGTGTGTATGTGTGAATAGCTTGTACTTTTTTCTATTCCTTTGGATATCCGTCGTCCTTTTCTCTATTAATATGTGTACCTGCTCTCTTCTGCTATTAAATGTGTACAGGCAACAACCAACATGTCTTGCAAGACAGCCCAGCCAAGGTATTCAATATTACTGTAGCCCACTGTGACTTTCACAACTTTGCCATGCAGCAGGTGGAAGAAAACAGCTGGCCTCTGCCAATGGCAGAAGACCCTATCAGTAGCCAGAAATGTAGAGTTAACTATTCACTCAGCAAGGGACTTAAGGCAAGCTCTGATGGATGACTAGCCTTCAGTTAAGTGTTTGTACAACCACTACACAAGTCATCTGCACATCTGCCCTACACTTTGAGCTCTGAGCAAAGGTGTTTCTTACATCTAACAACAAAGTCAGCTCCAATAGGCATGCAATCCCCCAATCTACGCACCCCTCCTGAACCACCACCGCACCCTGCAATCTGAGGCATGATTCAGTGCATAAAATAATTTGATATAGAATGCTCTGAGTGAACAAAAGACCCCTTTATTATCTTTGGATTTAAACTACACTTCAGCGGGCAACTAATACAAGTCAAGCCAGAAACTTTTGTATCAGACTGAAATACCAAGCAAATTTATTTATGAATGCAGTCTTTTACAGTAGCAACAAAATGCAGCCAATTGTCAAAATCAGCCTACATACACAATAATTTACAGCTTGTTCATGAATGAATTAATCAGATAAACTAGTCAGCTGAGTTTCTTTGAATTGTCTTTCTTTGCAAATTCAGGCAACAGATAAGAGGCTTTCTCAGTAGTTCAGCAGCACTGCAATCCCTATTGTATTTAGGCTGCTGTGCACAAAAGTCTATTTTTGACTGTAAGTGAAAAATTTACTTTTTGTTCCTAAATGTATCTGTGGTTCTCTCTCTCTCTTGATCCATTTATATGTTTGGTTCACACTGTGTTCCTGTGTGTAGCTTTGATTTCTCCCCACCACCACTAATCTCCCTCCTTCCACTGTCAACCCCTCCCCCTCAATTCCCTGACTCTTTCTCTTTCCTCTTGTGGATTTGTGGTTTTCCTCCTATGTCACTGTGCTTCTCTCTCAATGACTTTATGTGTCTGTGGCTTTTTTTTCCAGTTTTCCCGTGTGTATCTGTCATTCCCTCTATCCCTGTATTGACCTACAGTCTGCTCCCTCTTTTGGATCACTTCTGTTCTGGTGTTTCTGTTGGTTTCCTTTTTCCATCCATTTGTGTAGCTGTGGTTTTCTTTCTGTCTCTATTCCCTTCATTCTCTATCCCTGTTCCTCTGTACATTTGTGGTTGTTTCTCTACTGCAATGGTTCTATACATCTTTGTACATATCTGTAGATCACTTTCTCTGTCCCAATATTTCATTTCATCTCTTTCCATCCATGTGTTTAAGTGATTTGCTCTCTTATTCACTGTTGTCATGCTCACGAGAAGTGCAGCGATGAAAATACAGAACCAAACTGAAGAGTTAGAAAAAAATTTGACTTTTCCATTAAAATGTGGACAATGAAAGGTTGGGCTGACTTGGGCTGTATATTCAAACTGTCTCACTCTCCATTAAGGACAAAAGGAAACATTCTGGGCTAGGAGGTCTCAATTACACCCATCCTGAAATCATCAAGAAACATTCCTAAATTGAATGGGTTCTTCTGAAACCAAGAAGGTGGGCTGAAATTTATATGCCCACTGCTGAAATCAGCGGTGGGTGAAAACAATGGCTGCCCACTGTGTGGGCCGCATGGCGCGGAGCTGCCACGATCCAAAATGCGGCAGCTCATTTAAATAGCCAGGGCAGGCCACCCCCCACCCACCCTGATGAGGTGGAGGGGGCAGCCTGTCCATCCCTGGCAATAGCATCAGCTGCCTGTTTGCAGGCGCTGACGCCATTTTTAAAGGGCTTTGAGCGCTACCATTCAATTTAAATATTTAAAGGAACACTTAATAAAAAAAAAATACATTTATTTTGTTCCTCTCCCACCTCCCCAATAGCTATAAATTAATTTCTTGCCCTCTCTCCCCAAAACACTTACCTTGACCACCTGACCTTCCCGCCACCAGAGTGCAAAAACGTTAAGCTAAAACCCTTCCCACCATCCCCTACACCAATGATATTTCTTTGACAGTGAAACCTACCTCCTCCCAACCAGTGTTTCACCTCATTTCCCCTGATGGGGATCCAAGGGTGCGGGAGTGCCGGCCAGCGGCATGAAGATCACACAGGGACAGATGGTGGGAGTGTAAGTGTAATTAATTCATTGATTTTAATTTATTTAAATATTTAAATGGCAGTCCCGTCACCGAGCGGCGGGGAGGGAGGCCATGAGGCCTCGACACTCCAACAATATCGGGCTGGGCTCTCCCAGTGTCGGGGTGCGTGGCGGCCCTCTCCTGGATGCATTTTCCACCACCCCCCTGCCATGCCCCACCACATCGAGGGGTCTGTAAAATTTAGCTTGGTGTCAATGTGTGGTCAAAACAGGGAAGAGGCCATGCGTCTCCTAACAGAGGCTAAAGTGAGAGATTTTTACCTTAAAAGAAGGTAGCTCTCTGGAGAGAGAGAAAGAGAGATCATAGAAAGGGAGTCCAGCCAAGGGCTGTGAAAAGTAGCCCAGCAAAAACCAAATAACGAGCCCTGCTGTGAATTCCACACTTCAACCTGGTGCAGCAGGGAACTGAAAATGACCACTGCATCTAGTCTGAAGTCTTAACTACCAGAAAACTACAAACACCCAGGCCTGCAACATTAAAAGAGAAACTGTGCTCCGAGAAGATTCAACAGGTTTACCATGAACCCTGAACACCTGCCTCACTTGAAATCAATTACCCTTTTCCTTTTTATCTATTCTTGTGTGTGCTTGTGTGAGTGAATGCGTGCGTGGGTGCGGTTGCGACCATTTCGGGAATGAATATTGTTCAATAAATAGTTAATCTCATGTTTTAAACCTACAAGAAAACCTGTTACTGTCTGTTTATTTGACAAATAAAACACAAGGTGTTAAAATCCTAGCAAGTTCCGGGAACCTTGGATAACGCGGGCTACCTTCTTTTGAGCCTAGTCAAAAAGAAAAAGGAAGCATTCGTAAGGGCTGGAAGGCTAGGAACAGACAAATCCCTTGAGGAATATAAAGACAGTAGAAAGGAACTTAAGCAAGGAGTCAGGAGGGCTAAAAGGGGTCATGAAAAGTCATTGGCAAACAGGATTAAGGATAATCCCAAGGCTTTTTATACATATATAAAGAGCAAGAGAGTAACCAGGGAAAGGGTTGGCCCACTCAAGAACAGAGAAGGGAATCTATGTGTGGAGCCAGAGGAAATGGGCGAGGTACTAAATGAGTACTTTGCATCAGTATTCACCAAACAGAAGGACTTGGTGGATGATGAGCCTAGAGAAGGGAGTGTAGATAGTCTCAGTCATCTCATTATCAAAAAAGAGGAGGTGTTGGGTGTCTTGCAAAGCATTAAGGTAGATAAGTCCCCAGGGCCTGATGGGATCTACCCCAGAATACTAAGGGAGGCAAGGGAAGAAATTGCTGGGGCCTTGACAGAAATCTTTGCATCCTCATTGGCTACAGGTGAGGTCCCAGAGGACTGGAGAATAGCCAATGTTGTTCCTTTGTTTAAGAAGGGTAGCAAGGATAATCCAGGAAATTATAGGCCGGTGAGCCTTACGTCAGTGGTAGGGAAATTATTAGAGAGGATTCTTCGGGACAGGATTTACTCCCATTTGGAAATAAACAAACTTATTAGCGAGTGGGAGCATGGTTTTGTGAAGGGGAGGTCGTGTCTCACTAATTTGATTGAGTTTTTTGAGAAAGTGACAAAGATGATTGATGAAGGAAGGGCAGTGGATGTTATCTATATGGACTTCAGTAAAGCCTTTGACAAGGTCCCTCATGGCAGACTGGTACAAAAGGTGAAGTCACATGGGATCAGAGGTGAGCTGGCAAGATGGATACAGAACTGGCTCTGTCATAGAAGACAGAGGGTAGCAGTGGAAGGGTGCTTTTCTGAATGGAGGGTTGTAACTAGTGGTGTTCCGCAGGCATCAGTGCTGGGACCTTTGCTGTTTGTAGTATATATAAATGATTTGGAGGAAAATGTAGCTGGTCTGATTAGTAAGTTTGCGGACGACACAAAGGTTGGTGGAGTTTGCGGATAGTGATGAGGATTGTCGGAGGATACAGCAGGATATAGATGGGTTGGAGACTTGGACGGAGAAATGGCAGATGGAGTTTAATCCGGACAAATGTGAAGTAATGCATTTTCGAAGATCTAATGCAGGTGGGACGTATACAGTAAATGGCAGAACCCTTAGGAGTATTGACAGGCAGAGAGATCTGGGTGTACAGGTCCACAGGTCACTGAAAGTGGCAACGCAGGTGGATAAGGTAGTCAAGAAGGCATACGGCATGCTTGCCTTCATCGGTCGGGGCATAGAGTATAAAAATTGGCAAGTCATGCTGCAGCTGTACAGAACCTTAGTTAGGCCACACTTAGAATATTGCATGCAATTCTGGTCGCCACACTACCAGAAGGACATGGAGGCTTTAGAGAGGGTACAGAAGAGGTTTACCAGGATGTTGCCTGGTCTGGAGGGCATTAGCTATGAGGAGAGGTTGGATAAACTCGGATTGTTTTCACTGGAACGACGGAGGTGGAGGGGTGACATGATAGAGGTTTACAAAGTTATGAGCGGCATGGACAGAGTGGATAGTCAGAAGCTTTTTCCCAGGGTGGAAGAGTCAGTTACTAGGGGACATAGGTTTAAGGTGAGAGGGGCAAAGTTTAGAGGGGATGTGCGAGGCAAGTTCTTTACACAGAAGGTGGTGAGTGCCTGGAACTTGCTGCCAGGGGAGATGGTGGAAGCAGGTACGATAATGACGTTTAAGAGACATCTTGACAAATACATGAATAGGATGGGAATAGAGGGATACGGTCCCCAGAAGTGCAGAAGGTTTTAGTTTAGGCAGGCATCAAGATCGGCGCAGGCTTGGAGGGCCGAATGGCCTGTTCCTGTGCTGTACTGTTCTTTGTCCTTTGTTCTTTGTAACAAAAACACTTGCTGTGGTCAGTTGGGAGGTGGACAGTAGGAACAAGCCACACCATTACCCACCTGGCTGTAACACTGTCTTTATGGTCCTGTCTTCCTCTGTCCCTGTGGTCTCTTCTGCTCTATCCTTCTGCAATTGTGGTTCTCTCTCTTTCTCTGTCCTTATGATTGTTTTCCTCTTTCTGTCACTGTGGCTCTCTATCTATCCTTGTGTATGTTCATTGTTTCTTATCTCTTGGAGACTTGTGTATATCTTCTGTTTCTCCCTTTGATTTTCTCACTCTGTCTCTGTGTATCTGTCTGTGGTTTTCTTTCTCTCTGGTTGTATTACTGTGTATGCCTGTGTATGTGGTTTTCACTGTTCTTCTGTATATTTGTAATTCTCTCTCTCTCTTTGTTCTCTCTGTTTCCTTTTGTGCCTGTAGTTCTCTGTTTCTCGCTGCCTCTTTGTGCATGTGTGGTTTTCTTGCTGTAACCCTGAGTATGCCCATGTATCTTTTTGTCTATCCCTGTGGATATCTGTGGCAATGTTCCCTGAATCACATAAGGGACAAGCACAAGAAGTGGTCCCTCTAAGATGTGCATATGTGCAACCGCCCAGCAATCTTAAAGGAACAGGCCTTGCATGCAGCAAACAGGCCTTGTATGGTGAAGGGAAATTACAGGGAACATTGATTTGTGCCCATTTTCTCCGCTTTCCTAACCTAGTCTTAAAGGAACCCTGCTGGCTGCTCTTAACCAACTCTCTTCTATGTTGTCTCATTTTAAAAGACAAATTGAACACTTGATGCTAAAGTGATAGCATATTGCGAAAAAATAAATTACCTACCTTGGTGCTTTGGTCTCCTCTGTGACCCTGGCTGAATGCAATTGGCTGGGGAAAAGATCCAAAAAACCTTGCACAGTTTGACAGACTGAGGAGCCAGTAATATTAGGTCACTATTCATGGAGCTAATACTATTTTATAAGATCAGCCAGGAATTAGTGTGTATAGTCAATAAAATTTCATACAATGAACACAGTAGAATTTGAAAGTAGCTGTAAAATTCAGAAAGTTACCCAAAGGAAATTGAGGACCGGCATAAAAATGTTATTAAAATTTTGTCGAGGAACTGGTAAAATTGTTGACTATTTAACTGTTAGACCCTGATAAATAATTACACAAGAGGTCTAATCACTTATGATAACAAACTGAAGAAAGACTCAATCTGATGTTACAAGTGCATTAATATATAAGCACTTGATCTGCTTTAGTTGTTTATTGCCAATATCTTCTATGGGTTTTATTTGTTTTTGGGATGCGAGCAACGTTGACAAAATCACATTTATTGCCTAACCCTAGGACTGGTGGGGGAGGAGAACAGAGGCAGCTGCATGGATCTTCTCCATCTTATCAGCAAAGAGATTTATCAACTCTTTTCATTTGGTATTGGAGGCGATGTTGGATGCGGCAGGAGAAGAGGAGTTGTGGAGATTGTTTGTCATAGACAAGGATTGCGTTTGGAGAAATAACTTTGTATAGCACCTTTCAAGCCCTCAGAATGTCCCAAAGTGCTTTACAATCAAATAAGTTCTTTGGAGGTGTAGTCACTGTTATAAATTTCCCACTGTTAAATAAGTCCCACAAACAGCAATAAGACAATGACCAATTAATCTGTTTTAGTGTTGTCGGCTGAGGGATCAATATTAGTCAGGACACTGGGGATAATTCACCTGCTCTTCTTTGAATAGTACTATGGGATATTCTATGTTAACCTGAGAGGGCAGAGTAGGCTTTGGTTTCATGTCACATCCGAAATACAGCATCTCTGGCAGTGCAGCACATGCTCAGTACTGCACAGAAATGCTAAGTGCTTTGCATGGAACCATAGCAAAAATGTAATATTTTTCTTATTCATTCACAGGATGTAGGCATCGCTGGCCAGGCCAGCATTTATTGCCCATCCCTGATTGCTCTTGAGAAGGTGGTGGTGAGCTCCCTTCTTGAACCGCTGCAGTCCATGTGGGGTAAGTACACCAACACTGCTGTTCGGAAGGGAGTTCCAGGATTTTGATCCAGCAACAGTGAAGGAATGGCGATATAGTTCCAAGTCAGAATGGTGTGTGGCTTGGAGGGGAACTTGCAGGTGGTGGTGTTTCCATGCATTTGTTGCCCTTGTCCTTGTAGGTGGTAGAGGTCGCGGGCTTGGAAGGTGCTTTTGAAGGAGCTTTGGTGAGTTGCTGCAGTGCATCTTGTAAATGGTACACACTGCCACTGTGCTTCGATGGTGAAGGGAGTGAATGTTGAAGGTGATGGATGGGGTGGCAATCAAGTGGGCTGCTTTGTCCTGCATGGTGTTGAGCTTCTTGAGTGTTGTTGGAGCTACACCCATTCAGGCAAGTTGAGAGTATTCCATCACACTCCTGACTTGTGCCTTGTAGATGGTGGGCAGGCATTGGGGAGCCAGGAGGTGAGTTGCTCACCGCAGAATTCCCAGTCTCTGACTTGCTCTTGTAGCTACAGTATTTATGTGGTTGGTCCAGTTCAGTTTCTGGTCAATGGTAACCACCAGATGTTAATAGTGGGGGATTCAGCGATGGTAAACCCAATGAACATCAAGGGGAGATGGTTGATTCACTCTTGTTTGAGATGGTCATTGCCTGGCATTTGTGTGGCATGTATGTTACTTGCCACTTATCAGCCCAAGCCTGAATGTTGTCCAGCTCTTGCTGCATCTGGACATGGACAGCTTCAGCATCTGAGGAGTCACGAATGCTACTGTACATTGTGCAATCATCAGCGAACATTCCCACTTCTGACCTTATGATGGAGGGAAGTTCATTGATGAAGCAGTTGATGTTGGTTGGGCCTAGGACACTACCCTGAGGAACTCCTGCAGTGATGGCCTGGGACTGAGATGATTGACCTCCAACAACCACAACCATCTTCCTTTGTGTTAGGTATGACTTCAACCAGTGGAGAGTTTCCCCCCTGATTCGCATCGACTCTAGTTTTGCTAGGGGTCCTTGATGTCACACTCAGTCAAATGCTGCCTTGATATCAAAGGCAGCCACTCTCACCTCACCTGTTATGGGTTGCTTATGAGAAAATATAATTTCTGGTTCAGATACTTGGTATACTAATTGTTCAGTAGCTTCCATTTGGAGCCAGATTCTCCGAATGTTGTTGACAACATCCACCTCATTAGCAGTCTCCAGACAGGCATTTTGGACTGCTCCTTTTGGGCAAGGTCCCCTTTGGTTCCCAGCTTCCTTTACTTCACTTCATCTAGCATGACTTCAAGGATAGCATCTGTGAATCTGGGTGTAAGAACTCTCCATTTTTCAAGAATGGCACAGCCTTTCATTTGACTACTGCAATACTTTAAAAATGTCTTCTCCATTAGGCAGCTCACTGTTCATCTGAAAGTTTACTCTGGTTAGTAAATGGTTAGTGGGGATTGTCCCTTGTTTACTTGTGGATAGGGTTGACATGCTTCTGAGTAATGATCTGGCGGGGTGAAGGTGGAAGCTTCCCCAATGGTTTTAGAGAGACTGAAAGAAATCAGGGAAACAGAGCAGTTGCAGGAGAAGGTCCCCAACATTTTGCCTGACTGTGTGGTGACCAGGTCCATGGCCAAAAAGTTCCATCAAAGGAGACTGAACTGGCACTGCAGACAGATGACCCTACTGTCTGGTTATCTGAAACCTTCTTTGGTAAGTTAGAGGACCCAAAGGATGTGTTAAACAAGTTTTTCTTGGTTGAGGCACAGCAAGCTGACATTGTGTGAAGAAATTAGCACAGACTGCCCAAACTGAAGCTGACGCAGAGGGAGTACCAGAGTGCTACTATTTGAAGAATGAGGTGCTGATGAGGAAGTGGAGACCTCCTCACAGATGAAGAGTGGACAGTGGTTCCCTAGATAGTGGTGTCGCCGAGGTACCGTAAGGAAATACTAAGAATAGCCCACAAACCTCCAATGGCTGGACACGTTGGTATACGAAACACCCAAGACTGCATAAGACAGAATTTTGACTGGCCAAAACTCCACAAGGATGTGGTGGTGTTCTTTAAAAGTTGCCACACATGCCAGGTTGTGGGGAAGCCCTAACCTACAATAAAACCTGCACCCCTAATTCCCATACCGGCTTTTGGGGAACCCTTCAGCAGAGTGCTGGTGGATTGTGTGGGACCCCTGCCGAAAACAAAAGGGGGCTACCAGTATCTTCTCACCATTGTGGATGTGGCTACCCGATTCCCCAAAAACTATCTCTGCCAAGCGGTGGAGGGGCTAACCCAATTCTTTACCTAATATGGGCGGCCTGCCGAGATTCAGATGGATCCGGGCACGAATTTCATGTCTGGTATCTTTCAAAAGGTAATGTGTAATATGGGCAGAATCCAGCTAAAGTCCTCAGCCTACCACCCACAGTCACAAGGGGCTTTGAAACGGTACCACCAGACTCTAAAGACAATAATCAGGATGTACTGCTGCAAGTATCCCCATGACTGGGACAAAGGGCTGGGATTTCTCCTGTTTTCCACCAGAGACTCACACAATGAGTCTACTGGCTTTAGTCCCTTTGAATTAGTTTATAGACATGGGGTAAGAGGGTCTTAAACTAATCAAGGAGAGGTTTTTTGGGGCACAGGGATGAGCCTTCCATGTTAGACTACATCTCCATGTTCTGGGAGCAGTTCATGAGAGCCTGTGCAATGGCTCAGGAGCACCTAAAGACCTCCCAGACTGCCCTGAAAAGGCTGGCAGATAAACATGCCAAAGCCAGAACATTTTGCCCGGAGACCATGTGTTAGTACTACTCCCAATACAGGGTGAACCCCTGAAAGCCTAATTCAATGGCCCCTATAGAGTACTAAAGAGAATTGGCGGGTGAACTATTTAATTGACACCCCAGACCGAAGGAAAAAACAAAGGCTGTGCCACAACAATATGTTAAAGCAGTATCACAACCGGGAAGGGGACAAACAAACCCAGGTCTGTCAGGCAGTCAGGAAGGAAGAGGAGAAAAAAAACAGTGAGTTTTGGGAATTCCAAAATCGAACACCCAACTGTCTGGTGGCCAACACCGAAATGTTAGGAAAATTAGACACTGCACTCTCCTATTTAAATGCAGAACAGAGATGATTCCTAACAAGGTTGCTCACAGCACTTAAAAGAAATCTGGCGGGACAAACCAGGGTGTCCAACCCTAACTTTACACAATGTGGATGTAGGAGAGACCTCTCCCCCATAAAACAAAACCCCATTGTCTACGTCCAAGGAAACGGACACAGGTTCGGGAGAAAATTCAGTATATGCTGGAAAACAAGCTGATTGAGCCCAACCAGGGCAGCTGGAGTTCCCCAGCGGTGCTCATGCCCAATCCCGTATAAAAAAAAATTAAATCAGAGCATAGCTATGGCAGTGTGAGATTGAGAAGTGAGTGTTTGAGGATGAATGTGTGTGTTCAGTTTCTTTTTTTTATCTACGACCTTATAATGAAATGCTTTTGACATCACGTTATTCTGCGTGGTGTGGAGGTGTCATGAACACGTGCTATGCCAAATAATGATTTTTTAAAATCTATCAGTTGGAAACCTGAGTTAAACTTTAAAAAGAAAGCAGGAGACAAAGAATTTGAATTAAACTTTAAAAAGAAAGCAGGAGACAAAAAAACTGATAAAAGGATCGCTGCTAGCAGCTAATATTACCACTGCAATTTGCCTCTAAATACCTTACATACCAATGTATTGATGTGGAGACGTAGGTCTTGTAAAATCTCCAACCAGAACAATGGCTTGAGCAATTTGAATGAGCCACTTGCCTTGCCTTCATTAACAAGATATTCAAAGCCATCTTGGAACATTAACACTGGTGGAGACAAACTACTCAAAGGGTAAACACTGAAACAATGGGACCTGAGAGAGATTGTAATTCTTAGACCTGACCTACGTAAAGTGCAAAACAGAAAGAATACACTGACCCATCATGTGACAGACCTTCCATCTATGTGAAAACTTGCAGTTCCTTCACTCTACAGTAGACAAGCACCTGAGTTTGACCAGTGAAGGGCCCAAATTGGGTCTTTCTCTCTCTCTCTCTTCAGGCCACCCTGCAAGTTCAAACCCTGTCTGCTGGCTGCAAAACATCCAAGCCTATCATTGTTGCAGACAGAGACCCCAGGAAGAAAACCATCTGCATCACTGTCTCCAAGAAAGCCTAAACCAGTTGGCCAGATCTGCCAGCCAGGAACATCAAGACCACAAATTCATCCTGAAGACAACTGAATTACCAGACTCCACAGATTGTATTTTCTTTTTTATTGATCCGGACTCTAATCCAACCAATCTAATCTTCTACTCTCTGTAACCTATTTGTGTGTGTGTGATTCTCGTGTGTGCGGAATTTATTATTTTACTTAGATCAGGTTTTGGTTTTAAGTACAATAAACTAACCTCTTTCTTGTTTAAATGCAAGAAAACCTGTTCAATTGAGTCTTCTATGTTCATAACACTTAAAAGGGTTAAACACTCATTGAATTAGTAAGCATATCTACTGTTTAAAAGAAATAAACCCTGTTGCGGTTAAATAAGGAGAGGACAAGGGGGCAGACCTTCGGCCCCTCCTCACCTGATCGTAATGTTACAACCAGGTGAGAAAGGTGTTGAAGGGTTCCTTTTAGCCTTCACCTGGTCTTATTGTAACAGGGTTTTGTTTAAACACACAATTTTTTGAGCTCCCCCTTGATGAATCCTTGTTCATTGCTTTCCCATTATAAGGCAAAGAAATTAGCACAAACAGACTTTCTTAGGTTTAAAGAAGAAAAGTGAAATTTATTAAAACTTAAACTCTAATTCGGTTAATGCCTACGGATACACATCGCTAGCATGCATATGTGATACGCACATGCAAATAGAGACAGAAAAGAACAGAAGAAAAATAACGTAGAGAGGTTTGAGGCAATCTCTGAAGAGGGATTTTTGTTACTGTGCTTCAAGCTCGCTGTAGTCCTTGCTTGTAGGTAGATCTTGCTTTTCATTGCGGCCCAGTATTCTTCTTAAACCTCGTTCACTGTAGGAGACTTTTCTCTCTTGGGGTTCATGTGTCGTCAATGGGTCTTCAGTTCTGTGAGACGGAGATGAGAGCAGACAGAAGAATCTTGTTCTTTAGAACTTGGCTAAGATATAGTATATATCAGTAATGCAGAACAGAGATGAGTCCTAACAAGGTTGCTCACAGCACTTAAAAGAAATCTGGCGGGACAAACCAGGGTGTCCAACCCTAACCTTACACAATGTGGATGTAGGAGAGACCTCTCCCCCATAAAACAAAACCCCATTGTCTACGTCCAAGGAAACGGACACAGGTTCGGGAGAAAATTCAGTATATGCTGGAAAACAAGCTGATTGAGCCCAACCAGGGCAGCTGGAGTTCCCCAGCGGTGCTCTTGCCCAATCCCGTATAAAAAAAAATTAAATCAGAGCATAGCTATGGCAGTGTGAGATTGAGAAGGGAGTGTTTGAGGATGAATGTGTGTGTTCAGTTTCTTTTTTTTTATCTACGACCTTATAATGAAATGCTTTTGGCATCACGTTGGAGCAAACAGCTTTCTGAGTTCAAATTCTCTGTGGCAACTTCAACAGCCAGTTAGTCATGTGACTAAACTGGTCTTCTATGTCTGTTTCTGTATTCAGCCATTTTAGCAGTTAACCTGGAATGCTAGCCTCTCCACTTTCAATGTCTGGTAATCAAAAGTCCATTGTGGATTAAACTGGAGCAGGGAGTGGCCCCTTTGTCCTTTCCAAGTACTGTCTGTTACTATGCAAATGTCTTTCCAGTCAAGGGTCTGTTTTTTAAAAAAAAACAAGTTCTTTCTTTACTCCAGTAACAGTTTAAAAATCAATGTTCATGCGGCAAAATTAATGTCTCTCATTCTTGGCAGGTGGGGGCCTGCATGACAGTAACAATGGGCATTTGGTGAGGTACTGATGGTGCTTTGCTCCCAATGGAAACTTACCATTGTTTGGCATGAGTTGCTACCTTCAGGAGAGGGGATAAATTTGGTTTAAAAACTTTCCATTTCTTAATAGAAAATAACAGAAAAGATATAATTTCAAAACACAAAGGATTAGAATATTCCTGGTAACATCCAGTATGCATTGTAAAAAAAACATACTGGCATTGAACCTTTCTGCTGATATTTGTTATCATTTTGCCAACATTATGGAATCTGCAATCCTCCTTTTGATTCGGAATGGTAAGCTTTGATGGCACCATATTCCAATAGTAATAAGCACTCCAGTATGATTTGTCCTGGTAGGGATGAAGCAGTCTTTATTCATTACGATACTCATTTCAATGTTCAGTTTGACCACTTGCCAAAAGAGAGTAACAGATTTTTAAAATGAAACTATTCTCAGCAAATAAAATCAATATTAATAATATACAGAAAAGGACATTGTTTATACTTGGATTGAAACATTGCAAAATGGCATTCAGAACATGCTTTGCTATTGAATATTTTTATTATGCAGTAAGGACTGTGGATATTTCATTTTTATATATAATATGCAATTATGTGTTTGTCTGGATATGCACCTCAAGTGCCGTAATCTGCTGGGCTACGGACCAAATGCTGGAAGGTGGGATTAGAATGGGCGCAACGTTTTTTGGCTGGCACAGACACAATGGGCCAAGTGGCCTCTTTCTGTGCCACAACCTTCTATGATTCTATGATTCTGTGTTGCTTTGAAACAGATTTGATACTCAGCAGGAATTTAGGGAGTGGGCAGCAGTCTGAGAACAAAGCCTATATATACAGCCATAAATTCTAAAAAGTCATCTACTTGCAAATGGTTTTGAGACAATCTAGCACATTAAAAATAAAAATCTGTCAAATAAGCCACAACAACAGTCAATAAAAAGAAAATCTAAAAAAATTGCTTATAGCTATTTTGATAAAACAAACACAAATAAGCATGGACCTTTGCATAGAATTGTTTCCTCATAGACTTGGTGAAACATAATAAACATACGAGAACAAATGGTGTTGCAACATTCTCATTTTCTGTCTAAAAATGTGCTACAGCTACATTTTTAAACATAAAAATTCCAGTAACTGGTAGACATCTTTTCCCTCCAGAAAATATAGAATGAGAAAAAAGCCATTTAAGCTAGGAAGCTCACCACTGCCAGCAGTTTATGTACAATTTATGCTAGCATTGTGTCTCTCCATCTGACTTCATGGGCCTGATTAGATCCCACCAGGGGTGGGAATGGAGGTGGGCAGGTGATGAAAATAGCAGTGCAGCCAACGTTCCTGTTTCCTGTCACCATTCCTGCCACTGGTGAGCAAGGGGGAAGGTAGGCCCAGGAACCCACCCGATTCCCAAATAAGTCCAATTAAGGTAGTTAATAAACTGACTGAAAGCTTGTAGAGGGCAATGTTGAGATTTTGGTGGAGTTGCATGAGCTGCAGCCTGGGTCGGGGCAGACCAGATGGATAGAGATGGCAACACAGCGGGGAGCCAGTCATGGTTGCTGCAAGAAATTAGGTGGGCGCATAAAAGGAACAACAGCTTAGAGGGGCACTCAGCCATTGGCACACAGGCACCATTAGGTGTGTGCAGGTTTTGGGGAGAGTGTTCCGCAAGCATTCAGACAGTGCAGGGAGTTGTCAACCTCCTGGCATGGCGGGGGCAATAGAGGGGGCAAGGCTTCCAAACACAGGGAAGGCAGCAGCTGGAAATGGGAACACAACGCTCAGATTCTGGGTCCAGTGACAATGAGGAGCATCATCCTCTGCAGGAAGGGCAGAGCCCTTGGCATAAGGGGGGCAGAGGAGAGGGACAAGGGGCAGGAAGGCAATGGATGCCATACCCTCAGCATAGACTGTACCGCTGAGGATGGAGCTACCTGGAGATGTTGGAGAACCAGTGCCCCAGGAGACTGCGACTCTCCAGACAGACGGTTACAGTAATTTGTGCTCTCGTGGTGGAAGAGTTCACACCTCGCAGCACTGCTCGCAATGCTCTGCCAGGAGCCATGAAGGTCACTGTAGCCTTGAACTTCTTTTCCTCTGGCTCCTTCCAAGGATCAGCTGCAGACCCTGGTGGCATCGCACAAACAGCTGCACACCACTGCATCTCACAGGTTACTGGTGTCCTATTTGCGAGAGCTGGACAGTATATTCAATTCCAGAAAGATGGGGCCTCACAGGCACAAAAGGCAATGGACTTTGCCTCTATTGCTGTATTCCTGCAGGTGCAGGGTTTCATTGACAGCACCCATGTGGCTATCAGGGCACCCAGTGATTGGCCAGTGACATCTATCAACAGGAAGGGCTTCTACTCCCTCAACATTCAGATAGCTTGCGACTACAACATGAGCTTTCTGCATGTGCATGCTCCCTTTCCCGGCAGCTACCATGAGTCCTTCATCTTCCAGCAGTCCAGGATGCCTCAGCTCTTCATTCCATCCCCCAGACTACCTGATTGATTCTAGGCGACAAGGGTTATTCCTTGAAGAGATGGTTATTCACCCCTTTACGAACCCTGAGACAGAGGCATAGAAGTGCTACAACCAAAACCATCTGTTCACAAGGACCACCGTTGAGCCATCGGGGTCCTGAAGATGCTACGCTCCTGAAAGAGTCTTAGTTATTGTGGTGGTCTAATGCACTCTCCATAACATGGCCCTCCAGAGAGGTGTGGACCTTGAAGAGGATGAGGCCCTGAAACGACACAGTTCATTGGAGGAAGAGGAGGAGCAGAATGTGGAAGAGGAGGAGGAGGAGGAGGAAGATGCAGAACACAAGGGTGCCCAGGCTGCACAGAGAGGTGTCTGGGCCTGGTGTGGGCCTCAAGGGTCTCATGAGGATGCTGTCAATATCAGGAATAAAAACAAGAAATGCTGGAACCACTCAGTAGGTCTGGCAGCATCTGTGGAAAGAGAAGCAGAGTTAACGTTTCGGGTCAGTGACCCTTCTTCAGATCCAGGCACGTTTCAGCTGAGCCCTTCTAACCTAGGAGGACGGCATGGTATGGAACTCACCTTGAGCAGCCTGCGAGGACATTTCCCTTGAAGATGCAGCCTAGAATAGATCAACTCTTACCGCAATGAAGGATGCACATCTGTCCCGTGGTTTCACTGTCCTCGTGCAAGGAACTTGCTCTCATTCACTACTTCATCCCTCTTGTCCTGCCATTAAAAAAATGGAAACTCACACGTCTGGTGCCATGTGTCAATATTTACATTGTGTTGGCAAATAGGAAAAGTACATAGTTACAGGTGAAACAAACCCCAGTGACATACTTAGTGCTCTGACCGATGCGATGGCCTCCACCTTCGGTCACTTTTACACGGTGCTCAGCTCGTGGTCTCAGATGAGGTGGAAACAGCCCGCTTGCTCATCTCTGCTTGCCGCTGAGATGCATGTGGCAGTTGTCTTCATCATGGAGGTGCCAGTGGGGGCACCTCCATGGGCTGCTGTACCAGCATCGTTGCAGGGGCAGCCTCCGTCACTGGGCCCTGCTGCACAGATGGTCCGTCAGTCAGAAGGGCCAAGGAGGCCGATGATGATGACGATACCCCATGAGGGGTGGCACCCTCAACCTTCTCGATGACAGCTTCAGCCCATGGATGGCGTTCCAGATGACCCAGAGGTGAGCACCAGCTGCGGCACAATTGGCATCCCCTCCAAACATCTCTGCACCATCAATGCCACTGACCAGTCAAGGCTACATAGTCTGGCATGCATTTTGTGAATGTCAGCGTGCAGTCCCTGCATGCACTGAGTGCTGCCACATATGGCTGTCCATGATGTTGTCCACTGTCTCAATGGAGGAGCCCATACGTTCAAATTCCTGAGTCATGTTGGCTATGTGGGCTGAATGGACTCCTCCATTCTCAGCTTCTGACTCTGCACTGCCTCAGAGAACTCCAATATGTGGAAACACATCAGTTGCGTGCTGGTCTAAGAAGGGCCTCATCTCTTGTGACTCCTGAGGCCCTGCATCTCTGCCCAGCTGAGCAGGGCTGTATCTGTCTTCAGTCCTCTGAGGAGAACTGCCCACAACTGCCTGTGCCTCTGCCTCTGTCACCTCTTCCTGCTTACTCATGACGTGCTCATCACCCAGTGCCACCCTATCTATGTGCACGCGAGGGTTCCCCCCCAGGTGACTGTATTTGTGCTGGTGGAGGGTGCACTAGTAAGGTGCGACGATGATTGCTCCGATGTCTCTTCTGGCAACACTTGGCCTGGTGCAGACATAGGAATTTGTCCTTTTGCTATGACATTTGAACCTCTGGGAGACACAAGAGACGATGAGAACTAGCCTTGGAGAGCAGAAGCCTCTGCAGTACTGAGGCTTCCCAATGCAGCTGACTCTTTGACATGCTGTTGGAGGGGCTGGAGTGCACTGCACCCCATTCATCGAAACATTGCAAATTCTACTCACCCGCTCCACCAGGGATGCCCGTCTCGCCTTCTCTGACTTGATTGTGGTCAGTGACTCTGGTGATCTCCATTGCTCCCTCTTCCATGGTGGTGATGATGTGAAGGATCGGGACCCCTCCTCCAGTCTGCACCCTTTAACAGGCATTGTGAGGCCATTTCTCCTTCAAAGATGAAAGAAAGAGAAAGAGATAAAGGACTGTTGGCCTCTACGGCCAATGTCAAAGACTCATTGATATAGGAAGCTGCATGGATCAGTGCTGGCAGGTCCTCAGCAGCATTATGGCTCCGGGCCTTGCTGAGGGGTCAGTAAGTATCCTAGGCACACATTCCTCCCATGTTCAGGAGCAGCATGTGCCATCAGGCTCCTCAGCTGGAGTGTCTGCTGGAGGTTAAATATCCAGACGCCTGTCCTGAGGGTCTGGTGTTGCACAAACCTTGCCAGAGCGAAGAAGATCATTGAACCTTTTCCTGCACTGCGTCCAGTTCCCCCTGACCAGACCCTGTCTGCTGACGCTCTCAGCCACATCTATCCAAGCTTGCATGGTCCAGGAGGGTGACCTTCTGCCACCCTCGTGAAAGAGGACCTCACTGCTCTACCTCACTGCCTCAAGGAGGACTTCCAGGTTTGCATCAGCAAAGTGAGGGGCAGCCTTGCCCAGAGTTTAAGCCTTTCCTGCTCCATGAGTAATACAGCAACTTAATCTGTAAAATGGCAGCCACAGTAAGGGCTGCCATGGTCTGTTTAAATCAGGGCTTCGCTCTTTCCGTCCTGCCTTCATTCCCACCTCAGCGACTGCTAATTGGCTACTCAACTCGCCCTCCAGCCAATAAACAGGCTGCCCCATGAAAATGGGAGTCTGTGATTGCTTCCCCTGGGGGCAGGATTGGGAACCCAGAAACAGTCTCGATGTCTGTTCCCCAATCTCGGAAGCAGAATCAGGCCCCACGTTAGGTAAATAAGCTCATTAGAAACATTGGATGCTGCAGAATATTTTATTGTCTCTGGATAACAAGTATTGTAATGGCCGCTGACCTGTTTGCTTGACTTCCTGATTTGCTTCCATTGAGCAAAGCTCTATGCCAGAAATCTTAAATCTTAAAATTCTCCTCCTAATTTTTAATCTTGCTTGAAGTTTGTTAATTTTATATTTCTGTCTTCAATTCCGTTGATCCAGTTAAAGAATGATTATCACAGTGCAAAAAGAGAACTGATCAAATCATGTGCCTCCTGTGCATTTGCCAGGAAAATTCATCAGTGTTAGCAAGGTCAGCTCATTATAATAATAACTACAAACTCCAGGCACAGGGTGTCCACTGCTTATGTGGGCATGTATCCAGTCAGTTAGCAGTTCCTAAAGAGCTACTATCTGCATTTGAAGAGGATCTGCATTTTTACCACAGGACTGGCAGCTCAGCAGTATCGGCAGCGCCACCGGGAGCAGTGGCTACTGCCGGTACTGCAAGAGGCCTTGGACCCAGGCCCAGTCCTGGAGCCCAGAGCCAAGGTTAAGTGAGGCAGGTTTGCTGGGGTCAGACCAGCAGGCCTCGGTGATGAGGGCGGGGAGGGTGGGCATTTAGTGCAGGGGGAGGGTGGTTCAGGGAGGTGTAGGTTTTCCCAGCAGAGACGCTCCGTGGACCACAGATTGCCCATGGAGGAGTGCCCCATCCCACGTCCGCAGGGAGATTGCCTCCTTTTATTTATTTAAAAAAAAATTGTATTTTTATTTTAGAGATACAGCACTGAAACAGGCCCTTCGGCCCACCGAGTCTATGCCGACCAACAACCACCCATTTATACTAACCCTACAGTAATCCCATATTCCCTATCACCTACCTACACTAGGGGCAATTTACAACGGCCAATTTACCTATCACCTGCAAGTCTTTTGGATGTGGGAGGAAACCAGAGCACCCGGCGAAAACCCACGCAGACACAGGGAGAACTTGCAAACTCCGTACAGGCAGCACCCAGAATCGAACCCGGGTCGCTGGAGCTGTGAGGCTGCAGTGCTAACCACTGCGCCACTGTGCCGCCCATCACTGGGTGATCTTCCTGCGTGGCGGAGGCCCCTCCCCCACCGCTGGTTAAATCCCAGCAGCGGCAGAAAGGGGCCATCAAGTGGCCATTAATAGGCCACCTTAGGGCCACAATTGGCCTCTGGGCAGGAAGGACATCTTCGGCCAATCCTGCCTCCAACAAAATTGTGTTATGACGCGGAAACGATGGGCCCTCTACACCCCACCTCTCGTTGCAATTCTATGGGCCTGCACCGGCCTCCGAACCCATCTCGGGGGGGCCATAGAATTAAGTTCAAGAAGGTTTGATATTGTAAAGGCTTGAACAGAAACAAGAACATGACTTCTCCACTTGAGGATGCCGTCCTCAAGATACACTCCTGAAAATGTAGGAAGTGAGGATTGCTCTCTTCGAGGTTAATATTCAAAATACTCATGTGTCGGTGGCCCAACAGGTTAGTGATGTCTTTTAAATCCATAGATTATTGCAATAGATAAGTTAAAGAGAAGCAGCAGTCAGGAAGTTAGCACAGTGAGAGTACCCTCAAATCACCTCTACATCTTTAACCCTAAAATACATGCCAAAAGGGAAGATTTTCCTGTTTGTGTGCCTGGGCATATTGGGTGGTCTGGGTGCAGCTCAAAGAAGAAAATTGGGTAAGATGAATGAACACTGGTAAAGGAGTCTTCCTGAAACTGGGTAGAAGTTTTGTGAAGTCATGTGATCCTCCATGCCTGAATTTCCTCTGTGCATTGTACCCATAAGATTTAATATGTCTTAGCAACAGGACAATCTGCAGGAGTTTCCTATCAACTTATTGCAGAATCACTGAGACAGCACAAAAAAACTTCATGCAGAATTTCAGCTGATGGGGATTGCATGCAAATGAAATGCAATTTCATTCAGTCATTTGTGAGTGTGCAAAGCACCCTGCAATATCTAGGGTGACTAGGTAGGTGTCCACTGAATCAGTGTTCAACTGAACTGTGGCCCACTATGTAGAGCACCACTGCTCTCAGATCACTTGTAATAGATCTTTCATTAACCGAGGCCCTAAACAAAATTATCTCGCATCCAATCACAGCTGATGATGCCAGGGATTCTAATCTCTGGGGCTCAGCTTTTAAAAGAAGAAGGCTTTCAGAGCACAGCAGGTTGTTGGAGTAATTGGGGAAAAGAACTGGAAGTTTTCATTACATGATGATCCTCCAGCCAGTTGTTCTCTGCTGCCACCTCTACCTGTTCCTGCTATACTTATGCTCTGTGTTTCACCTAATATGCTGTCCTCAAACTCATTTGCTGAACCCCCGAGGTTG
The DNA here is from genome assembly GCF_036365525.1 of Heterodontus francisci. Taxonomy (NCBI): domain Eukaryota; kingdom Metazoa; phylum Chordata; class Chondrichthyes; order Heterodontiformes; family Heterodontidae; genus Heterodontus; species Heterodontus francisci. The sequence goes on from NC_090374.1 coordinate 125,079,461, forward strand.
GATGGCCTATATTGCTGCTTGCCAAGGTGAGACTGAGTGATGTCATGTGAAGTCGCCCATAGTCACTGTCACCTGACCCAGCCTCTTCTGCCATAGCCACAGATGTACAAAGAGAAGTGTTACAGGTCCTCATTACAGCTTGTTGCCATGTAACCTTCGCTGGAGTATTTGGATGGAGATCCTGTTCCAAACAAGCTTTAGGGCAAGATTTTCACCCTGATATGGGGGTGGGAATGGAGGTGGATGGGTGCGTAATTTCACGCTGCCTGCCAGCGTGCTGGTTTGCTGCATCATCCCACCCTCGAGCCATTTTCTCGGAGGCTGGATCCAGGGTGGAATGGCTACATGTCCACAAGTGGCAGGTAGCTATTTAAGGTAATTTGAAGGCCAATTAAGGACAATCATCAGAGGCCAACTGGAATTTTGTAGTCGGCCTGGGGGCCCCCCCGTACCACCACCACCCCCCCCCCTCCCCCCCACCCCCCCCACCTGCCCCCCCCTCCACAAAGCATTGGGAATATGATAGCTGCCTGGAGGCTGTCTCCTGGTGGCAAATCAAAGTGGTGTCAGCGATTGAGGCAGACTTTGAGGATCCCCCCCCCCCCCCCCCACCTACCTGGCCACAGCTGCCGCCACACAGGCTGCTCTGTGAAGGGGTTCCCACTTCACAATGGTGGTCCAGCAGCTGTAGTCATTTTTTATTTCAGATTTTTTAAAGTTACTGAGAGTGCATCTCAAGATGGAGGCACCCTCTCTGTCTCTTACTTACAGTGGCAGGATGTAGCTTCTTCTGTGCTGGAGGGCCTCCTATTGGTCCTCCAGCTTTGAGAATCCACCCACTGTCCTTAATTGAACAGCGAGTGTGCCCTCAGGCTACTAATTGGCCAATCAAGACAAAATTACTGTTGGGTGGCTGTTCCTGACACAGTGCAGAGTCAGAACCCACGATGTCGGGGTCCCAACCCAAAATGCAAAATCATGTCCTTGGTATCATGACTGTGTGACTTAATAGGATGGAAAGTGAGAGAAGGATAACTTTTGTACAGGTTTTGCCCAAGGTTTGCTTTCCCACAGATCTGTAGGTGCAGTGACACAGAGCTCAGAGGTGCTGCAGCCTGCTGTAGGATCAACTTGGACCATCCTTACAGAAGTCAAGCATCATTTCAATTCCAGGAGCATCACATAGACAATCTAGCCCCAGCTAAAGGGGTTGTACTGTGAAGAAGCACAAGATTAGGTGATGCAGCAGAACATACAGGGACTGAGAAGAATGCTAAACACATGATCACAGATGTAGGATTTAGAGACATTACATTTTACAAATTGGACTTGCAGTATGTGTAAGCAGTTTTTTTTTTTATGGCTACGAGAATGACATGTACAGTGAAGGGGAATGGACTGGCTGGCAGATAAGTAGGGTGGCAGTGTAAGTATTGAGAAGGGTAATTTATTCCAGGGCATTGGGAAGATAGAGGGAAGACTCTGGAGTTACACACTTCAATATAACAGCACCAAAACACATTTTAATCAATGAAAAGAATGCACAAAAATCATATCCAACTCACACTGAATGTTGCTGGTGCCCCTTTAAAGGAGTAGACATGCAGCTCAGAACTCCCATATTATACAAGCATTCCTCCAAAGGCATATGCCTAGCACCACGGCCAGGAAATGAACAGAACGTGTTATGTAATTTTCTCACCAATTCTGGCTGATGTAAACGCTCTCACCTGTTTCAGGTGAGTGAACCCCATGTCCACCCATTTGGCCACTGCAAATAGAGCAAAAAGGGAACAGACTTTGCGCTATGGGTTCCCCCAACCCATTTCTCCTGTTTGATGAACAAGCACATGCAGGATGTTGCAGATGAAAAAATCGACCCCAGTAATTCTTTAGTATTCAGTATGTTACTCTGAATCATAGTCACCAACATTTAGGCGTAGGCAGATATTAATACAGTCATGTGTCAGCATTTTTATTTCCTACACGTAGTGAAAGGATAATTCATTTACACTGTTGTTGTTGATGTAAATGGAATTTGCTGCTGTGTGTGTTAGTTTTTTGGTGGCAAGTCCACACCTGTCAGTTGTAGCAGAAAACATTGCCTGGTAAAACCAGCCCATGGGTGCAGTTGGTGCAGGTGATTTAATAATGCCTTTAGAAAATGAGGTAACAGCTAACACCAGCCAAACCAAGTTATTCTTACTTTGCATCCTTTCATGTTCCCACATGCAGCAAAACCCGGACAACATTCAGGCTTGAGCTGATAAGTGGCAAGTAACATTCACTCCACACAGTGCTAGGCTCCAACAAGAGAGCAAGAGAGAATCTAGCCCTCTCCCCTTGACATTCAATGGCATTACCATCACTGAATCCCCCATAATCAACATCCTGGGAGTTACAATTCACTAGGAACTTAATTGGACAAGTCACATAAATACTGTGGCTACAAGAGCAGGCCAGTGGTAAGTAACTCACCTCCTGGCTCGACAAAGCCTTTCCACCATCTACAAGCCTCAAGTCAGGAGTGTGATAGATACTGTCCACTTGCCTGGATGAGTACAGCTCCAACTACACTCAAGAAGCTCAACACTATCCAGGACTAAGTAGCCCCCCTTGATTGGCTTCCCATCTATCACCTTGAACATTCACTCCATCCACCACCATAGCTGCAGTGTGTACCATCTACAAGCTGCACTGCAGCAAATCACACAGGCTTCTTCAACCACAGCTTGCAAACCCACGATCTCAACCACCTAGGAGGACAAGGGCAGCAGGCACACAGGAACACCACCACCTGCAAGTTCCCCTTCAAATCACACACCATCCTGACTTGGAAATAAATCATTCTTCCTTCACTGCTGCTGGGTCAAAAACCTGGAACTCCCTTCCTTATATCACTATGGAAGTACCTACACTGCACAGACTGCAGCAATTCAAGAAGATGGCTCACCTCCACCTTTTTAAGGGCAATTAGGGATGGGCAATAAATGGGCCTTGCCTGTGACACTCACATCCCATGAATGAATAAAATGAATTGACTGCTAACTTGTGGGCCATCCTACACTATGTTACTCATAACTGTCAACTCAAGTCATCCTTTGTACTGCATTGCTTTCCTTTCTTAGATGCCCGATGACGGTTTCACCATGTGGAACCGGTAACCATCACCAGAAATCATTGATACTTCAGTGAATGATCCCTACATTTGTGTACAACTCAGCAATTTTGCACTAAATCTTGGATATTAAATACTTAAGTTAAATATTGCTGAGCAAATCTGAAACAAAATAAGTTTTTTTCTCTTACGATTCCTGTTCACTTAACTCTCACCTGATATATGCCAGGAGTGCAAATTCATAATAAGAACATAAGAAATAGGAGCAGGAGTAGGCTATATGAACTAAAATCCACCTTTCTGATTCATGCCATGGTACAGTTCAAAAGGCAAAAATAGCAGCTCACAATGTCCTAGCCAGGTGACAATTCTTCATGTATGAACCAGTGTCATTAATTTATCTCATGACCAGCCATTGCTGCCAGATCCATTGTTCAAACACATGCAGCAAGGGTCACAGGATAGCAACCTAGAATGGCTGATTTTTATCCTTCTGAAATGGCAATGCTGAGCATCATTATAACATCCCACATTAAGTCTATTAACTCAACACAGTTCTGGAATTAAATCTGTGTCCTCCCTGCTTTTTATGGTGGAATGTCACACCAGCAGCTTCACTGACCCGCTGTTGCATTGGTGAAGTCACTAAACTACTGATTTTAGCAGTTGTAGCATACAATAACAAAATGTTATTATGTCCCACTGACAACCAATGGCACTTGGTGAATAAACTATCAGCAACCCAGATATCGGGGTGGATTTTAAATTGCGCCGCCTGGAATAAAATGGTTGCTAGCAGCATTAAAATAGCAGCACTTATCCCCAGTGATCCTGCCACTGCTATCCCGAAAGGGGCCTATCACTGGGGAGCTAGACTGCCTGCCTGTTACTAGGCCTTCATGCAAATCAGAGTCCTATGACTTATATAGAACCTCAATCAATAGCTTAGGACTCAAATGGTGCAGCATGTGCTATGCCTACTTCGTCCTGTTTTATGGGCAGTACAGCTGGAAAGTGGTCCTCAGAGCTCTATAAAAATAATTTGGGATGCTGTCACTGCCTTCCTTCACAATTGTGACCCACCCCATCCTCAAGAATAATGTTATTACCGGCTGATATTGTTGAGCCATCACAATTCAGCCAGTTGCATCGGAACGCTCGTTTGGTGGCCGAGCGCGCCAGTTCTATTGAGATGAGCCAGGGCTCTCTAAATGGCACCAGCCTCTTTGCTTCCTGGATGGGTGGGTGGCCTCATCATGATCTAACTCATCATGATCCTAGGCCAAAAGTTCATGTTCTGCTGCACAGGACAATTGCAATTCCAAATCACTTGGTTGTTTGCAGCAGAAAACACTATCAGGTCTGGTTTAATCAGTGCAGCTCCCTACAGTGAGACATGATGGAATTTGTTGCCTCATTGTGATACATTAATTCTGTGCTAGTTTCACCCATCTTTCTTTTCAGCAATAATTTAAATGCTTTACCCCATGAAGAAGTATTGGAGGATACTTCGACCAGCAGGTATTAAACATGGAAGTCAGGATATAACTCGAGATACACACTGTTCATTTTCACTGCCAAAAAATGCAACAAAACCCCTTAAAAACAGCTAGAATCAAAGGATGTGCTAGTGTTTGTTCTAAACACACAACATTTATACATCTGGTGCCAGTCACAGGCTGTACTTTGAAAATGAAAGGTCAATTGGTACTTTTGTTTGAAATAATTGGGTTACCTTTAGGCAGGGAACACACACAGCAAGAATGACTAATCAGGGCTATTCTCCAGGATCCTTTCAGAACTCACTATTCAACACAATAGCATAGATTTTCTGATTGGACATACGCCCTGTGCTAAATTTGAGGGCCAATTTAATTAAAATACTATGGGTGAGTTGAGTTGAAAATGCTTCTCCTCGGGAGTGTGCCCGTGGGTGGGAATCACATGTTGCTGCAAGATTTAAGGTTTGCATTAGCTTAAAAGGCAGACTTTCAGTTTTTACAAATTTATAATAAGCAGCCACTGAGCAGTAATCAATGACTGGAAGGAGTGGAGTAGAGTAGCTTGTGCTTTGTTGGGGCCAAAGCGATTAATCTAGAGGAAGTGAGACATATGAGCATATTATTACTTTGGAACTGAGCACTGCAGGTCCCAAGAAGAGTAGTCCAGCGGGCTTAGCAGGAGTTGGCCACCAGTGTCAATGTCACTTCCACAACAGCGTGCACTTGAAAGTAATGCATCAAATCGTTGAATGATCTTACGAGGTCAGCTAACACCAACAACTTGCATTTATATAGTGTATTCAGTGTAGTAAAACATCCTAAGGTGCATCACAAGAGCATTATCAGGCAAAATTTGACAGAAAAAAATATTAGGATAGGTGACCAAAAGTTGGTCAAAGAGATAGCCTTGAAGGGGCATCCTAAAGTTGCAGAAATGAGGTAGGGAGGCAGAGAGGTATGAGAGCTGAAGGCAAGGCCAAACATCATTTGAAATAAAGGATGAGAACTTAAAATTTGAGCTGTTGCTGGACCTTGATTGGCACTCCATTTACCACCGTCAACATTCATTCCCTCCACCACCGACACACAGTGGCAGCAGTGTGTATTATCTACAAGATGCACTGCAGCAGCTCACGAAGGCTCCTTCGACAGCATCTTCCAAAACCACCATTTCTACCACCTAGAAGGACAAGGGCAGCAGATGCATAGGAACACCACCACCTGCATGTTCCCCTCCAAGCCACACACCATCCTGACTTGGCACTATATCGCAGTTCCTTCACTGGTGCAGAGTCAAAATCCTGGAACTCCCTTCCTAACAGCACTGTGGGTGTACCTACACCCAAGGACTGCAGCCGTTCAAGAAGGCAGCTCACCACCACCTGCTCAAGGGCAATTAGAGATGGGCAATAAACGCTGGTCTAGCCAGCAATGCCCACATCCCATGAATGAATAATAAAAAAAAGGAGTCAATGTAGGTCAGCAAGCACAGGGCTGATAGGTGAATGGGACTCGGTGCAAGTTAGGATAGGACTGCTCACCATTGTCTTCCATTAATGAAGGGTACTAAGCATGTATGACACTACAATAACCTCTCCCTCATATATTTTCAAGAACTTAACTATGAATATGCTTAAGGCATTTTCAACTTTCACTTGGAATTGTTCTTGAACTCACATCCTTGCACCCTGTAGCATATTTGGGTCTTTTATGTCCTTTCTATCCTGTGACTCTCAAGAGATCAAAAGATTAAGAGCCAATTGCTCAGCTATTCTGGCTGGGTCTGAACAAGTCAAGTAGTAAAAGCTATGAATTCTTAGAATGTATTTGGGAATGTTTCTTCGAGCGTAGGGTACATTTTGGCTCTGTGCGATAGTGTAAAATGGGTGATAGCAAAAGGGCAGCTTATTTTACATTTCTCCCAATTTTTATTTCTATTGAAGATCATGAATTATCCTTAGGAGGATGTCAGGGATACCAATGCCTTCTAGAGCCTTCTGCAAGGGCATTTCTGCTTACAGACGCAAAGGCTGCCTTGAGATCTATGTATTCAACTGCTGTGGAGCAGTGAAAGTAACAATGAATCTCAGACAGTGGTATGGTGCCCAATGTAGATCAATCATTGGTGAAACCCAATTGCTCAGGGAACCATTGTTTTTTTAGAATTGACTGAAGCCAGCAAGAGGATGTATGTAAAGACTTTTCTAGAGGGTTAATAATCTCTAACTGCCATACTTAGTGGCCGGAATTTTATCCAGACGACGGGGGTTTCGACGTCCAGCAAAAGCAACGGCGAGAACCACGCATCACCTCTTCTGTGGGAGGCCCGCCAAATCAATTGCCAATTAGATATTTAACTGGACAATGGTGCCTTCCATGGGATCAAGGAGCCCGGTGATGGAAGTCCCGCCATCTGAGAGCTGCTGGCCAATCAGAAATCGGCAGCTCTCTAACTGAGCAGCACCACCACGTAGGCCGTGGCTGCTGCTGATAGAGCATCCATCCAAGAGTCAGGAGCGGCACTGGACCCAGGCCACAGGTACGTCAGGGCGGGAGTGGTCTCGCGGGGTGGGGGTCGTGAGGGACGGGTGTGTAGGGGGGTCGGCAGCAAGGACAGGGTGGTGGCTCTCAGTGGGCATCCCCCTTCCCAATGCCTGGTCCTTCACTCAGGCACTAAATGTCTTTTAACAAGGGACTTCCCCACACCCCACCTTGGAGCCAGCAAGCAGCCCGCATGATTATTCTTGTGTACTTCCCATGCTCGGCTAATTGCAGCAGCAACAGACTGAAGCCCTTAATTGGGCATTAATTGCCCAGTTAAGGGCCTCAATTGGCAGCGGGGCGGGTCGGCCGTTCACAGGCCTTCCTGCCGCTGACTTAATTTCAGCAGAGACGGGATGGTGGCGGGGTCCCCTTCCACCACCATCCCACTTAAGTTTATGCTGTCACCCCTCCAAACCCACTACAGGGGAGAGCATAAAGTTCCCTCCTGTGTGTGGGTCTTTTCCTTCATAAAGTGTGATAATGATCACTTCTTTCCACTCCACAGGCACCTTCCCAGATTCCATTTTAATTTCAGCAAAAAGTAAATTAATGTCTTGGTCTGTAAAGTCCCGGGATGATTTCTGACAGAGTTAGACAGAAAAATGAATTATAATATCATTGCACCCATGGGTAGAATCAAGTTGATGGTGTCATTTACAAACAGCCTGATTTTTTGTTTTTGAACCCCTGAAGTTCACCAATATATTTAGTTCTAAACTTTCCCATTTCCAGCTGTGAAAACAATCATTGACTCAAACTCCATCGTTATGTGGCCCCAGTGCCCCCTCTATGAAATAAACCTATGTGAAAATACAAACCTGGAGTTTTTTCAGAACATTGTCTGATACAATTTCAAGCTTATGCCTGAATGAATTCAATATTTTTTTTGAAAACTTCTATGTTGAATGTTTCAGAAATATAAATTACTGAACTCTTTTGGGGAATAGCTGCAATAACTCTATGGATTTCCTTGAGAAATATAATATGGTTATAATAACAGAGCATACAGGTTAAATAAAACACAGGCTTAGAAAAGATCAAACTAATGTCTTATGTGAGAATTTTCAGGTTACATTTATTCTTGTAATGATGTAACTGTGGCACAAAGATTCCAGTAAAAATTCACAGGCCTAGGGATTGGATCACACACAAAAATGGACAAGCAGTGGGTGAGGGGCCAAGTGAAATTGAAGCTGGCAGCTCATTATCATGCGTCAGGTGTGTAGCCTGATTCCCATGCTACTCACTGGCTGCGTCACTGTTTGGTGGAAGTGGGAAATTGCGATTGACCAATACCACTTAAAGGCAGCCAGAACAACTGAGAGGGGAGGTGCACTCTGGCAGTAGACAGAAGGGAAATTTCACAAGTGGAGAAATGGCTGTAAGAGGTCTAGGGAAATCATCCAGGTTCCCTGATTTGACATTGAAGTCCTTGGTCCAAGCAGTGGGCCATAAGTTGGAGGAAGCTGAGGAGGTTAATGCCAGTGGTTTAGCTCCCAAGACATGGCTGCAATGCTGAAAGAAATTTAATTCAAATGAGAAAAATGATTTGGAGCATGTAGCAGATTTTCAGTTCAGACACACAGTGCACCTGCACAATAACCATTGTGAGGCTCAAGCCATTTTGAGATCCGAGCCTCATTTGCAGGCAGTTGACAGGCTCTGCGCATCAAACCAGCATTCCAAGGCAGCTTGCCAGTTGGCGTGGATAGGAAATTAGCCAGCTCCTATGCAGCGCCAGTCAACAGTTGGAGTCTGGGGCCAAAATAGGGGACAATCCCAGGGAGGCAACTACACATGGGCAAGCTGCAGGCCAGGACTACTTTTGTGGGGTCAGGAGGAACATTCCTAATCCTTCTGCTACCTTTTAAAATAAAATTTGCATTTTTTGTGCCATTTTTTTGAGCAGCCTCCAGTGGTCACTTCAAAGACCACTAATTAGACCACTCAATGCAGATACAAATAGGTGGAGTGTACATGGCATACACTCTGTCCATTTGTACATCAAATTGTCAATCATGATTCTGTGTACATCATCAAACATCAATTTGCATTTTATAACTTGCCACCCACCAGAAACAAGCGAGCGGTCTGGTCACCCTTCCCAAGACCCTTCCCAAGATGGCAGTTGCTGAAGCATCAGCATAAATAGGGCAGTAGGTCACCCAAAGCCATTTTCAGATTATTACCAAGCAGTGTCAGTTAAAATTGGTCCCTCTGTTTCAGTTAACCTTCCGAAGTTTTGCGACGCTTTCCATGTCTCCACTGTTATCTGGTGATCCAGACCTCACTCCCAGGCCCACTTTAGTTTTTCTTCAGTATCTGCTGATAATGGGGATAAATTGTGATACACAACAGAAATATTTTCAACCCTTCTGAAATCTAGCTCGATTGGCACGTTTATATTGCTGCTGGGAGTGCAGAAAAACAGTGCTCAGAGACCTGTGACCTCTGACCGCTTTTTACTGCACCTATGTGCCATTCATCTGATTGGAGGGCCAGCAAAAAGAAGATCCTTTTTTTCATATTTCTAACTTCCTTTTGTAGGATTCAAGAAAGCTTGGGCGGAATTTTACCAGCTTTGAAATTTTTCTGATATCAGGACCAAAAGCGGGTTGCGACACCATTAGTGTCGTCTGGCCGCACAGTGTCACAATCTTACTGGAGGCGACCAAATAAGAGGCCGTCGCCGCATTCACTGCCCAATTGTTTCTGGTGCACCATGGGAGGTATGGACTTTCTCTTGTTTATATAATGTTACGACCACGTGATGTGGGGTGTTCAACTCCCACCTGACCACATCAAGTTATTAGGGTTTTAAGTCCTTTGTGTTTTATTTGTCAAATAAACAGATAATGACAGGTTTTATTGTGGGTTTAAAACAGAAGATTAATTATTTATTGAACAATATGTCATATCCCGAAATTGTCGCAACCAGATCCACTCACGCATTCTCTCGCACACACACACATAAGAAAAGACAAATAGAGAGGAAAGGGGGTAAGTGGTTTGAAGTGAGGTAGGGTTTCAGGGTGCATAGTAAACCTGTTGAATTCTCTCTGAGGTCAATTTCTCTTTGGTTGCAGGCCTCGGGTGTTTGTAGATTTCTCTGTTGGTTGAAATTTCAGTTTGAAGACAGGGGATCATTTCCAATTCTCTATTGCACAAGTTGAAATGTAGAATTTACGCAGGTCACCTTCCTTTTGGCTGGCTGGATTTTCTCCCAGCTCTCAGCTGGACAGGCTTTGGTGATGCTTTGTCCTGAGTGTCTCTCTCTCCTTCTCTGTCTCTCTCCAGAGAGTTACCTTTTAAGATAAAAGTCTCTTACATCTTGCTTCAGTTTGGGGACACAAATCTTCCTCCTTGTGGTGACCAACAATGGCCCAGGATGTGTCTACTTCACACTTCCTTTATTTCAGAAGAACCCATTCAATTCAAAAATGTATCTTGATGGGTTCAGGATGAGTGTAAGTGACACTTCGTAGCTTTGGATTGTATCCTTCTCTGCTTGCCAGACAGTAGAGTTTGAATATACATGTCTTTTGGCCTTCAGTGGCCATTTTGAAGCACATTGTCCACTGTTTTAAAAGAAAAGTCCATTTTTATAACTTCAGGTTGAGTTCTTGTATTTTCAATTGCTGCACTTTACGTGAGCGTAACAATAATAAAGTACTGTTTGTGACAGGAGTGCCATAGACGAAATGGTAAATGTGGCTCAATTTGTGTCAGACTTTTCAGAGCCTTACCAGTCTTGGAGCAAACATTTGAATTACAAGTGCAGTCAACTTTGTTTAATTCAAAGTCACTTAATTTGAACTATCTATGAATTTGATTTTTTGGCATGGAAAAGGTAAATGCTATTTTAATTAAGTTACTTAGCTCAAATTACTGGATCATTTAATATATTTTTGCATAAAACAACATTGAACTAATAAGATCAGATGATCAGAACTGGTTCCATCATGTTTTATTGTGAAGGTTTAAATGCTTGGTTCTAATGGAAGTTTTTATTAGAATAATTTGTTAATCACAGAATCATTTCAGCCCATCGTGTCTGCATCAGCTCTCTGAAAGATCAACTCCCTCAGTTCTATTCCCCTACCTTCTCCCCATAACCCTGTACATTCTTCCTTTTCATATAACTGTCTAATTCCCTTTTGAATGCTTCAGTTTAACCTGCCTCCACCTTATTCTTAGGCAGCGCATTCCAAACCTTAACCACTTGCTGAGTGGAAAAGTTTTTCCTCATGTCACTTTTGCTTCTCTTACCAAATACTTTACTTTTTCTATGGTTCTATGTGGGATTAGATTGGGTGGCTATTTTCTTCAGCTGGCACGGACACGACAGGCTGAATGGCCTCCTTCTGTGCCGGAATTTTTTTATGGTTCTATGGTTCTATGATTCTAAATCTGTGCCCTCTCGTTCTTGATCATTTCACAAGTGGGAACAGTTTCACTCTATCTACTCTGTTCAGACCCCTCATGATTTTGAATATCTATATCAAATCACCTCTCAGCCTTCTCTTCTCCAAAGAAAACTGTTCTAACTTCTCCAATCTATCTTCATCACTGAAATTCCTCATCCCTGGAACCATTCTCGTGAATGTTTTCTGTACTGTCTCCAATACCCTCATGTCTTTTCTCAAGTGCGGTGCCCAGAATTGGACGCAATACTCCAGCTGAGGCCAAACTAGTGTCTTATACAAGTTCACTATAACTTCCTTGCTCTTGTACTCTATGCCCCTATTAATAAAGCCCAGGATACTTTATGCTTTATTCACTGCGCTCTCAACCTGTCCTGCCACCTTCAAAGACTTATGCATATATACACCTAGGTCCCTCTGTTCCTGCACCCCCTTTAGAATTGTTCCCTTTATTTTATATTGTCTCTCCATGTTCTTCCTACCAAAATGAATCACTTCACATTTCTCTGCATTGAACTTCATCTACCACCTGTCTGTCCATTCCACCAACTTGTCGATGTCCTTTTGAAGTTCGACACTATCCTCCTCACAGTTCACAATACTGCCAAGTTTTGTATCATCAGCAAACTTTGAAATTGTGCCCTGTACGCCAAGGTCTAGCTCATTTATATATATCAGGAAAAGCAAGGGTCCCAACACTGATCCCTGGGAACTCCAATCCAAACCTTCCTCCAGCCCAATAAACATTCATTAACTACTACTCTTTGTTTCCTGTCACTCAGCCAATTTTGTATCCATGTTGCTACCTTCCCTTTTATTCCATGAGTTACAGGTTTGCTCATAAGTCTGTTGTGTGGCACTGTATCAAAAGCCTTTTGAAAGTCCATGTACACACATCAACAGCATTGCCCTCATCAACCCTCTTTGTTACCTCCTCAAAAAACTCTAGCAAGTTAGTTAAACATGATTTTCCCTTAAGAAATCCATGTTGAATTTCCTTAATTAACTTTTATTTGTCCATGTGACTGTTGATTTTGTCCGGATTATTTTTTCCAGAGGTTTTCCCTCCACCGAAGTTAAACTGAATGGCCTGTAATTGTTGGGCTTATCTTTACACCCTTTTTTGAACAAGGGTATAATGTTTGCAATTCTCCAGTCCTCTGGCACCACCCCCGAGTCTAAGGAAGACTGAAAAATGATGGCCAGTGCCTCTGCGATTTCCACCCTCACTTCCCTCAGTATCCTTAGATGCATCTCATCCGGCCCTGGTGTTTTATCCACTTTATGTACAGACAGCCTATCTAATACTTCCTCTTAATCAATTTTAAACCCCTCTAGTATCTGACTTACCGCCTTTTTCAACATTGCCTGTGTTGCATCTTCTTCCTTGGTAAAGACAGATGCAAAGTATTTATTTAATACCTTAGCTATGTCCTCTGCCTCCATGTGTAAATCCCTTTTCTGGTCCCTAATGGGCCCCACTACTCCTTTTACCATCCTTTTACTATTTATATGCCTATGGAAAACTTTGTGATTTCCTTTAATGCTACCTGCCAGTCTCTTTTCATGCTCTCTCTTTGCTTCTCTTAATTGCTTTTTCATTTCCCCTCTGGACCTTCTATATTCAGCCTGGTTCTCAATTGTATTTTCTCCCTGGCATCTGTCATAAGCACACTTTTTCTTCCTTATCTTAATCTCTACTTCTTTTGTCATCCAGGGAGCTCTGGATTTGTTTGCCCTACTTTTCCCTTTCGAGGGAACATATCTTGACTGTGCCTGAACGATCTCTCTTTGAAGCTAGCCCATTGTTCATCTACCAGCTTTCCTGCCAGCTTTTGACTCCAATTTATTCACCCCAGTTCCATTCTTACCCCATTGAAGTTGGCCTTTCCCCAATTATTTACTCTTACTCTGGATTGCTCTTTGTCCTTTTCCATAGTCAACCTAAACCTTATGATATATCCCATAAATGCTCTCCTACTGATACTTGATCTACTTGGCCCACCTCATTCCCAAGAACCAGGTCCAGCAGTGCCTCCTTTCTTGTTGGATTAGCAACATACTGTTGTGGAAAGTTTTCCTGAACATACACTAGGAACTCTTGCCTCTCACTCCCCTTTACACTACTATTATCCCAGTCTATGTTTGGAGAATTAAAGTCCCCCATTATAACTACCCATAATTTTTGCACCTCTCTGTAATTTCCTTGCAAATTTGTTTCTCCATGTCCTTCCCACTATTTGGTGACCTATAGACAACACCGAGCAATGTAACTGCACCTTTTTTGTTCCTTAGCTCTAGCCAAATTGATTCTGTCCTCGACCCCTCTGGGACATCCTTTTTCTCCAGCACTGCAATGGTCTCCTTAATCAATAACGCCACCCCTCCCCCTGTGCTGTTTTGTTACTTAGCAATTATATGTTTATATAACTTTTAGATAATATTTTTAACTCAGTTCCTTATAGAAAAATGATCTGGGTGACCAAATCTCATGGGCCCACTTTTAATTTTATAATAATTTTATTATAAATAATTTTATTGGAGCAAAGGTTCAGTCCACTCTGTTCTCTATTACCATATACCCAGCTAAATAAACAGGTAAACCGCAGTTGGCACAAGAGACGCTATTGCAAAGTTGTGAAGGATTAAATTAAATTTTACTTCAATACATTCATTGAAATATTTAAATTACAGTCGAACAATAAAAGGGTTCATTTTAAAGGAAGGGGACTGAGTGTAATATATCCAAGTTTAGTTTAGTTTCGAGATACAGCACTGAAACAAGCCCTTCGGCCCACCGGGTCTGTGCCGATCATCAACCACCCATTTATACTAATCCTACACTAATTCCATATTCCTACCACATCCCCACCTGTCCCTATATTTCCCTACCACCTACCTATACTAGGGGCAATTTATAATGGCCAATTTACCTATTAACCTGCAAGTCTTTTGGCATGTGGGAGGAAACCGGAGCACCCAGAGGAAACCCACGCAGACATAGGGAGAACTTGCAAACTCCACACAGGCAGTACCCAGAACTGAACCCAGGTCACTGGAGCTGTGAGGCTGCGGTGCTAACCACTGTGCCACTGTGCCACCCTAGATGATATAAAGCTAAGTGGGAAAGTAAGCTGTGAGGAGAATGGAAAGAAGTTCCAAAGGGATGTGGACCAGTTAAGTGATTGGGCCAGAAGGTGACAGATGGACGATAACTTGGGAAATATGAAATTATCCATTTTGGTAGGAAGAATGGAAAAACAATATTTTTTAAAAGATGATAGACTAGTAAATGTTGGTATTCAGATGAATTTGTGGGTCCTTGAACACAAATCATAGAAAGTCAATATGCAGGTACAGCAATTAAGAAGGCAAATGATGTGTTAACCTTTATTGCAAAGGGTTTGGAGCATAAGAGTAAGGAAATCTTGCTGCAATTATATAGAATTTTGGTGAGATCACACCTGGTCTCCTTACATAAGGAAGGATATACTTGCCTTAGAGGGAGTTCTCCAAAGGTTCACTAGACTGATCCCAGAGATGACAGGGCTGTCTTATGAGGCGAGATTGAGTATAATGGAACTATATTCTCTGAATTGTAGATGAATGAGAGGTGATCTCATTGAAATTTATAAAATTCCAAGGATAAATGCTGAGAAGTAATTTCTGCTGGATGGATGGTCTAACATTTGGGGTTATAGTTTCAAGATAAGAGGTCAGCCATTTACGACTGAGATAAGCAGGAATTTCTTCACTTAGAGGGTTGTGAATCTTAGAATTCTCTACTTCAGAAGGCTCTGGATGCTCAGTCGATGAGTGTATTCAAGACTGAGATCAATAGAATTTTGGGTACTAAGGAAATTGAGGGATGTGAGAATAGGGCAGGAAAGTGGAGTTAATGTAAAAGTTTAGCCATGATCTTATTGAGCCATTATTGCCAATTCCTGCTACTTTTTTTTTATGTTCTTATGCTATCAGTTTGAATGTCTTTTAGTGATTTAAATTCTTTGATAACAGTACAAAATTAAAGCTCATGGAATTGAAATCAAATTATTGACCTGGTGAGGAGATTGGTTTGGTGGCAGACGACAGAGAGTAGAGATAATGGGTATGTACTCAAATTGGTAAGAAGTGACTAGTGGTGTCCCACAAAGATCGCTGCTGGAGCTGCAACTAATCACTATGTTTATTCATAAACTCGGGAACACAATAGCGAGTCATATGTCCAAGTTTGTCGATGACATAAAGATTGGTGGTATAGTAAATATATAGACAGAAGTATAAAATTACAAACAGACATTGATAGATTAAGTGGACAAAACTGTGGCAGATGGAATTCAACACAGGTAACTGAGGTCATCGATTTTGAACTGATAAAGGGTAGACCCCAGTATTTTTTAAAAGAATGAAAAGCTACAAATACTGGAGGTTCAAAGAAATTTAGGGGTCCAAGTACACGGCTTACTAAAACGTAGTACTCAGGTACAAAAAATAGTCAAAAAGGCTAATGGATAGCTAGAATATAAAGAGGAGGAAGTGTTGCTACAGCTATACTAAGCTCTGGTTAGACCACATCTGGAATACTGAGTAGAACTCTAGGTACCACACCTTAGAAAGGATATATTGGCCGTTGAAGGAGCGCAGTGCAGATTCATTGGAATGTTACCAATGCTCCAAGGGTTATATTATGAAGAAAGATTAAATAAACTAGGTTTGTATTCCCTGGAATATAGAATATTAAAATGTGATTTGATTGAGATTTTTAGGATTTTGAAAGGAATTGATAGATTTGATGAGGAGAAATGTTTTCCATTGGCAGAGGAGTCTGAGAGAAGGGGGCATAACTTTAAAATCTAGCTCAATTCATAATTTCAAAGCTAAGATCAATAGATATTTGCTAGCCAAGGGTATTAAGAGATATGAAGCCAAAGCAGATGGAATTAAGATACAGATCAGCCATAATCTGACTGAATCCCAGAACAAGCTCAGGAGTGTGAAAGGCCTACTCCTGTTCCAATAATTAATGTGTTACAATTTTTAAATATGAAGTGAAGGACTTTTTCTCTTGTGCTGCAATACATTCATAATTATTCAATATTGCATTCAGAAGAATCCTTATATTCAATTCTGTGCATATTTGATAACAATATATTTTAATAATTTTTATCATGGTAAACACAACATAATGAGACACTGGTTGCATATTCAATGTGATTTGGGGTAGATTTTTTTCTTCACTGCACGGATAGTAATCCAGCAGAACAGATCATCTGCCTGTTATAAAATTTGTCTGATTTTCATTCCATTGAAATTCTATGGAATGAAAATTGGGGACATTCTGTAATGGGCAAGTGAGCTACTTCACCAGATTAACATCCATGTGATGAAGGCAAAAAATTCCCCCATCCTTTAGCAATAATTGGCCCATATTAAAGTTTTGCCATCAGAATAAACTGTAAAGGCACAGCACAAAGCATATGTAATAATATGGGGGCAATTTAATAATTGTGGGGGACTTTACTCTTCATATAGACTGGACCAATCAAATTGGTAAGGGTGCTCTAGAAGATGAATTTGTGGAATGTTTTTGTGACAGTTTCCTGGAACAAAATATTTTTTTTCTTTCATGGGTTGTGGCATCATAGGCAAGGTCAGCATATGTTGCTGATCCCTAATTGCCTTTGAACTGAGTGGCTTGCTAGGCCATTTCAGAGGACAGTTAAGAGTAAACCACATTGCTGTGGGTCTGGAGTCACATGTGGGCCAGACCAGGTAAGGACGGCAGATTTCCTTCCCTGAAGGACATTAGTGAAACAGATGGGTTTTAATGACAATCAATGATACCATAATGGCACCATTACTGAGACTAGCTTTCAATTACAGATCTTTAGTAATTAATTGAATCTAAATTCTACCAGTTGCCATGGTGGGATTTGAACCTGTGTCCCCAGGGAATTATTCTGGGCCTCTGTATTACAAGTCCAGTGACATTAACACTATGCCAGCATCTCCTATCGTTGGTTGTGAAACCAACTAGGGATAAAGATATTTTAGATCTAGTATTGTGTAATGAGGCAGGGTTAATTGGTAATCTTAAAGTAAAAGATTCACTGGGAAATAGTGATCATAATACAATGAAATTCCATGTTAAGTTTGAAAGCAATATACTCCAAACACAAAGAAGAAGAATAAAATTAAACAAAGCCAATTACATAGAGGAGAGAGCTGACTGAGGTTGATTGGGTAAATAGACTAAAAGGTATGGCAGTAAATAAAAAGTGGGAAGCATTTAAATAAATCATTCAAAATGTTCAACAAAAATACATTCTATTGAAAAATGAAAACTCAGCAAGAAAGATCCATCCATAGCTTGCTCAGTTTCTTGCTATAGAGGGAGTGCAGTGAAGGTTTACCAGACTGATTCCTGGGATGGCGGGACTGACGTATGAGGAGAGATTGAGTCAGTTAGGATTATATTCGCTGGAGTTCAGAAGAGTGAGGGGGGATCTCCTAGAAACCTATAAAATTCTAACAGGACTTGACAGGGTAGATGCAGGAAGGATGTTCCCAATGGTGGGGGAGTCCAGAACCAGGGGTCATAGTCTAAGGATACGGAGTAAACCTTTCAGGACTGAGATGAGAAGAAATTTCTTCACCTAGAGAGTGGTGAGCCTGTGGAATTCGCTACCACAGAAAGCAGTTGAGGCCAAAACATTGAATGTTTTCAAGAAGGAGTTAGATATAACTCTTGGGGCGAAAGGGATCAAACGATATGGGGGGAAAACAGGAACAGGTTACTGAGTTGGATGATCAGCCATGATCATAATGAATGGCAGAGCAGGCTCGAAGTGCCGAGTAGCCTATTCTTGCTCCTATTTTCTATGTTTCTATGTTTCTAGGAAGTTAAGGATAGTATTAGATTAAAAGAGGCTTATAATGCTGCAACAAATAGTAGCAAGTCTGTGGATTGGGAATGTTTTAGAAACCAGCAAAGGGCCACCAAAAAGTTGATAAATAGGGAAAAAATGGAATACGAGAGTAAACTAGCTAGGAATATTAAAGCAGATTGTAAGAGCCTTTATAGGTATATAAAAAGGAAGAGAGTAGCTAAACTAAACGTTGGTCCCTTAGAAGCAGAGACAGCAGAAATTATTATGGGGAATGAGGAAATTGAAGAAACATTGAACAAATATTTTGTGCCTATCTTCAAAAACTGCATATCAGAAATAGAGGGTAACCTAGAAGCTAAAAAGAGTGAGCAAATTAAGGTAATTAATATCAGTAGAGAAAAAGTATTGGGGAAACTTAAGGGACTAAATTCCAATAAATCCCCAGGACCTGATGGCCTATTTTGTAAGGTTCTAAAAGAGATAGTTGCAGAGATAGTGGATATGCTGGTTATGATTTTCCAAAATTCTCTGGATCCTGGAATGGTCCCAGCAGATTGGAAGTTAGCAAATGTAACACTGCTATTCAAGAAAGAATTGAAAGAGAAAACAGGGAACTGCAGGCTAGTTAGCCTGACATTAGTCATTGGAAAAGTGCTAAAATCTACTGTTAAGGAAGTTTTAACAATGCACTTAGAACATCATAGTATTAGCAGGCAAAGTCGACATGGTTTTACAAAAGGAAAATCATGTTTAACAGATTTCTTGGGGTTTTTTGAGGATGTAACTAGTAGGGTAAGTAAAGGGGAACCAGTAGATGTAGTATACCTGGATTTCCAAAAGGTGCCACACAAAAGTTTAATAGGCAAGGTAAGGGCACATGGAATTGGGGGTAATATATTAGCATGGAAAGGTGATTAATTAATGACAGGAAGCAAACAGTAGGCATAAATGGGGCATTTTCAAGTTGTCAGGCTGTGACTAGTGGAGTGCCACAAGAATCAGTTCTGGGGTCTCAGCTATTTACAATCTATTTTAATGACTTAGACGAAGAGAGAGAAAGTAGTGTAAAAAAAGTTTGCTGATGATACAAAGGTAGGTGAAAATGCAAGCTATGAGGAGGACATAGAGAGGCTGCAAAAAGACACAGCCAGGCAATAAGGTGGTAGATGGAGTATAATGTGGGGAAGTGTGAGATTATTCACCTTCGTTGTAAGAAAAGAAGAGCAGAATATTTTTTAAAAGGCATGAAATTTGTAAATGTTCATGTTCAGTAAGACTTGGGTGCACTTGTAGAAGGAACACAAAAGTTAGCATGCAGGTATAGTATGAGGAAGGCAAATGGCATGTTGGCCTTTATTGCAAGGGGATTGTAGTACAAGAATAAAGAAGTCTTGCTACAATTATACAGGGTTTTGGTGAGACTACACCTGGAAGACTGGACTGAATTTGGTGGCAGGGCCAGAATTAGGCGCCGTTCCTAATTGTCACGTGGTTGGTTGCACCAGTGCAATCATGCGGCCATTTTACATACTGGAGGTGCGGGGCACCCCCAATCATGTAACAGGGACAGGAGATGCGATGCAGATTATGGCAGCAGATGACCCTGGGGCAGGTTCTGGCAACATATGTAAAGGCCTGTCAGCCCTGCATTCACTCCTGCCTGCTTTAAAAGAATGCCTTCAAGTTTGCAGTTTGCTGCTCCAGGACCACTTCTGCTGCCTGATAGTCAACCTGTACCCGAGTCTGCAGTGACCATGGCAGAAGGTGGCTCCACAGTTTATCAGCACTTCCCTCAGGAATCTCCTCCAGGCTGCAAGGGAAAGGTGGGAGGTCCTCTTCCCCAGTGATAGTAAGAAGAGGTCCTCCCACCTGACCAAGCAAGCCTGGATGGAGATCGCTGAGGAGGTCAGCAGCCGAGGGGTCACCCCCCAGATATGGGTTCAGTGCTCCTAGAGGGTCAATGACCTCCTTTGTTCTGCCAAGGTGGTTGCACCTTATATCTCTCTCCATTTAGGGATTGTATGTGGCTACGCAGGAGGAAGCAGGACATCGGGAGGGAGGCAGCACAAAAGTGCGGGCAAAGGGGCTTAAACATCATTTCCTCCTGACAGATGCATGGATGCATCTCGGCCACAGGCCACCCTCTTTCACAGTTCACCCCCCATTAACTCCCCTGAGAGCCAATGAGAGGATGAGCTCCACAGGAAACCCCAGTAGAGGATGAGGGGCTGCCACTAGTAGAACTGTTAAGTTGATCTCTCTGCGGAGTATGAATATAGACCCCTTTCCACTTGCAGAACAACAGGCCCCATAACAGGATGGAGACATCCCGGACCGGCAGAGGGACGCCAGACATCAGACCTTTCTCCGTGAGTGAGAAGGAGGCACTAGAGCTGGCGGGAACACAGGGCAGCTGCTTGATAGCGGATGGTGAGACTGCAGTCTCCGCGCTAGAGGGTGAGGATTGACTTCCATCAACATTCAGTTCACTGCTGGAGACCCCCTTGGCACATGGTTGGCATGTCGAGATCTGCTAATCCTAACCCACACATGTTTATGTTCTCTCATACAGGTCACTATCCACAGGATACTCCAGTGGAAGGCGGGGAGCAAGATTCCACCTCTGAGGCGGATCAGCAGTTGAAGGAAGCAGCATCCCATAACGCTCCTGCACCTTCCACCATCGGAAATACTTTCACCTCGGTGGGTTTCTGTTCGGCTGTAGAATCAGGGTTTCAAGCTGGTGAGAGCACTACATATGCACCCAAGCAGCTGGCTGAGGTTGGGACAGTGAGAGGACTGTGGGTGGCCAGACCCATGCTGAGCCCCAGGATGATGATAAGCCTCTAGTGTCGAGTGCACAGGGCATGCTGGAGTTTCAGAGAGAGGTAAGGCAACATCTGGCCAAGATGCCAGAGGCCATGTGCAGCCATGAGCTGACAGTGGAGGAGTCCATCCCTGCCATTACTGCTGCCATGTCCCAGGCATGTGAACACATGGCTTCCTCCATTGAGAGGATAGTGAACTTCATGGAGAGCCAGATCCCAAAGATGCATGCAGACCTGCACATCATTGCCTTGTCAATGAGTTCGATGCAGCAGTGGCAAGGCAAGAGAAGGACAAGGTGCCTGGAGACTTCTCCAGGTCCTCGTCCTTCTCTAGTGAGCAGGGAGGCTCAAGCGAGGCTTGAAAGAGAGGAGGAGAGGCCTCCACATCTGGGAGCTCTCCTTAGGGCGCTCTGGGTGTGGACAGTGGCTCCTTAGCCCCTCCGCCAGTGACCCCAGCTCCAGCAGCTCTGCCGCCTGAGGAGAGTCCTGCACCAGTGCAGGAAACCCTCCGGCAGCCGGGGCCTTCCAGGCCTCAGACAGTCAGAGGACTGCTGCCGAAATCATCACAGGCCAAGGGGCAGCCTGATCAGCAGCCTACCTTCAGACCAGCTGCTGTCGCTGGGATCAGACCTTATAGGAGCACCCGCAAACATATTAAGAAAACCACCTAGCCACACTTGGGGAGTCATGGGTGTCTGCCATAAGAAATGTAATGCTTAATATAAAGTCTTTTTTTCATGTAATTGATGATCATTGTGTACCAGTCATTATTGCATTATATTAATTGTGAGCTGCTGACTTCACCCTTCTCCCATAGTGGAATGCCAATGTAACCACAGCCCTCATTAACATTTGATCTCCCATGGGCACCAGCGCAGTTTGCAGCTGGGCATGAATCAAGAAACACAAATGCAAAGGAGGCGACAGTCTACATACATTGAGGTGAATCTTCATTTGTTTCTCTCTGAGTGGGCATCAGGGAGGCTGGAAGCGGGTATTTATGAGGTTGTCTCTTGCCTCCTTGGCACGTCGCTCAATTTGCCTGGCCTCCGGTGCAAGCTCCTCAACATCCAGTGCTGCTTACTCCTCTCCCTCCTCTGAATTCTCCTCTTCGGTGGAGGAGTGACATTCAGGCATCACATCATCATGTAAGGCCTCCCCATTCTGAGTTCTAGTTTGTGCAGAGCATAACAGACCACCACGATATGCGAGACCCTGGCTGTCAGGGTCAGTCCAGTAGTGCACATAGTCACCAGCCCCTTGATGCAGCAGTGTTCTGCTGCATGTGAGACCCCATACATGCCCCCAATGGATCCTTGAAAAGATCCAGATGCAAGTTAAGTTTTTTTTAAATTCATTCATGGGATGTGGACGTCACTGGCTATGCCAGCATTTATTGCCCATCCCTAACTGCCCTTGAGAAGGTGGTGGTGAGCTGCCTTCTTGAACCACTGCGGTCCATGTGAGGTAGGTATACCCACAGTGCTGTTAGGAAGGGAGTTCCAGGATTTTGACCCAGTGACAGTGAAGGAACGGCGATATAGTTCCAAGTCAGGAAGGTGTGTGACTTGGACAGGAACTTGCAGGTGGTGATTTTCCCATGCATCTGCTGCTCTTGTCCTTCGAGGTGGTAGAGGTCGCGGATTTGGAGGGTGCTGTCTAAGGAGCCTTGGTGCATTGCTGCAGTGCATCTTGTAGATGGTACACACTGCTGCCACTGTGTGTCGATGGTGGGGGGAGTGAATGTTTGTGCACGGTGTGCCAATCAAGCGGGCTGCTTTGTTCTGGATGGTGTCGAGCTTCTTGAGTGTTGTTGGAGCTGCACCCATCCAGGCAAGTGGAGAGTATTCCATCACAGTCCTAACTTGTGCCTTGTAGATGGTGGACAGGCTTTGGGGAGTCAGGAGGTGGGTTACTCACCGAAGGATTCCTAGCCTCTGACCTGCTCTTGTAGCCACAGTATTTATATGGCTTCTCCAGTTCAGTTTCTGGTCAATGGTAGCCCCTAAGATGTTGATAGTGGGGGATTCAGTGATGGTAATGCCATTGAATGTCAAGGGGAGATGGTTAGATTCTCTCTTGTTGGAGATGGTCATTGCCTGGCACTTGTGTGGCGCAAATGTTACTTGCCACTTATCAGCCCAAGCCTGGATATTGTACAGGTCTTGCTGTATTGCTACATGGACTGCTTCAGTATTTGAGGAGTCGCGAATGGTGCTGAACATTGTGCAATCATCAGCGAACATCCCCACTTCTGACCTTATGATTGAAGGAAGGTCATTAATGAAGCAGCTGTAGATGGTTGGGCCTAGGACACTACCCTGAGTAACTCCTGCAGTGATGTCCTGGAGCTGAGATGATTGACCTCCAACAACCACAGCCATCTTCCTTTGCGCTAGGCATGACTCCAACCAGCAGAGAGTTTTCCCCCTGATTCCCATTGACTCCAGTTTTGCTAGGGCTCCTTGATGCCATATTCAGTCAAATGCTGCCTTAATGTCAAGGGCAGTCACTCTCACCTCACCTCTTGAGTTCAGCTATTTCGTCCATGTTTGAACCAAGGCTGTAATGAGGTCAGGAGCTGAATGGCCCTGGCGGAACCCAAACTGAGCATCACTGAGCAGGTCATTGATAAGCAAGTGCTGCTTGATGGCACTGTTGATGACACCTTCCATCACTTTACTGATAATTGAGAGTAGACTGATGGGGCAGTAATTGGCCAGGTTGGATTTGTCCTGCTTCTGTATACAGGACATATCTGGGCAATTTTCCACATTGCAGGGTAGATGCCAGTGTTGTAGCTGTACTGGAACAGCTTGGCTAGGGGTGCAGCAAGTTCTGGAGCACAGGTCTTCAGTACTATTGTCGGAATATTGTCAGGACCCAAAGCCTTTGCAGTATCCAGTGCCTTCAGTCGTTTCTTGATATCACGCGGAGTGAATCGAATTGGCTGAAGTCTGGCATCTGTAATGCTGGGGACTTCAGGAGGAGGCCGAGATGGATCATCAACTCGACACTTCTGGCTGAAGATTGTTGCAAATGCTTCTGCCTTATCTTTCGCACTGATGTGCTGGGCTCCCCCATCATTGAGGATGGGGATATTTGTGGAGCCACCTCCTCCAGTTAGTTGTTTAATTGTCCACCACCATTCATGAATGGATGCGGCATGACTGCAGAGCATAGATCTGATCCGTTGGTTATGGGATCACTTAGCTCTGTCTATTGCATGCTGCTTATGCAGTTTGGCATGCAAGTAGCCCTGTGTTGTAACTTCACCAGGTTGACACCTCATTTTTAGGTATGCCTGGTGCTGCTCCTAGCATGCCCTCCTGCACTCTTCATTAACCAGGGTTGGTCTCCTGGTTTGATGGTCATGGTAGAGTGGGGAATATGCCGGGCCATGAGGTTACTGATTGTGGTTGAGTACAATTCTGCTGCTGCTGATGGCCCACAGCGTCTCATGGATGCCCAGTTTTCCATTGCTCGATCTGTTCGAAATCTATCCCATTTAGCATGGTGTTAGTGCCAATCAACATGATAGACAGTATCCTCAATGTGAAGGCGGGACTTCGTCTCCACAAGGACTGTGCGGTGGTCACTCCTACCAATACTATCATGGACAGAAGCATCTGTGGCAGGCAGGTTGGTGAGGACAAGGTCAAGTATGTTTTTCCCTCGTGTTGGTTCCCCCACCACCTGCCGCAGACCCAGTCTAGCAGATATGTCCTTTAGTACTTGGCCAGCAGTGGTGCTACCGAACCACTCTTGGTGATGGACATTGAAGTCCCCCACCCAGAGTACATTTTGTGCCCTTGCCACCCTCAGTGCTTTCTCCAAATGGTGTTCAACATGGAGGAGTACTGAGTCATCAGGTGAGGGAGGGCAGTAGGTGGTAATCAGTAGGAGGTTACCTTGCCCATGTTTGATCTGATGCCATGAGACTTCATGGGGTCCGGAGTATAATGTTGCGGACTCCCAGGGCAACTCCCTCCCTCCTGTAGACCACTGTCCCGCCACCTCTGCTGGGTCTGTCCTGCCGGTGGGACAAGACATACCCAGGGCAGTGTCTGGGACATTGTCTGTAAGGTATGATTCCGTGAGTATGACTATGTCAGGCTGTTGCTTGACTAGTCCGTGGGACAGCTCTCCCAACTTTGGCACAAGCCCCCAGATGTTAGTAAGGAGGATTTTGCAGGGTCGACAGGGCTGGGTTTGCCATTGTCATTTCTTGTGCCGAAGTCGGTGCCGTGTGGTCCGTCCGGTTTCATTCCTTTTTATTGACTTCGTAGCAGTTAGGTACAACTGAGTGGCTTGCTAAGCCATTTCAGAGGGCATGTAAGAGTTAACCACATTGCTGTGGGTCTGGAGTCACATGTAGGCCAGACCAGGTAAGGACAGCAGATTGCCTTTCCTAATGGACATTAGTGAACCAGATGGGTTTTTACAACAATCGACAATGGTTTCATGGCCATCATTAGACTAGCTTTTAATTCCAGATTTAATTATTAAATTCAAATTCCACCTTCTGCTGTGGTGGGATTCGAACCCATGTCTCCAGATCAGTAGTGATAATACCACTGATACCAGTGATAATACTAGTGATAGTACCACTACGCCACTGCCTCCCCCGTGCCACTGTGAGCTTCAGGTTCTGGGTCTTGATTGCTCTGCAAGGGTGGGACGGTGCCTGGATTTGGGTGGCAGTACTGTGTGACCAAGCTGTTGTGTGAGATGTTTGGTTGCCCATACTGCTGGATGTGAGGGTCGGCTAACAGCAAGGATGGAGCTTCAAAGATGGCGGCGCGTACATGTGGGATTTACTCCGCAGAGTTGCCATGATATTAACCGCAGTGGTTCATTTACATATTTACATGGCCGGGGCGGACTGCGCCCCCCACCTCCACCCCCCCCACCCCGCGCTGATGATGTGAAGGGGGTAGGCGCTCCATCCCCGACAACGGCGTCAGGCGCCACTGCGCAGGTGCCAATGCCATTTTTAAAGGGCTTCAAGCCCTTACATGTAATTTGAATTTTTAAAGGAATAAAGACGTAGACTTTATTTGAAAAAAATTAATAAAAGTTTCAAGCCCCTCTCCCACCCCCCAAATGACCAAACAGTTTATTCCCTGCCCTCTTCCCGTTAAATTACTTACCTTTCGCACCTGACCTTTCTCCCCAAAGGTCACAAACTTTAATCTTTACCCCTTCCCACCACCCCATAGACCAATTAAAATAGTTTGACCCCACTCCCACCTCCCGCTTACTCTGAGGAACTTACCTGCTCCTCCCTCCCCACCAATGTTCCGCCTTACATCGCTGGTCAGAGATCTGACGTCGCGGGAGTGCCGCCCATTGATCGCAATATCGGTGCAGGACAGCCGGCGGGTCCCGGTAATTCATTAATTTGTTCATTTACATTTATTAACATATTTAAATGACAGTCCTGTCGCTGCGCGGCGGGGGGTTACCACGAGGCCTCACTGCCATTGGTAATATGGGGCCCGGCCTTCCCACTGTCGAGGCCTGTGGCGGGTCTCACCCGAAGGCATTTTCCGGCCCCCACCGCCACAACCCCCGACATCGGGGTGTTGTTAAAATTCAGCCCCAGGAATCTACTGTCAGAGACCCTGAGACCCAGAATCGCTTGTCAGAGACCCCGAGACCCAGAACCCCCTGTCTGCGACCCCAAGACCCAGAACCCCCTGTCAGAGATCCTGAGACCCAGAAACCTACTGTCAGAGGCCCCAAGACCTGGAACCCACTGTCAAAGATCCCGCCCAAGACCCTGACCTCCCCATACAGAGCACACAGCAACACAGTCAGACACTGGGCTCCTCAAGCCCCTCTTCCCCTATGCAGCACTGTTCATGGCGGCCTCCCCGTCACGGCACTGAAGCCTCTTGCCTTGGTGTTGCCAGCTCTTAGCGGCTGTAAACCCAAAGGCGCTTGAGTGCCACCCTCGTCCACTAAATCACAAGCGCACAATAAAAGTGAGGTGGATTAGATGCAAATTCATTAGAATCATCTGCTCAGCAATTTAAATGAGATTTCTGTCGCGTCGGGGCAGTAATACCACCTATGTGCTCTTCCGCCTCTGACTTAATCCAGAACTGACGTCACGACACCAGATTTCCAGGCAGACAGTTTCAATGCAATTCTCCGTCCCCTCATGCCATCATTCCCGCTTTTAACAGCCACATTAAATTCAGCACACTGTGTGCAGTTTTGGTCTCCATATTTAAGGAAGGATATACCTGTATTGGAGGCAGTACAACAAATGTTCACTCAATTGGTCCCTGGGATGAGAGGGTTGTCCTATGATGAGAAGCTGAGTAAATTGGGTCTATATTCTCTGGCGTTTAGAAGAATGAGAGGTGATCTCATTGAAACTTATAAGATTCTGAAGGGGCTTGACAGGGTAGACACTGAGAGAGTGTTTCCGCTCACTGGGGGATTTAAAACACGGGAGGCTGGATTTTAAAGAGCCCTCGACATCAGGATCCGTGGCAAGGGGGACCTGAAGATGGCCCCGGATGAGGCCCACCACGGACCTTGATGCCAGCCCGATCCTCCTGGCAGTGGCATGACACCATGGTGGCCTCCCCGCTGCTGGGCGACGGGACCTGAAATAACATAGGCAAATAAATGAAACTAATAAATTAACATGTATTTACCTGGGATTTTACGGGCCCACCGCGATCTTCAGAGCGGCGGCCAGCACTCCTGCAACTTTGGATCCCTGTCCGGGTAAACGAGGCTCAACACTGGTGAGAATGGTGGAGGCGGTAAGTTTATAAGTACGGAGAGTGGGGAGGATGTGGTCAAATTAATGTCATGGGTTCAGGGGATGGTGGGAAGGGTTGTAGTTTAAACTTTGTGCAGTTTGTGGGGGGCGAAGGTCAGATTGTGAAGGTAAGTGTTTTTTGGGGTGGGAGGAAGGGCAAATAATTAATTTAATTGTTATTGTGGGGGGTGGGAGAGGGGTAAAATAAATGTATTCATTTAATTTTATGCCATGTATCTTTAAATATTTAAAAAAGCTGGTAGCGCTGACAGTCCTTTAAAAATGCCAATGAGAGAAAATATCTTACTGAAATCATTGTTTATAGCTTTACAGGGAAAGAAAAAACACTTCATTATAGCTTTTATTATATTTTTGAAGGTCACCTGAGTTACTGTCTCAGGAAATTCAAGAGCATGCTGAAAATCAGGACATTAATTTCCTTCAAAATTAATGGCAATTTAAAGGGTTTTTTTTGTATTCCACCTCCTAGCTCTTACACAACCAACTGAGGTTAACTTTATATTCAAATATTTAGCTAATAATACTTGGTGCATAAGAAGACCACAGGAAATTTAAACTTAGTAATCTCTGCTACCAATTAGGCATTTTGGCCTGACATGGGATCTGGGGATGGTGCATCATGTTTAGCTCAACCATACCAACCAGTTTAGAATTACATTGAATGTAAAGCACAGAAAGAGGACACTCAGCCCATCTAGTCTGTGCCAGTGTTTATGCTCCACACAAGCCTCCTCCCAACCCAGTCTAACAAACTGACGTCTCAAAGTCTGTGCAGTAACATTCATGTTGGGTAAATTTTACAAATTCATGCTGTGATCACAGCATTTCATTGGTCAGCAGCACAACAGGAACTCAAGTGCAGAGGTCAGTAGGCTCGACAGGATTTTCTGGAAGTTACCATTGGGAATTCAGGTGCCAGGGTCAGAGGTGCTGCATTATTTTCCATAATAGACTGAAAATACTTCTGGGTCCACTGACCTCCACATCTAGATTTCCAGTAAATGCTCCCAGTGAGTGAAGCTCTGCCCCAGGTAAATTCCTAAAGGTAAATATACCAATGTCAGATTGGCTAGAAGAAGCATTTGCCCCTCTAATTTTCTCCCATTCCTGCAGGTGGTAAGAAATACAGATATTTCAGAACAGAAACAGACTATTTGCCCAACAAACATATCACTTTTACAAAGATCAACCCCACTTAGCCACTGTTTTAATGGTCTTACCTGATAAATTATTTCAAAAGATGGAAAACTACATCATAGTTGTAATTTACTAATTTTATTTTAATTTTTTGTGTGACTTCTGTGTTCGCCAAGGTTAAGGATAATAGTTTTTTGAAACTCACTAGATACCCAGGACTAAATCTTCCAAGTATGTACAGGAGGCAGAGAACTTTACTTACTGTACAGTTCTTTATTCTTCAGTGTCATCCTCTGTCCTGTTTGCTCGCAACATTATTCCTGTAGTCTAGCATAACAGTTGTAAAGCACATGATGAACCTGCACAGAAACAATAAGAAGGTAATGGAAGCAACAGATATTGATGTTGAAGTTCCAAAGTGAAAGCTCTAAAATGAAAAATATTATGTTCAAAATGAGTTTGAGCCTGGTATACACTTCATACTTGAAACATCATGTAAACTGATTTATTGTTACTGTTGTAATTTATGCATTAGCCTTCCCGCACCCCCCCGCCACCCCTCCCCCACCCCCGCAATGAATTGCACCTAGTAATACACTCTCAATCATTCTCTTTCCAGCTCACTCCAGGCAATTTTATTTTTCCAAGTGCTAATTTGTATAAGATTTCAGTAATGAGAGAGATTCTCTGGGAATTTGGAATCCATGAAGTCAGTAATAGGTTGGTGTATTAAACTGGTTCGCATAGTTCAGCTAAAAAGATCACAGAAAATCCCATAAGAATCACTGAAACTTAAGTAATTTCTTCTACCAATTCAGTATTTTGGGCTGACTTGGGATCTGAAGATGGTCCATCACATTATCCGAACCATGCCAGACAGTTTGTTTGTTTTATTCAACAAGCAGCCTCTAGGTATTGATTCTTGCACATGCTTACATCATGAACTTTTATTTTAAGTGCTGCTTTCTATCATACATCCCAAGGACTGCAGCAGTTCAAGAAGGCAGCTCACCATCACCTTCTCAAGGGCAATTAGGGATGGGCAATAAATGCTGGTCTAGCCAGCAACGTCCACATCCCATGAACAAATAAAAAAATACCACAGAACTATGGAATTCAATTCTAGATGAATTCCTGTCCACTGGGGTGTCCAGACTAAAAAAATGTTTATTGCAAGTAATCGTATTAACATGATGTCTTGTTTCTGTTTTTATACTATTATAAAACATTTTGTAAAATGAAGTACATAAAAAAGTTACAGACAGTGAATAATACAATGTTAGAAGCCAATATAGCTTTATTCTAAACCTTGCTCTGAAATCAGCACAAAGTTATTTTTATAGTCAATTCAGGACAATCCTTTATACTTAAATGTACGGTATATCACTGTGATACAGGAACTACAGGCTCGCCACAATGTGTTATGCTGTCACTCCAGGATTTCCACTGTTATTCTTCCGAAGTTGCAGAGGTTGAATGTGAGGAGCCTCACTGGCATTACTGGCAAAAATGTTTAAATATACGGATGGATAATTCACTTGGTATCAGACAATTCTTATTTTGGAAAATCTCAAATGTCATTTTTAAAAAAAGTATCCATTCTTCTTCTCTTGCAAAGTGGGCCTCAGTTTATTGTCTTTTCCAGGTATATTGTTTTTCATAACTTGGTTAGTATAATTATCTCCTGATAATATCTGTTCAAATGCCAGAAGCTAAAATAGTTAATGTACAGTGTGAGTACAAGAGTCCTGAAAGATTAATTGTTTTAGGCTAGGAGCCAATTAAAATAGCCGCAGAACATCTGAAGATTACAGCTGCCCTGCTTCAACGACATTAACCGACTAACCTTCCCAAACAAAAACCCTCTCACTACTTCCTAGGCCAGTGCTCGAATCACTGGAAATGCATTTGTTACATTTTCAGGAGGGTTCAATTTTCTAGCTAAGGAAGTTATACAAAAACACTGAAAAAAGATCTTTCTCCCAGTTTCAAACAGCTTTTAAAGTAGTCAAGAAAAAGTACAGTTCATGACATTGTGAGCGAGGCACTCGATAATGATTGTTTTCTAACAATTATTTTAACACTGTCACAATGATAATAAAAAAGGAAAACAATTACTGCAAACCAGGGGCTACAGATTGAAAGTTTTGGGCAGGAGATGCAGGGGGAATGTGAGAAAGAACCTTTATACACAACGAGTGATAATGACCTAGAACTTGCTGCCCACAAGCGTGGTGGAGTGGAGACTATCAATAATTTCAAAAGGAAATTGGATGGGCACTTGAAGGAAATAAACTTGCAGGGCTACAGGGATCAAGCAGGAGAGTGGGACTGACTGGATTACTCTGGGGAGAGCCATAAATGACATTACAAATGACACTATGTAATTGAAAAACCAGAAGGTGCCCCAAGTGGAGTGAAAGTGCAATGAATGTAAATTCTGCAATACATGGAACAGGAAACTATTTATAATATGCATGAAATGAATGAAAAGCTATATGTTTGTGTTGTTTCAGGCAGCTATAGTGCACAAAGTGATTACTATAAGGGAATTGCTTTATATATTCAAATATGACCTGTTCTCTTGGCTGTTTTTAACTTTAGCCTGCCATTGTTTATAGGGTTCCAAACATAAAAGGTTAGTTCTTGATTGTGTCTGATAGTGTAACATGGGTGATAGCGAGTCGGCATCTTGGAAATAAAAATCACGAGAGATGTAAAATGGGCTGCTGACTCATTATCACCCATTTTACACCATCAGACAAAGTCAAGATCTATCCCAAGCAGTTTTGTATGTTAAAAGGCTGCTCCTTTGGGTCATAGAGTGATTATGGCACAGAAGGAAGCCATTCGGCCATCGAGACCATGTCCGCTCTCTGTACAGCAATCCATTCCCCCTATATAAAGCAATTCCTTTATAGTAATCACTTCGTGCAATATAGCTGCCTGAAACAATACAAACGTATAGCTTTTCATTCATTCCATGCACATTATAAATAGTTTCCTGTTCCCTAAAGCACTGCAAGTGCTTAACCAATTTCCTTCTGAAATCAGTGATCACCTCCACTTCCACCACCCTCACAAGCTGCAATATTTCCAGGTCATTACTGCTCCCTCCCTTCTCACTCACATTCCCCTTGCATCTCTTGCCCAAAACCTTCAAACTGTGTCCCCTAGTCCTCATACCATCAGCTTTTGTCTGCCTTATCTAAACCTGTCATAATCTTATCCACCTCTATGAAATCTCCCCTCAATCTCCTTTGCTCCAAGGAGAACAAGCCCAGCTTCTCCAACCTAACCTTGTAGTTAAAACTCATCATCCCTGAAACCACTCTGGTAAATCTCTGTCACATCTTTCCCGAAGTGTGGTGAGCAGAATTGGACACAATACTCTAGTTGTGATCTAACCAGAGCTTTATAAAGGTTCAGCATAACTTCCCTGCTTTTGTACTCAATACCTCTATTTATTTTGTACCAGCGAGATCCATTGCTTAGCTGATGATTTGTCATCATGTAATGACGTTGATCACCTAGTGTTACAAAGATTTCTTTAAATTTGCTTGGCTGTTATTATTTAGAAGCAGAAAATAGTGATAAAATATTTGCCCCCACCCCTAATATCACCGTTTCCCTGGACAGGCACTAAAAGAACTATAAATCTAAAATCACTGGAGCAATAATCTGGTTTTGAGCAGCATAAAATGGGGGCATGAATTATAACATTATCTGGCCTTGTTTGGCAGCTATTTTGTAATATTTGTTGAAAGGAAATGACTAGAAAAAGCATCACAGTTTATGAGTTATAAGGTTTTTTTCAGAAAATATATATTCTCTAGTGGCTTAATGGAAATGAGAGTCTATGTTATGCAATGGTTTATGTACCTTCTTTACGTCACTAGGAAGATGGTCTTCTAGATGAAATGTTTCACTGTTGCCATGGAAGTGAAACCCGGAGATTTCAATGGAAATGAAAATTGGGAGAAATGGTTAATGAGCACCTGATCCTATATTGCATATTTTACACTATCACTGAAAGTCAAAATTTTGATACTGAGGTTTAGAAAGTTAAATTATGAGGACAGATTTCAATCCTGGCTTTTATTACCTTAGGTATAGAAGATGTGGCGGGGGCAGGGTGGGGGGGGGGCGGTTGGTGGTGTTGCGGGTGGGGGGGCAGGGTGGAGGTTGGAGTGTGTGATCTGGTCCATATGTTTAAAATGATAAAAAGATTTGTTAGGCAAGATACAGAGAAACAATTTCCTCAGATAGGTGAATTCAGAACACAAAGAGATGATCTTACACTCAGAGCCAGGCCATTTAGGAGTGAAATCAGGAAGCACTTTATCACACAAAGTCTGGTGGATATCTGAAATTCTCTTCCCCAAAAGCTTGTGGATGCTGGGTCAATTGGAGTTTTCAAGATTGCGATAGATAGATTTTTATTAGGTTAGAGGTATGGAGAAAAAGCAGGTAAATAGATTTGAGGTGCAGATCAGCCATTATCTAATTGAATGGTGGAACAGGCTGGATGGAATGAATGGTCTACTCCTGTTCCTAATGTTCCTACCCCTAGAGTGTTTATACAGTAATGCTAAGCTGGATTGATCTGGGTTACCTCCTTTCTAATTGCAAGTGAAGTGGAAAATCACATAGTGACAGGCACAAACTTTTCAATAGGACCTGGAACAGGGTTATAAAAGGGTTAGCAATGGTGCAAATAGCTTATACTGTGAGTGAAATAAGGGCCTTTAAAGTTATATGTTAACATTACATGAGTCAGAATTTGCTGAAATTCAAACTTATTTTTCTCAGTTAATTCAACATGTTACTGAATTTAATCTGTATGATTGAAATTTAAATTGGGGTGGAGGAGTATAATGGTAATTGAGAAATGTCATGTTGTGAAAGTTAAATGCTTGGCTTGTCAATATTTGGTGAAATGGTAAA
Organism: Heterodontus francisci; assembly: GCF_036365525.1. NCBI lineage: Eukaryota > Metazoa > Chordata > Chondrichthyes > Heterodontiformes > Heterodontidae > Heterodontus > Heterodontus francisci. The sequence goes on from NC_090374.1 coordinate 125,113,656, forward strand.
AAGAGGAGTTAGGTAAGTCAGGTCTGACAATTTGTTGAAGGCCCCATATATAAGTGGAATAGAAAATTAGCCTTTTCTCTACATCTCCTGAAAGAAAATCATGGAAGCACTTTAGTTCTAAATTACTACATGGTGCTTCTATTATACCCACTTGGTACATAAATATGGCTTAAAGTGATGGCTCCTGGCTCCAGAAACAGCAGGAGCATTAATGTTAAACAACATCCATTGTGGGAAGTGAGTTGATTATGTAATGTAGCAGCAAATACCATCAGTGATCACGTGTTTCTGCACTAAACAAAACTGCATCAAATATCAATATCTGTAGATATGATTGAGGCACACTAGCCAAATGTTCTGTCACAGTTAAAGATGTATTCATATGCTGGCATTCCAGGATTGTGAATACATTATTGTATTAATACCCAAAAAGAGTGTTTAATTCAAAGCACTTCAGCTGCTGTGTACCTTTGTCACAAACTTGTGAGCATGGAACAGCTTTTTTTATTTAGAAAATGAATAAATGCAAATTGTATAGAATACTGTAATGTGACTAGAAACTGTGATTTGTCAGAAACAGATTAATACCACGTATAGAATTGCAAAACCACGCTTGGATCTCCTGTAGCGTTACATGCAGATTTTTTTTTTTAAATTGAGGGCATGACAAAAAGGCAGAGGTGGATCCGACAGAGAAACAGAGAGGAGGCTGGAACTAAAGAAGCTAAGGCTGAGTGAAGAATTGCAGGAAGCTGCTGTTATCTCACATACCACAATACAGCTCAGTTATTCCATTTTTCCTCTTCCCTTTTTGCTCCTTTTTCTCCTGTCTTTGTTTTCTTCTCTTCACTCCATGTTGTTGTTGGCATTTCTTCTTTCTCACTCTCTCTTTTTCTTTTTTTTCTCCAAAAATATACTTTATTCATAAAAGTTTGCAAAAAAAAAATCACAAAACAGTTCAAATTTCACATTCCGGAAAGTACAATAGAGATCAGATTTCTTCGATACAGAAACATGAAGTGCCTCACAACTCTTACCATTCCATTTTAAATGCAATGTACATTGGCATTACATAGTAAAAAACATCTTGGTGCACACAGCCCAAGGGGTTATACACAGGTTCCATACCCTGGGTATACTATGGCCAGAGGAACTTACACTGTGGCCTTTCCCCATTGAGCCTTTTTCTTTTTGCAGAGCAAGTGGATATAGCAAGGAGGAAGAATAGCTTCAGAAGAGCCCAGGAAGTGGAGTGCATAGTTGCCCCCACTCACTTTTGAGTATTGGTGTTTTGGCCCTCTGTTTGCTCTTCTCATCCCGTGCACCTAATGCTTGTCTTTTTTGGAACTGCAGAATTTGCCCAACAGTACTTTGTGAATATTTCTTCTGCACATGTGCAATGCTTCAGCATGTAGGCAGAAGGGATCGTGGGGCATTAATCAGCTATTAATACGAATAGGGGCTGGAACATTGACAGCTATTGGAACCAGTTTCCAGAGGGCAGGTTTTCAGCTGTTTTCAAGAGGAAACAAGGTACTTTAAAGAAATACAATTTGGTGGTGTAAACAAGTGGCCTGGTCCTCAGACTCTTTCAGTGATAACACCGATCAGCTGCCATAACCCTCATACATCCTTAACTAGGAAAATGGCAGCCAATGGGAAGAGCAAGGGATGAGGGCTCCCTAAACCAAGAGTTCGCACTCCCAAGGATGGAAGGTGACACAGCTGATATCCTGATTGAGTGAAGGCAGCGTCCAGGGCCCCAGCAGATTGCCAATTTTATTCCTTTAATTTTGTCAGATTGCCTTTCTTGCGCAGGGGGCTCAGAAGGGTATGAGGCTGAGGTCAGAGGGAGCCTGGACAATCCCTCCCTGCCATCAGAAAGTAGGCAAATGCAAGAACCTCTGTTAAACTTGGAGCTGGCAGGCACTAGAGATGTAATTGATGTGTCATTTGTCCAGTTCTAATGAGGTGCCCTCCCAGTGACCTCACAAATTTGCGACATAGTCAGCATTGGCAGGCATTGATAAGTGCAATGGATTGCTGGGATTGCATCCTACGGATTTTCTCCAATAGCATTTCAAAATCAGAAAATAGTAAATGGGCAAGTAACATTGCAGATTTATAATTGATTATGAGACATTCTTCAACAGAGAAACTTCACCTTCAGTCTCCAGTAGAATACTTTGGTGCCAATCCTGTTTAGTTTCTAGTTTCCCTCCCGAAATATGTTCTTTAGATAAAAAGAAAAGAAAGGCTTGCATTTATATAGCACATCTCACAACCACCAGATGTCTCAAAGTGCTTTACAGCCAATGAAGTACAGTCACTTTAGTAATGTAGGAAACACAGCACAGGAAGATGGGTATGATTTAATTGCCATAACGGAAACGGGGCTACAGGGTGACCAAGACTGGGAACTGAATATTCAAGGATATTCGACATTTAGGAAGGACAGTCAAAAAGGAAAAGGAGGTGGTGTTGCGCTAATAATAAGGGATGGGATCACCACTTGAGTAAGGGGGGATCTCAGATCGGAAGAACAAAATGTAGAATCTGTTTGGGTGGAGCTGAGAAAGAGCAAGGGGCAGGAAACATTGGTGGGAGTTGTTTATAGGCCACCAAGCAGTGGTGGTAGTATTAATGGTATTAATCGGGAGAGTAGAGAAGGCTGTAGCATGGGTAATACAGTAATTATAGGTGACATCAATCTGCACATAGACTGGGTAAATCTAATGAGCACTAATGCTGTGGAGGACGAGTTTCTGGAATGTGTTAAGGATGGTTTCCTAGAGCAGTATGTTGAGGAACCAACTAGAGAATAGGCTCTTTTAGATCTAGTATTAATGTAATGAGAAAGGGCGATTAATAATCTTATTGTAAAAGAACCTTTAGAGATGAGTGACCATAATATGATAGAATTTTACATTATGTTTGAAAGTGAGGTGCTTCAACCTGAAGCCAGGGTGTTAATTTGAACAAAGGAAATTATGAAGATATGAGGGGCAAATTGGCTGAGGTGGATTGGGAAAATGCATTAAAATGTATGACAGTGCATAGACAATGTATAGTTTACAGCAACTGTACATTCCTATAAGGCACAAAAACCCCAAAAGTAAAGGCAGTCAACCGTGGATAACAAAGGAAGTTAAGGATTGTATAAGATTAAAAGAAAAAGCCTATAAAGTTACCAGAAATAGTAGTAAACCTGAGAATTGGGAGGATTTTAGACTACAGCAAAGGAGGGCCAAGAAACTGATAAGAAATTGAGAATAGAGTATGAATGTAAACGAGCATAAAACATAGAAATGGACTGTAAAAGCTTCTATAGGATGTAAAAATGAAACATTTGGCTAAGACAAATGTGGCTCCATTACAGGCAGAGTCAGGAGAATTTATAATGGGGAATATATAAATGGCACCGACGCTAAATGATTACTTTGTGTCTGTCTTCACTGAGGAAGATACAAGAAATCTTCCAGAATTAGAGATCCAAAGGATTAAGGAGAATGAGGAATTGAAGGAAATTAGTATTAGTCAGAGGTTGTATTGAAGAAATTAATGGGGCTGAAGGTTGATAAGTCCCCAGGACCTGATATTCTACATCCCAGAGTGTTGAAAGAGTTAGCTATGGAGATAGTGGATGCATTGGTGATCATCTTCCAAAATACTATAGATTCTGCAATGGTTCCTGCAGATTAGAAGGTAGCAAATATCATCCCACTCTTTAAGAAGGGAGGGAGAGAGATAAAAGGGAACTACAGACCTGTTAGCCTTATATCAGTAGTTATTTTATTTATTTATTTTTTGTTTAGAGATACAGCACTGAAACAGGCCCTTCGGCCCACCGAGTCTGTGCTGACCATCAACCACCCATTTATACTAATCCTACACTAATCCCATATTCCTACCACATCCCCATCTGTCCCTATATTCCCCTACCACCTACCTATACTAGGGGCAATTGATAATGGCCAATTTACCTATCAACCTGCAAGTCTTTGGCTTGTCGGGAAATCTACAGAAGAGCAGTGGGGGGAATTCAAAAAGGAAATGGGGAGGGTACAGGCCCAACATGTTCCCTCTAGGGTAATAGGTAGGAGCAACAAGCCCAGAGAACCATGGATGACCAGAAAGATTCAGGGTACGATGAGTAGGAAAAGAGAGGCTTTTAGCAAATACAAAGAGAGCAAATCAATGGCAGCATTAGTGGAGTACAGAAAGTGTAAGATGGAGCTTAAGAAAGCAATTAGGAGAGCAAAGAGGGGACATGAGAAAGCTCTGGTTGGTAAAAGTAGGGAAAATCCCAAGATATTCTATAAGTATATCAATGGGAAGAGGATAACCAGGGAAAGAGTAGGACCCATTAGGGACCAAGGGGGAAATCTGTGTGTGGAGCCAGAGGACATTGGTAGGGTGTTGAATGAATACTTCACATCTGTTTTCACCCAAGAGAATGAGGAAGTAGATATGGAACTCAGAGAGAGAGACTGTGAGGTTCTTGAGCAAATTGTCATAGGGAGTGACAAGGTATTGGAGGTTTTGGAAGGCTTAAAAGTGGACAAATCTCCAGGTCCAGATGATTTGTGTCCCAATATGCTGTGGGAGGTGAGGGTGGAGATTGCAGGGGCTCTGACCCAAATTTTTAATTCCTCTCTGGCCACCGAGGAGGTGCCAGAGGACTGGAGAACAGCTAATGTGGTCCCACTATTTAAGAAAGGTTGTAGAGATAAGCCAGGGAACTATAGACCAGTGAGTCTCACGTCAGTGGTAGGGAAACTATTGGAGAAAATTCTGAAGGAGAGAATCTATCTCCACTTAGAGAGGCAAAATTTGATTAGGAATAGTCAGCATGGCTTTGTCAGAGGGAGGTCATGTCTTAACAAATTTGATTGAATTTTTTGAGCATGTGACCAGGTGTGTAGATGAGGGTAGTGCAGTTGATGTAGTTTACATGGATTTCAGCAAAGCCTTTGACAAGGTCCCACATGGGAGACTTATCAAGAAAGCAAATGCACATGGGATACAGGGTAACTTGATAAGGTGGATTCAAAATTGGCTTAGCTGTAGGAGACAGAGAGTGATGACAGACAACTGTTTTAGTGACTGGAAGCCAGTGTCCAGTGGCGTACCACAGGGATCTGTGCTGGGTTCCCTATTGTTTGTCATTTATATAAACGACATAGATGACTATGTGGGGGGTAGCATCAGTAAGTTCACGGATGACACAAAGATTGGCTGAGTGGTTAACAGTGAGGTGGAGTGTCTTGGGTTACAGGAAGATATAGACAGGATGGTCAAATGGGCAGAAAAGTGGCAGATGAAATTTAACCCTGAAAAGTGTGAGGTGATACACTTTGGAAGGAGTAATGTGACATGGAAGTATTCACTGAATGGCCTGACACTGGGAAGATCCGAGGAACAAAGGGACCTTGGCGTGTTTGTCCATAGATCCCTGAAGACAGAAGGGCAGGTTAATAGGATGGTGAAAAAGTCCTATGGGACACTTTCCTTTATCAATTGAGGCATAGATTACAAAAGCAGGGAGGTCATGTTGGAGTTGTATAGAACTTTGGTAAGGCCGTGTGCAATTCTGGTCGCCACATTATAGGAAGGATGTGATTGCATTGGAGGGGGTGCAGAGGTGATTCACCAGGATGGTGCCTGGGATGGAACATTTAAGCTATGAAGAGAGGTTGGATAGGCTTGGGTTGGTTTCGCTGGAGCAGAGAAGACTGAGGGGTGACCTGATCGAGGTTTTCAAGATTATGAGGGGCATGGACAGGGTGGATAGGGGGCAGCTGTTCCCCTTAGTTGAAGGGTCAGTTACTAGGGGACACAAGTATAAGGTGAGGGGCAGGAGGTTTAAGGGGGATTTGAGGAAGAGCTTTTTTACCCAGAGAGTGGTGACAGTCTAGAATGCACTGCCTGGGAGGGTGGTAGAGGCGTGTTGCCTCACATCCTTTAAAAAGTACCTGGATGAGCACTTGGCATGTTATAACATTCAAGGCTATGGGCCAAGTGCTGGCAAATGGGATTAGGTAGACAGATCATGTATTTTTAATGCATCGGTGCAGACTCGATGGGCGAAAGGGCCTCTTCTGCGTTGTGTTATTCTGTGATTCTGAGTAGTAGGGAAAATGTTAGAATCTATTTGAAAGGATGTGATAAATGGACACTTGAATAATAATGATTTGATTGGGCATAGTCAACATGGATTTATAAATGGGAAATCATGTCTGTCGAACCTGTTGGAGTTTTTTGAGGATGTCACCAACAGAATTGATAAAGGGGAGTTGGTGGGCGTGGTATACTTGGATTTTCGGAAGACTTTTGAATAAGTCCCCCACAGGAGGTTGGTTAGCAAAATTAAAGCACATGGGATAGGCGGTAATACAGCCATGAACAAAGAGCTGAAATAATTAACGATTTTAACAAATGTATGAGGCCAAATGCTGTGCTGAATTTGTCTTTCGCTTGAAGAAATGTTTTCTCTTTTACACATAAGCAGTAAGTTTCCTGTATAAATTAGAACCAGATGTCTGAGTTGTTCGCAATCTCTGATGCAATCCCTGGATTTTACATTTGATTAGGACTATTACAGCATTTAATCTTCTATGAGAAACATTCTGTACATTAGATGAATTTAGCCCTTTTTATTGTGAAATCAGTGTTTCAATTTATGTGGTAGGTTACTGCTGTAGCAGAAGACAATTTAACTACTTCTTTTCTCAACAGTGATCTGTATGAACATTAAATGATTATTCTGGAACAGTTCAGGTGACCTCAGTAACCTACTTGTGTTTTACTCTCACAGATTATTATGTCAAAGTAACCCCCTCGATACGTTACTTCCTTGAGGTATCTATCATCCGAAAACTTACTTTGAAACATAACTTGTATCATCCGTCACATCATTAAAAAGGTCAGTGTAGTATTGGGGTGGAAATATGGTTGAACTCTTAAGTGATGTTGAACAGCCTTTCAAATATTTTGTAATACATTCTGATTACTGGAGTCTGGTTAAGCGTCATTTCATGCCTTGCAATGGATAGTGCCAACTTTAATTTTAAAGATATATCAAAACATCTATCTGGAAAAAATCTAGAGGTGACATGAGGAACATTTTTTTACACAGCAAGTTATTATGATTTGGAGCACACTGCCTGAAAGGGTGGTAGAAGCAGATTTAATAGTAAATTTCAAAATGGAATTGGATAAATACAGGGTAATGGGGAAAGAATGAGGGAGTAGGTCTAATTGGATAGCTCTACCAAAGAGCCAGCACAGGTATGATGGACCAAATGGTCTTCTTCTGTGCTGTATCATTGCATGATTCTATGATCAGTTACTGACCAGCATATACATTTTAGTCTATTCTAATGCAGAAATAATCATTATTGCAAACTGTCGCTTCTCTTTATTTCAATCATGTAGATGTAAAACAATCCATCTGAATTCCTTGCAAAAGTAAAGAGAACAGAAGACACAGAGTTACTGACAGCACCAGAGAGTTTGTGAAAAACCCCTTTTCTCAAGAGCAGTCATGTCACTAATCTTGACTTCTTTTTTCACTGGTGCTTGTAATTGCTGAAGATCGGCTGTCACTGAATTCCAATTTACTTAAGTAATGCATAGCTTAGATTCCAGGAGGACGTGCAGCTTGAAATCCAGGAACCTGAAGACAAGACACGCAGCCGAGAGTCCAAGATCATGGGGATATAAACGAGGAGCTTTAACCCAAACAAATGGGCATGTTTGGTTTGGGTTGGGAGGGGTGTGAAAGTGTTAAAGTGTTAAAAGTCTGAATCTTCATCCCAACCTACATCCAACCAGCCCACTTCTTTTTTTTTAGAGATACAGCACTGAAACAGGCCCTTCGGCCCACCGAGTCTGTGCTGACCATCAACCACCCATTTATACTAATCCTACACTAATCCCATATTCCTACCACATCCCCACCTGTCCCTATATTTCCCTAGCACCTATCGAAACTAGGGGCAATTTATAATGGCCAATTTACCTATCAACCTTTGGCATGTGGGAGGAAACCAGAGCACCTGGAGGAAACCCACGCAGACACAGGGAGAAGTTGCAAACTCCACACAGGCTGTACCTGGAATTGAACCCGGGTCGCTGGAGCTGTGAGGCTGCGGTGCTAACCACTGCGCCACTGTGCCACCCGTTCATCCCAGGAGCTGAGCTGGAAATTTAACTATTATAATGAGGCTGCATGCCTCATTTTCATTCACCATTTGAAATTTAAGCCTTGCTCGGACCTCAGGAAACCCACCAGCTAAACCAAGGTGAGAGAACGCTGGATCAGGAGGTAAGTAACTATCCACTTAGCTGCTATATCCAACATGCCTGCCCGGCCAATACCCTGCAATCAAACATAGCACCTCTACAATAACTCTGCCAGCCCCCACCACCCCATGTGAAGCCTCCGACCATCCCCTTTCACCGAGATCTCCAAACTCCCACCTATCCAGGCCTCTGCTATCCCCACAAGACCTCTTTCCTCTACCCAGGCTTCCAAATTCCGCCCTCCCCCAACCAACCGATCTGACCTCTAACCTGCCCCACCAGACCTCCAATCTCCTCCCACCCCGAGACCTTGGGTCTTCCCGGACGCCATTGAATTCACCCCAACACCACCCCCAGACCTCCCTATACCGAGGCATCTGATCTCCTCACCAGGCCTCCAACCTCCCCCACAACCAGGCCTCCATCAAACCCAATCCCAGGCCTCCAAGCCCTCGAGCTCCAATCTCAGACCCCCATCCACGCCCCTGGCCTACTGTAATCAGATTCCCCGCCCCACAGGCATAGTAGACATTCCTTCCCCCAATCCTGGTGAGGTTATGGACCTAGCTGGTGCTGCAGCTACCTCCAGATTACTCCCTGCCCGACTGGAAGCCAGGAATGTCAATCAGGCTGGCTTCCGGGAGCGAAACCTTTCAGTGATGACACATACATGCTGTGGAGTTAATACTCCATGTTGTGTGGGGGAGCACCTATTTCCAGTTCTCTCATACTCTACTGGGACCACCCATTCCCAGTGGACCAAGAAAGTGAAAGCTCCCTCCAGATAACCCGGAGCCCAGGATCATGAGGACATACAGACTAGAGTCCAGAAACATAGGGAGCGTACAACGTAGAGTCCAGAAACATGGGAGCAAACAACATAGAATCCAGAAACATAGGGACATACAACCTAAAATCCAGGATCATGAAGACATATAGGCTAGGATTCTGGATCATGGAGCCATACAGCCTAGCTTCCAGAAACATGTGGACATATAAACTAGCATCCAGAAACATGAGGACATATGGCCTAGAGTCCAGGATCATGAAAACATACAGGCTAGGATTCTGGATAATGGGGACAAACTGCCTAGAGTTCAGAAACATGAGGACACACAGCCTAGAGTACAGAACATGAGGCCATACAGCCTAGTGTCCATGAACATATGGATTTAGAACCGAAAATGCAGGAACATGAGGACATAGAGGAGAGTCCAGGGAATTGACAGCACAACAAACATCATCGAAGCTCACTCACTTTTGCTGTCAAAATTTCTAGATTCATTGCTGCAGAAGTGGTACTCTTATATATAACTGATGGAATATTTTGTATAGGTACAGATAATGTCAGGAGAAGATCATGTTCCACTGCAATCCCACTATTTACTTTTGGATCATATTCGTGAGATCATTTTCACAGAAAAGACAAACAAAATTGTTAACTGTGATTCCAAAATACTAATTAAAATTCTAAAATCCAATTTAATGAAGACTGATTTAATCTATTCAGTCAGCCTAAGCATTGGCAAAGCATTGTATGCCTTTGTTCAGGGCTTTTTTTCAGTCGTACGTTGTTTTTTCAGTTGTCTGCTTTTTTGAGACTGTTCATGAAATTTTCAGATTTGTAGGATGATATGAATGGACCTGGCGGCTGAAACAGAAAGTCATCTGGTTTTTGGCAGGTGGCAATTTTTACCACGTTGCCTTTGCTACCTATTTGGAGGAGGGAGTGTGTCTTAAAGGCCCATTCTAGATTATTGCCCAATTAGGGAAACACCTCTAAATTCCTTGAATTCATCATCTCCTTACTTGCAATACACTGTTCAAATTGCTTCAGTCTGGTTTCTACCATGCCCACAGCATCAAGACCATCCTGGTCAAAACTACAAATTACACACGCTTGTGATCTCATTGACCTCATTGACAGTGTTTCACTAAGCCCTCCTGGTCTTTATTATCTTCACCATAGGACCTACTTACATGGGATTCCCTTACAAGGTTCTCCTCTTACCTGTCCCAATGAAGCCTGTGCAACTACAACAATGTGCTCTTGCCCCTGCATGGGAAGCTCTGGAATTTTCCAAGGGTTCATTCTAAGCTGCTCTTCTTCTTCATTTATTTGCTGCATCTGGTGATATCGTGCCACACAAGTGCCAGGCAATGACCATCTCCAACAAGAGAGAATCTAACCATCTCCCCTTGACATTCAATGGCATTACGATCGCTGAATTCCCCACTATCAACATCCTGGGGGCTACCATTGACCAGAAACTGAACTGGAGTAGCCATATAAATACCGTCGCAACAAGAGCAGGTCAGAGCCTATGAATCCTGTAGCAAGTAACTCACCTCCTGACTCCCCAATGCCTGTCCACCATCTACGAGGCACAAGTCAGGAGTGTGATGGAATACTCTGCACTTGCCTGGACGGGTGCAGCTCCAACAACACACAAGAAGCTCGACACCATCCAGGACAAAGCAGTCCGCTTGATTGGCACCCGATCCACAAACATTCGCTACCTCCACCACCGACGCACAGTGGCAGCAGTGTGTACCATCTACAAGATGCACTGCAGCAATGCACCAAGGCTCCTTAGACAGCACCTTTCAAACCCGCGACCTCCACCAACTCGAAGGTCAAGAGCAGCAGATGCGTGGGTATACCACCACCTGCAAGTTCCCCTCCAAGCCACAAACCTTCCTGACTTGGAACTATATTGCCTTTCCTTCACCGTTGCTGGGTCAAAATCCTGGAACTCCCTTCCTAACAGCATTGTAGGTGTATCTATCCCACATGGACTGCAGTGGTTCAAGAAGGCAGCTCACCACCACCACCTTCTCAAGGGCAATTCCCACATCCCAGGAACGAATAAAAAAAATTGCAGCCATGTGGTCAGTGTGTCTGCTGACGACTTCCTCCTCACTTCCTTTGACCACACGATCAATCAGATGACATAACATTAAGTTGTAGTTTAATCACAATTTCCTCCAATTAAGCATCAAGAAGACTGATGTCATTGTTTGTAGCTTTCATATAAAATGTTGTATGCTTGCCACCAACTGCATTCCACTTTCTGACTGCTGGCTCAGGCTGAACCAGGGGTTCAACATTACTCCTTAGCTAAATACAGAATAACATTGCCTGTCTCTGCCCTTACCTTACCCCACTGCTGCAAAGACCTTTATTCAGATTGCTGAGGTCCTTCTTAATAGCCACCTGTCCTTAACCCCTATAAACTCCAAATTATCCAAACCTCTGCTGTCTACATCCCATCCCATAGTGAGTTGCTTCTGTTAAGTTCACAGACCTGAAACGTTAACTTTGTTTCTCTCTCCACAGATGCTGCCAGACCTGCTGAGTATTTCCAGCACTTTCTGTTTTTATTTCAAATTTCCAGCATCCGCAGTTTTTTGCTTTTATTATTACTACTGTGAGTCACATTTGTCCATCACCTCTACCCTCATTGTTGGACACTGATCCCGAGTAGGTCAAATTAAAATATTCTCATACTGTATGAGCTTTGCTCACGCTACATCACCTGCCTTCTGCAGCAGTACATCACCTCCCACACTCTCTGCTCCTCTGACTCTGGCCTCTGGTGCATTCTCTCCCCTGCTTCTCCACGATTGCTGACAGAGCCTTCAGCTGTTATTGCCTTACTGTCTTGAACTTCCTCCCCGAAAACCCTTCTCCAGTTAAAAGCCTTCTAAAAATCCATCACTTTGCCAAGCTTTCAGTCGTCTCTCCTAACTCACAAAGGCTCGCTGTCTAATTTTCTTCCTCTGTGAAGCACCTTGGCATGTTTCTTGACATTAAAGGCACTTTATAAATACAAGCTGTGGTCATCTGCAAATTCACCCAGGTTGGAAGGCAGTTGAGAGCAGAAAGATAGTTGGGGCTAGACTGAGTACTTAAAGCAGCTGAGGAGTACTTAAGGTAGAATGGGAGTACTTGAGAAAGAGTGTAGTGCACTCAGGGATGATTTGGAAGCGGGCCAAACCGGGAGAGCATGGGGCAGAATGAGGAATATTTGCATAATTTTGCAAAGTGGGAGTGATTAAGCTGTCTTTCTGATATGGATTCCTGCTCTTTTGTTCTTCACATTGGACCACAGCTAGGTCAGGCTGTAGAGAATAGGGTTGCAGTTTGGTGCTTCCTGATAGCAGACACTGAGCGCACCAGTTCTGAAGACTCGGTAGCAAGTATCTGGATCTGCCTGAGAAGGAGACAGTTGTTGGGAGTTACTAGAAAATTAGTTTGGTAAATTTAGGGATATGTTTGTGATTATTTGTCTGAATTGTTGAATGTTTATTATACTGGTGGTGAATTGTCCAGAGTAGTCCACAGTTGATTCATGAAGGTAAGGTTTTTATTTTAAATATAGGATGGCAATGGATTCGGCAGAGAGACTTCAAAAACCTTTTTGCATGGAGCCACCTAGTAGCTGGAGCTTAAAGCTACTGGTTGATGTAACAAAATTAAATGAGGAATCTTGCCGGATGTGTGACCAAAATACATGATAACTGGAAGTAAACTTTGTGGACAGGAAGTCAATGACCTATCCAAGATTTTTAATAATATATAGGCATATGAGAGCTAAAAACCGATAGGCTGTCCATCCTGGCATAAATGCTGGGACACAGCCACTGGTGACCTCTGTTATGGACTCTGCTGAAATTTTCAGGGTCAAGGATGTCACCTAATTTGTATATCCACGCAGGTACCCGTACCATTGGTGATGTATCTGGGGTGCTCTCCCTCCTGTAAAGCTCCATACTGCAGAGGAAGTGGCTGTATTTGGGGAGAGATTGCTGGAATTCACTCAAGAAAAGCAACCCTTGGTTCTTTATAAAAGCAAAATACTGCTGATGCTAGAAATCTGAAATAAAAACAAAAAGTGCTGGAAATACTCAGCAGGTCCGGCAGCAGCTGTGGAGAGAGAAGCAGAGTTAACGTTTCAGGTCTGTGACCTTCCTTCAGAACTTGGTTCTTTATGGTCTTCTTTGTTATATTTATATTTATTATATCAATATAAAATTAGATTTTAAAAAAGCTTTTAAATCTTTGAGGATCCAGGCCATGGATTAGCCTGGACCCGTAGGAAGGCCCTACTTTATACTGTGGAGTCAGCCAACATTCCTGTTCTCACCAGATATCCAGCCACAAAGGATACGTTGGGTACCTTTGAGGGTCAAGATTGCAGGCATTTCCAACATAGGGAATCTCTACCCCCCAATCCTTTCCTGTCTGACACTGCACACCTTGTAAGGGGTGGATGGAAGTGTCCAGGTCCTGGCCTATTTCCTAACCTTGCAGTGCACTGCTGTTAGAGTTATGGTGGGAACGTGCCATTGAAGATTTTTGGGCCTATTTAATTTATATGGATATATAACGATTTGAGTAAGGAACTGTTCATGAAGGATTATATAATTTAGAAATAGTTTTTAGCAAACTTTGATTAAAGCTTTTATGACCGGATCAGTCAGAAATTACATTGAGAAGGTCCTGGGATCTAATTGTAGCCTGGTTACATGTTTTATAATGTGATTAATTCCTGGTTCAGCAACATGATTTGTTGAAGTTTGAAGATGTTATTTGTTCAAGGGACAGTGGCCTATGATACTGTGATTTGATTGGTTGAATGAAGAATACTGCGCTATATTAGGCAGACTTTTAAGAATGCAATGATATATGCAAACTAATAAATTAATTCAATTTAATTCAGATAAATGAGGTGAATCTTTATTGAAATAGATGATTTGATTGGAATGAAAATATGATAATGTTACTCTGAGAGTTTGAACTAGATCTAAAGGGTTGAAATTCCACGGAAATTGTCCCCATTAGAGAAAGATCCACAGAAACCCCATAAATATCATAAACAGTGCTTCTTTGTGTTTTCTGAAGATCTTCTGCCGAACTTATGATGGACAATCCGATGCATCCTCAGAGAAATTCTTCCCCATGACAGTTTTTTTTTACACTTGCATTAGTTTACTTTAGGAAAAACTTTTTTTCAAAGCCACAATACTTACATTAATGTAGGATAAGGTAACCTTGAAAACAGTTAATTTTCAAGTTAAATATCTGTTTTCTGTAAAACACAAGGACAGTTATGGTCCATTAGAGTAACTGATGTGAGAAAATACAAAGTATTTTGTTCAATCACACTAACATCAATGCTGCAGAGATCACATCCCACTCTCTTTGCTTCAAGGAACAACACTGTCTCAAAGCTATCAAGGTCTGCAAATAGATTTGGCATTGACAAACTGTGTTTTGTTTTCACTTATTTTTTTCAATCAAGCCAAAATTGGTCCTGTCAGTTGTGTTATAGATGGCTAAAGTCCACAACCAAAATCACCATTAGAGTTGGCAGTTGCCTTGGTCCTGTTTTCTGGAACTCCCTCCCTAAACCTCACCTTTCCTCTTTTCTCTCGCTACCTTTAAAAACCTAATTAAAACACATCTTTTCAACCAAGCGTTCAGTCACAATCATCTCTTCCTCCATGGCTCATATCTGTTCTCCCATTTTTCCACTTTGAAGTGCCTTGGGTCATTTTTATGATGATGCCGGATATAAATACAAGTTGTCGTTATTGCTATTGTGGTGATGCTAGTGCATTTTTAATGTGGCAAAATTGTTTTATGATCACTGTTCCCAGACTCTGGATGAGTATGCCTTTGTCAAAATGTGTGCACACGTTTGGGAAAATGGGAGGATGCCTTGAAGTTCCTAAGAAAGGATGTGTAGCAAAAGAGAATGGCCCTTTTTGGAGTAGAAGGGAAAAATTGAGTTGTAAACTGCCTGACTGAAGGTAGAGCAGAGAACTAATTCAAACTCTTGGGTTCAGAAAATCTGATGGCAGAGGAGGAAGACATTTTCTGGTATCAGAAGGGGTGCCAAGATATCCAACTTTGCAGACATTATAGGGTAGGTAGTCCTGGATATCCCTAGACTGGTGCTTGTCCTGCCACAAACAAGGCCCCATGGAAACTTGTAGCCAGGCTGGGACACAGCATATCCAGGCTGTATCGTAATTCTTGGGCCTTTGGACACACTCCTACCAGACTAACTTGTGAGAGCCTGAAACTGCTAAATGGTGGAAACTTGCATGAGATGAAAAATTGGCAAAGAACTGACATGCACCCCATTTTTGCCCAATTTAAGTTAATTTTTGAAACTAACTGATTCAAAAATTTAAAGCAACACAATTAGTTGACCATGTAACTGAAATCATTCTCTTTAGATTGTCATTTACCGTGGTGAGGAGGATCACTGTAGTTTTGAACTTTTACACCACTGAATCTTTCTAGACTCCAGAGAGTAATTATAAAAGAATCCTGAGTCCCATATGTTGCAATTATATCCATACCATAGATGCACTGCTCATGAGGTCATCAGAATGTCTATAATAGTAAAGAGGGATTAAAGTGGAATTTGTTAAGAAGGGGATACTTCCCCTCTACTCAGCCCTGCATAACCACTGATCTCACCCCATAAACTTCAATGATGTTAAACTAATGGAGGACAGTAATTTGAGAGGGAAGGAAGTCTGTTTAATATTTAAATCAATTATAGAATCAGTGATTTATGGGTGTTTGCTTTACCTCCTGAAATGTTATAAATTCAGAGGCTCTCACTATCATAGACTCCCTCACTCTCTCACAGATACCTAAAAAACATACAGCTGGCTGCAAAATATAAATATGCAGGCTTGATAAGTGATTTAAAATAAAAGCCTGAATTCTGGATATGCCACCTAATCAACGCCCTCAATTATTTCCTGCCCAGAGGCCAATTGAGCCCCTTAAGTGGCCAATAAATAGCCAATTAAGGGTCTCTTCCCGTTGCTGCTGGGATCTTACCAGTGACAGGGTGTGTCTCCGCCACGCAGGGAGGGCATCCTCCATGCGGGCTTTGGGTGGGGGGGGGGGGGCTCACTCCTCCATGGGCAATCTGTGGCCCACAGAGGACACCCACCAGGAATCAGTTTACCCCCGGGACTGCACAACCACCACCCCCCCCACCCCCAACCCCACCGGGGCCTTGCAGACTGGCCCCAGTGACCCTGCCTCACTCACCTTGGGTCCAGGATTCCAGCAGAGGTGGGCTTTTCCCCATCTTTCAGCCCGGCGCCAGGTGCCCTGCCTCCAACACAAAATCCAGCCCTGTGGGTGGAATTTTACCAGGTACCTGAAGGCAGGATCGGTGTTGAGCGGTCTGGGAAAGTTGTAGAAATAGAAGTCGGGCCAGTAACCCTATGTCTTTCCGTCTCCCTCCAGTTTTCCTGGGGGTGAGGGGGATGGGTTGGCAGTGTGGTGGGGAACCCCTGTGAATGACACACGCAATTTATTAAGGCAATTTTAAAGCCAATAAAGAACCATTTTATGGGTGCAATGACTCTTTCCCAACAGTGCACAAGTCATACACCATGTTGGCAACCTGGCAAGGTAAGGAAGGCGAGTGTACAGCGGGAAGGCATTGACACCTCAAGCCATCATTATTACGGCATTATAAAGGGGAAAACCAGCAGTAAATGGCCCAGCCATTGTTTGAGGATAGCGCTAACAGGAACAACACCCTGAAGCAAGTACTTTGAAAAGCTTGCTGAGGGACTAGGTGTCATAGGACTGAACTCAATTGGAGAGTTAAAGGGCAGCATCAAACTTTAAAGCCGTGACCTTAAACGGGGAGGTAGGTTCCACGTACTCTGAGGTAGGTGATTCACTGAGGAGGAGCTGCACCACTCTGCAGCTCAGCATCCACAGCGGCAGGGGCATCAAGCACCACAGGACCAGCAGCTGCAGCATCCAACACAGGAATCGGCATCTTGCAGCAAAGGGAATGGCCAAAGGGCTGCACAGAGAAGAAGACGCTACTCTGTGTACAGTATCTACAGGCCAAGAGTCAGCTTCCTCAACCTGTCAGAGCACCAGTGCCTGTGAAGGCTTCAGCTGTTGTGTCAGGTGGTCACTGACCTGTCCACCCTGATGGAGGACAACCTAAGGCCATTAGGAGCAGAAGGACATCCATTACCCCTGGCAGTGAAGGTAACCATTGTCTTGAACTTTTATGTGTCCAACTCATTTCAGGGTTCAGCCATGGACATCTGCAGGACTTCACAATCAGCAGTCCACAAATGTATTAGCCAGGTCATGGTTACCTTGTATTGGAGAGCATCTCAGTACATCAAGCTGAAATGGATGCGCCCAGTCAAGCCCAGAGGGTTATAGCCTTCACCTTGGTGGCCAGCTTGTTAATACTGAGGCGGGAGGAACACACTGTCTTTTCTAGTTCCACTTCTCCACAGGTCACAACATATATTTAAATGTTTACCCAGTTACCGATATGGTCAATCATATATTCTACTCTTTATCCCAGAATAAAATACACCAGCCAGGTTTCTTTAATAAACAACGAAATTAGCAGTTTATTATAAAACAAAACTTATCCAGTAATGAAGCATAGCATCAACACACAGATTGACATATGATAATTCCCTTTTTAAATATCCCCCCCCCCCCCCCCCCACACACACACACACACACGCACACACACCGGTTAACTGAAAAATAAAGAGATTTTCTCTGCAGAGCTCTTTTACAGAAAAAAACCCAAAAAATTGAATACTTTGGTCAAAAATTTGTTAATTCTGAAGAACAAAAGAGAAGATATGGAAGGATGTCAGTTGTCCCTTTTGGTCTGGTTCCCGGGTATACAGAGATGGATCACTGGGATCTTTTCTGAAGCAGTTCATTCTGGAGATGTCGAGAAGTAGTCTGGTAGGCTTTCCAGGAGAAATGCGGCATCAGAGGTTGCAGTAAACCCACTCTAGATTCGCAGGTTTTTCAAAGAGGTAGAAAAAGATGAACTGACACAATGGATTTCTCCGGGTCTCTTAGAGATGTGCAGGAAAGATGAGTTGGGTGTTTCTCCCTTGGCAGGTTGATCTCCAACTGCTTTTCAACACAGTCCACACCCCAACTCAACCAACACAACTATCTCAAAAGCAAAACCCCAAACAGCAAGTCAGAACCTCCTGACCACTATAAATCATGACATGTCACTTCTCTGTAAACATCTTCCCCAAGTCACCAAGGTTTCTTTTGTTTATTGAGCTTAAGGCATGTGATTTCCAGAAAAGGTTGTTTTCAAACAAGACCTCTCAGTGACCCTTGTAAAAAAAACAACCACAGAGTATTTTCAGTTTTCCCAAATAAACCAATGTCCATAATTCTAACACACAAATCCTCAAAAATTTTTTTTAAAAAGAAGCACTTTATAACAAGCTTTCCTCAGGTCCACTGTACCAATGTGGTGATCATGGCTCCTATGGACTAGCCAGGAGAATTTGTTAATCATTATGACTTCCTGTCATCCAATGTGCTGTTGGTATGCAGCCACCACAAGAGGATCCTACAGGCGTGCGTGAAGTTGCGAGGGAACTGCCATGATGCCTTTATCCTCTGGCAGTCTCAGGTTCCTCAGCTCTTCAGACTTCTGTACATCCTCAGTGGATGGCTCTTGGGTGACCAGGGGTACCCACTGAAGACCTGGCTGCTGACACTACTCACCCCACCACAAAGCACACATGAGGTTCAATAGGTGCCTTCTATCTATGAGGGCCACTATCGAGCAAGGCATTGGCTGGGGGTGCCCTTCAGTGTGGGCCAGCAAGGGTTTCGTGCACAGTGGTGGTTTGCTGCGCCCTTTACAGCCTGGCACTTTAATGAGGGTTGGAGCTGGTGCCAGAGGATGTTGGGAAAAGACAGGCTTCTTCAGAGGAGGAGGACGATGATGAGGATGTGCCAGAGGAGATGACCATTCTTTTTATTTTTAGTTATTTATTTATTTTATTTTAAAAAATTTAGAGATACAGCACTGAAACAGGCCTTTCGGCCCACCGAGTCTGTGCCGACCATCAACCACCCATTTATACTAATCCTACATTAATCCCATACTCCTACCACATCCCCACCTTCCCTTAATTCCCCTACCACCTACCTATACTAGGGGCAATTTATAATGGCCAATTTACCTATCAACCTGCAAGTCTTTGGCTGTGGGAGGAAACCGGAGCACCCGGCAAAAACCCACACGGTCACAGGGAGAACTTGCAAACTCCTGGCATTGACCAGCCTGTGATGCCCTCATCCAGACACATTTCAACTGATGGCAGTGTACCCTTCATTATTCTTGTGCCAGCAATTACCCTGGCACTCACACAGCATCCTCACACATAACTTCCTTCCCACACACAAAGGTTTCTGCAATGATAAGACGTCTCCACATTACATCCTCCACCCTGCATTGTGAGCCTACAGTCCCAAGACGCTCCCATACTTTAACCTACCCACAGTCGTTAGGGGATTGGAAATGGCACATCCCAGGCTTCAACATGAAATGTCTTCTTTGAAATAAAGGATTCATCATTCAACACTAACATTAGAAGCTGTACCCAACTGCCTTTGTGCCACCAAGACTGTTTCAGCATCCTCTTTTTCTTATTTATACATGGTGCTATCCCTGTGGCTGGAGCAGTGCTGGAGACAACCTGCACTTTTGCAGGTTCTGATACTTTAGATGCCCATGTCCTCTGGATGGTGGTACTCCTGAGGGTCCTTCCAAAGACTACCCCACCTGCAAATGTGCAGGGGCAGTCTTGGTCATGGGGATGGGAGTCAGCTGCTGTGCCTCTGTTAAAGGGGCCACTGGGAAGGGCTGTGGCATGGGGGTGCTTTGAAGAGAGTACCCAATACCAGCATCCCTGTTAACCAAGTGTGGGTCAGCACTTGGATGCATTTTCATGTAATGGCCCACCATCGAGGCTACTGTTCACTCAGTGCTTTGCAAGATAGCTGCCACTGTAAGGAGGCCATTGCTGTGTGCCTGCAATCATTCATTGGCCTTTCACATCATCTCTGCATGATGTTGGCCACTCTTTCAATGGAGGTGATTATGTCCTCATATGTCAGAGGCCTAGAGGCATTCAAGAGCCGTAATCTGCAGGGCTACGGACCAAATGCTGGAAAGTGGGATTAGGCTGGGTGGCTTGTTTTTTGGCCAGTGCAGACATGATGGCCTAAGTGGCCTCTTTCTGAGCCATAAACTTTCTATGATTGATTCATGGTTGTGATGGACTCCTCCACCTTCAGCACTGCCTTTGGGAATTCTGTCAGATGACCACACACTTCCCTTTGCTGCTTAGTGTATGATCCCCAAGGCTCAGCACCTGTGTCTACCTGAACATAGCTGGATGCTTTCTCAAGCCTCCAATGGGGACTCTCCATATCAGACTCTGCCTGCAACATCTGCTCCTGTTCACATGTGAAGTGCTCCTCACCTTGTGCCACCCTTTCTATCTGTGATGCTGGACCGACCGAGGTGAGTGTATCTGAGCTGGTGAACCACATGAGTTATGTGACAGTGCTTCCTCAGAGTGCTGCTCCATCTCTGAGCACTGCACTGCCTCCTCTCACATTTGTCGCTATATCTCTGGCGATGCCCCTGCAGGAGATAAAAGACAATAGTCGGTGTGGCACATAGCTAACAGAGAGATGAAGCCCTTGCTTTTTGCTGATGATTATATTTCTCCTACTGGTGAACAGGACTCCATATAAGTCACATGTTGGAGCCATCTGCAAGTTTCATATTTAATGCTTTCACCTGCTCGCTGTGGCACCCCATCTCTCCATCGGCGACAGCATGTACTAATGCCTTCCTGCCAATTTCCAGTGCATCCTCCTCCATTGGCATAAGGATTCCACTCCTTCCTCTCTGTGCCTTTCCCGGGAATTAGATGCTCTCTTCTCCTGCAATAAGAAAAAAAAGTGAGGATCCTTATTACATCAGTCTTCATTTCGGACTTAAGCACAACATTTCAGGGAGCTCACTGTGAGTTGGGTGGTGCTACGTCAACTAACTAAGGCAGAGTGTCAATGCTGTCTATGGAGAAGTAGAGTTAGTGTGCTGCCTGGGCAGACATTCTTAGATGTGGTTGCAAAGAGAGAGCTTCGAAGGATATGTGTGCTGGAGAAGACTATGGAGGTGGGAGATTGATGTTTACCATCGGACCTTTGCATGCCATTCACCTTACCAGACCTCAAGAGGGCATTGAAGTATTTCCTGCACTGGACCAAATCCTCTGCCCACACTCCGTTTGCTCACCTCCTCTACGACCGCCAACCAAGCCTGTTTGGTGAGTCTGACTGGCTTCCTCCTGCCATCATCTGGAAGAAGAACGTACCTCCGTGCCATCACAGCTTCCAGCAATACCTCAAGTGCTGTGTCCATAAATCATGAGGCTGCCCTTCCCTTACTGCCATCCATCTTCCTCCTCCTTTTGGTTCTGCAGCTTTACTGTCCAAACTGTACAGTTCCGTACTGTGCTTGCTGCCAGTGTCCCTTTAAATACTGCACCCTTAGTCAGGTTTCTGACTGCTCCTCCCACCCACCTCTAACTGGACACCAAGCCCGGAGGCGCCCTTTTGATTGGTTGAAGCTCTGGAAAATTTACCTGGAAGGGCCACTACTGAGAGGGTCGGGTTGCCAACCCGGATATGATTCTGATGCTCCATTATATTCTATGTTCATAAGATTCTGTCTTATAACGCAAATATTCCTCTCCCCTTGTATCCAGATGATTATTCAGAGTGTGGTCCATCTAACCTGACCAAAACCTGGCTGGATTTGTGGGTTCAGGTCATTAACATGGCCTTAATGTGCTCCCATCAATCCTGCCCTGAGCAGTGGCCTTTGCCCAGAATCAGGCAGTGGAAATCCAGCCTTCTGGGTCTGCAGTATTTTTAATGTTTCTCAGTCCGGTCATAGAAAAATTGCCTTTGCATTATGCTCATCTATATACTATGCTTCCACCCCCTTGGTTCTCTTCCTCCTCATTCTCCTGCAAATGTTTGCATGCTCCTGAGACTTCCAATATTTGAGTGGCATCCAGGCTCTTCTCTGCCCTAAAGCCTTCTTCTTCTGGGGCAACTCACACAGGCTACACAGCCCTACAGGATTCCCTGCAGCGAAATGAGGTGCAATTAGTTCCTCCCCAGCTCAATAACATATTATGACAATATCTGTTGCTGATACTCCACCCTCCAACTCTCTCTGGTTAACACAAAGATGGCAGACACTTGCTGTAAGATGTCTTTGGTCCTTTTGTCCTCTCCTGAGCTTTACTCAGACATATGGTAATGGGAAATGTGGGCTACATATCTTTTAAATGGTGTCATCTTTGACTGCAGGAGAATGCGGAGAAGAACCATGGGGAAGGAAGCAGTGAATATAGATCAGGATACTGCCAAGGATCCAGTCAATATTTCTATGCCTGGACTTAGAAACATTAGAAATGGTCTTATATGACACACTTTCTCATGACAGCTAATACCCTGATTCAACTGTTTGTGGGAAAGCTCAGAGCCTCAAGCCCTCTCCACTATATTGAATAATGTGCCCTACCTCCACACAAGCATGCAGTTCCACTGTAGATGGGAAAAAACACAGCCCAGGTTGGACTCCATTCAAAGATGTCATCATCATCATCATCGTCATCCATCCGCCACCTCCCCCCACCTTCCTCCTGACCAATTGTGAGCTGTATTTCACCATGCGTTCACCACACTGTCACTAGTCCTTTGCCCCTGGGTACTAGGATATGGGGGAATGAATGACAGTGTGGGTGAAAGTGCTGTGGCAAGAGAGAAACTGGAATGAGAGGGCTTATCTTCCTCTGGAAGATACATCTGGAACCATCTCATCTATAGGGAGTACAGAACAAGAATAATCAATAAAAAACACCTCTCCAGTAATTTGTCTTTCATACTTCATGGTGCAAGTATTGTACCTATCAATATGTAGGTTGTGTATAAAGCACAAATTGTCACAGACATTTATTTGACAATGATGGTAGAATTTACATCACTTCTGTTATGGAGTTTCCACAGAAAAAAATGATTCTGCAAAGAGAATGCTTGCATTGCAGAATTCTCCAGTGATATAATATCACTGTTCCTTGTGAAAATGTCTCTGCAGTTCATCTAGTTCACATCCTTAAGTTTGTTCCAACTCTTTTCGGGTTAATATCAGAATGTAGTTTACAAAGTTTAAATGCTAAATGAATACCAGTTTGCTGACCTCATGAGCTCATTAAACTTCTTGCTGTACTGGAGAGGAGCCAGGAAGTTGGGGAGTTACCACTCACTGCCTGTTCCACCTTCTTCCAAGTGGTCCTACCTGCTATGAAGAATATTTCTAACATTCTCGGAAAAGTTTTTTGCTCTCTTCTTACTTGTTCCTGTAGTAGACATTTCTTCACCTTGCTGCATGCCTGTTCTGCTTGAAGAGCAGTCCAGCTTTAAGTACAGTAACTGCACCCTTACAAGTGCTTTCTCCTCCCAACCCATATATTTCCTGGCCTTTAAAGTCCGTTGCACCAATTGCTCATGGGACTCACCTTTGTCCTGCCAAGTATTTTAAAATGAGTTGGCTCTATCTGGTGGGGCCAGCATGGGGAGAGAAGTTCTGCCCCTCCGCACTTCCTGTTACAGATCACAGCTCCTTGAATTTTGGGCCTTAGTGTATTCATTACTTGTGGACCATGTGGTTTTTATTAAAGCAGCCTGACCCTACATTATACTTCTCCCTCCAGGGAAAATTCAACAAAATTGCATGAAACATTTTTGCCAGTCAGACAGGGCCAGCCTCTTATTACTCAATGAAATATGTACGTCTGTGTTCAAATGTCTTTCAGGTTTAAGAAACTTTTAAAGTCTCTGTTTGCCATGTTGAGAAGCATATAAATGACTATAACAAGCTCATTTTTGAAATAACAGAACATGGCTTAGTGTTTCAGGAATTCTGTATTCGAATAGATTGTAGCATATTTGAATTGTGATTTTGTAGCAAAAAATCCCCCTTCAAAAGCCCCTTCTTATAGTGTATGTGAAACCACATATCGTGCAATTTCTTTATTTGTAATCTGCCTTTATTAGTTTCTCTGAGATAATATTGCAAGGAAATATTACTAGCAATAAGTACTTACTTATGCTCATCTCCATTTGTTTATTTTTTCCCTTCAAAGCTGTAGAGTATATTTTTATGTGAATGCTCTGGGTGTGGAGCCTTGTTTGAAAGAAATACTTTTTTTTATTAGTTTTCAGGACTTGTGGGTGGCTGGCAAGGCCAGCATTTGTTACTCATCCTTAATTGCCCTTGAGAAGGTCGTGGTGAGCTGCCTTCTTGAACTGCTGTAGTTCATCTGGTGCAGTTACAAGCACAGTGCTGTTAGGGAGGGAGTTCCAGGACTTTGATCCAGTGACAGTGAAGGAATGGCAATATATTTTCAAGTCAGGATGGTGTGTATCTTGGAGAGGAGCTTGCAGGTGGTGATGCTCCCATGCATTTGCTGTGCTTGTCCATCTGGGTGAAAGACGTCACGGTTTGGCAGGTGCTGTCGATGGAGGCGTGGTAAGTTGCTGCAGTGCATCTTGTAGATGGTGCACACTGCTGGCACTGTGTGTCAGTGTTGAAGGGAGTGAATGTTTAAGTGGTGGATGGGGTGCTAATCAAGCAAGCAGCCTTGTCCTGGATGATGTCGAGCTCCCTGAGTGTTGTTGGAGTTGCACTCATCCAGGCAAGTAGAGAGTATTCCTTGGACCGCAGCGGCAGTGTCAGTTGGCAGGCGGACCTAGGAGGAGGTGGATCCGGAGCGGGACCTACATAAGAAAGGGCGGGGCTCAAGGTCTACACTTACCTTAGACCGGAGCAGGGCGGCAGTCGGCAGGCTCTCGCTCTGTTCCGGCGCGCGCTAAGTTTCAAAGGAGAGAAAAAAAAACTTACAGTGACATCATGGGAAATCTATAAGCTGATGGGTTGGTAAGTAACAGCTGTTAGTACCTGTAAATAGCATAAAAAATCAGGTGAGAGAAAGTTCTTCTTTTTGAAAACCTCAAAACATACCTTATAAGTGATAAGGTTAGTACGACTGAAGTGTGTTTTTTTGTTTTTAATTAGTGTAATTTATTAATAATTACTAGTGATTATCACTAATTTTTTTATATAATAGGTAGTGATTTTTAGGAAATCACGGTCCCTAGTGTAAATAATCGCAAATTATTTGAGTAAATTAAGGGTAATTCATGGCAGGGCAGCTTAGTAGCGTGGAGTGTTCCTCCTGTGCAATGTGGGAAGTCAGGGACACTTCCAGCGTCCAGGGCGAACACATGTGAAGAAAGTGTCTCCAGTTGCATCTACTCGAAATCAGCATTTCAGATCTGGAGCGGTGGCTGGGGACACTGTGGAGCATCTGCGAGGCTCAGATCATCATGGATAGCATGTACAGGGAGGTGGTCACACTGCAGGTAAAGACTTCTCAGACAGAAAGGGAATGAGTGACTGCCAGGCAGAGCAGAAGAACTAGGCAGGTAGTGCAGGACTCCCCTGGGTCCATCTCCCTCTCTAACAGATATTCCGCTTTGAATACTGTTGGGGGAGATAGCTTCTCAGGGGAATGCAGCAAGATCCAAGTCTGTGGTATCATGGAAGGCTCAGCTGCACAGGAGGGAAGGAAGAAGAGTGGGAGAGCTATAGTGATAGGGGGTTCTATCGTAAGAGGTACAGATAGGTGTTTCTATGGCCACAAGTGTGACTCCAGGATGGTATGTTGCCTCCCTGGTGTTAGG
This sequence comes from Heterodontus francisci, assembly GCF_036365525.1. Classification (NCBI taxonomy): domain Eukaryota; kingdom Metazoa; phylum Chordata; class Chondrichthyes; order Heterodontiformes; family Heterodontidae; genus Heterodontus; species Heterodontus francisci. Next base: position 125,139,655 of record NC_090374.1, read on the forward strand.
GTCGAGGATGTCATGGAGCGGCTGCAGGACATTCTGAAGGGGGAGGTTGAACAGTCAGAGGTCATGGTTCACATTGGTACCAACGACATAGGTAGAAAGAGGGATGAGGTCCTGCAACAAGAATTTAGGGAGCTAGGTAGCAGATTAAAAAGCAGGGCCTCAAAGTAATCTTTGGATTACTCACGGTGCCATGTGCTAGTGAGTATAGGAATAGGAGGATAGAGCAGATGAATGTGTGGCTGAAGACATGGTGCAGGAGGGAGGGCTTTAGTTTCCTGGATCACTGGGTCTGTTTCTGGCGAAGGTGGGACCTGTAAAAGTTGGACATGTTGCACCTGAACTGGAAAGGGACCAACTTCCTTGCTGGGAGGTTTGCTAGTGCTGTTGCGGGAGATTTAAACTAATTTGGCAAGCATATGGGATACAGAGTGTAGGTCCAGTAGGGGGTGATGCACAGCCAAATATAGAAGAGAAATTAAGTCAGTCTGGAAGGCACAGCAAATATGTTAAGGCACAAGCAAATAATGCAAGGCTGGTTTGCATCTATTTTAACGCAAGGAGTTTTACAAGTAAGGCAGATGAATTGAGGGCTTTGATTAACACATAGGAATTTGATATTATTGCTATCACAGAGACATGGTTGAGGGAAGGGCAGGACTGGCAGCTCAATATTCCAGGATATAGAATCTTCAGGCGTGACAAAATGTGGGGAGGGGGTGGGGGTTGTAAAAGAGGAGCTGGCATTACACTATTGATCAAGGAGTCAGTTACTGCAGTAAGGAGGGATGATATCTTAGAAGGTTCCTCAAATGAGGCCATATGGGTAGAACTTAAATCAAAAAGGGGGCAATCACTTGGCTGGCGGTGTACTACAGGCCTCCAAATAGTCAGGGAGAGACAGAGGAGCAGATATGTAGGTAAATCTCAGAGAGGTGTAAAAATAATAGGGTAATAATAGTAGGGGATTTCAACTTCCCCAATATTAACTGGGATAGTCTTAGTGCAAAAGGCTTAAAGGGGGCGGAATTTTTAAAGTGCATACAGGAGAGCTTTTTGAGCCAGTAAATAGGAAGTCCTACAAGAGAAGGGGCGGTATTGGACCTAATCCTAGAGAATGAAGCTGGACAAATGGTAGAAGTGTCAGTGGGGGAGCATTTCAGGGATAGTGACCATAACTCTGTAAGATTTAGGTAGTTATGGAAAAGGACAGAGATGGACCGGAAATAAAGGTACTGAATTGGGGGAAGGCCGATTTCAATATGATAAAACAGGATCTGGCCAAGTGGACTGGAAGCAGCTACTTGTAGGAAAGTCTACATCAGACCAGTGGGAGTCATTCAAAAATGAAATAGTGAGAGTTCAGGGCAAGGTGAAGGGTAGGACCAACAAGTCCAGGGAACCCTGGATGTCAAGGGATATAGAGGATTGGATAAGGAAAGAAAAGGAAGCTTATGGCAGATTCAGGAGGCTGAAAACAGGGGCGGCCCTAGAGGAGTGTAGAAAGTGTAGGGGGTACTTCAAAAAAGTAATTAGGAGAGCGAAGAGGGGGCATGAAAAACACTGGTGGGCAAGATAAAGGAAAATCCCAAGGCGTTTTATAAGTATGTTAAGAGCAAGAGGATAACCAGGGACAGAGTAGGGCCTATTAGGGACCAAAGTGGCAATCTGTGTGTGGAGCCGGAGGACACAGGTGAGGTTTTCAATGATTACTTTTCATCTGTGTTAACTATGGAGAAGGACGATGTAGGTGTAGAGATCAGGGAGGGGGATTGTGATATACTCGAACAAATTAGCATTGAAAGGGAGGAGGTATTAACTGTTTTAGTGGGCTTAAAGGTGGATAAATTCCCAGGCCCAGATGAGATGTATCCCAGGCTGCTATGTGAGGCAAGGGGGGAGATATCGGGGGCTCTGACACAAATTTTCAAATCCTCTGTGGCCACAGGCGAGGTGCCAACTGACTGGAGGACAGCGAATGTGGTGCCATTATTCAAGAAGGGTAGCAGGGATAAACCAGATAATTACAGGCCAGTGAGTCTAACGTTAGTAGTTGGGAAACTGTTGGAAAAAATTCTGAGGGACAGGATTAATCTCCACTTGGAGAGGCAGGGATTAATCAAGGATAGTCAGCATGGCTTTGTCAGGGGGCGATCATGTCTAACTAACTTGATTGAATTTTTTGAGGAGGTGACTAGATGTGTAGATGAGGGTAAAGCAGTTGATGTAGTCTACATGGACTTCAGTAAGGCTTTTGATAAGGTCCTGCATGGGAGATTGGTAAAGAAGGTAAGAGCCTATGGGATCCAGAGCAATTTGGCAAATTGGATCCAAAATTGGCTTAGTGGCAGGAGGCAGAGGGTGATGGTTGAGGGTTTTTTTACGATTGGATGCCTGTGGACAGTGGTGTACCGCAGGGATTGGTGCTGGGACCTTTGCTGTTTGTAGTGTACATTAATGATTTAGACATGAATATAGGAGGTATGATCAGTAAGTTCACAGGTGACACAAAAATTGGTGGTGTCATAAATAGTGAGGAGGAAAGCCTTAGATTACAGAACAATATAGATGGGCTGGTAAAATGGGCAGAGCAGTGGCAAATGGAATTTATTCCTGAGAAGTGTGAGGTGATGCATTTTGGGAGGACTAACAAGAAAAGGGTCTATACAATGGGTGGTAGGACCCTAGGAAGTACAGAGGGTCAGAGGGACCTTGGTGTATAGATCACTGAACGGTTAGGAAGGCATATGGGATACTTGCCTTCATCAGCCGAGGCATAGAATATAAGAGCAGGGAGGTTATGATGGAGCTGTATAAAACGCTAGTTAGGCCACAGCTGGAGTACTGTGTTCTGGTCACCACACTATAGGAAGGATGTGATTGCATTGGAGAGGGTGCAGAGGAGATTCACCAGGATGTTGCGTGGGCTGGAGCATTTCAGCTATGAAGAGAGACTGGATAGGCTAGGGTTGTTTTCCTTAGAGCACAGAAGACTGAGGGGAGACCTGATTGAGGTATACAAAACTATGAGGGGCATAGATAGGGTAGATAGGAAGAAACTTTTTCCATTAGTGGAAGTGTCAATAACCAGGGGGCATAGATTTAAGGTAAGGAGCAGGAGGTTTAGAGGGGATTTGAGGAAAAATATTTTCACCCAGTGGGTGGTTGGAATTTGGAACACACTGCCTGAAGGGGTGGTAGAGGCAGGAACCTTCACACCATTTAAGAAGTATCTAGACGAGCCCTTGAAATGCCTTGGCATAAAAGGCTACGGGCCAAGTGCTGGAAAATGGGATTGGAATAGATAGGTGCTTGATGGCCGGCATGGACATGATGGGCCGAAGGGCCTGTTTCTGTGCTGTATAACTCTTTGACTCTATCACTCTATCACTCTCCTGACTTATACCTTGTAGATGGTGGACAAGCATTGGGGAATCACGAGGTGGGTTACTCACCACAGAATTTCCAACCTCTGATCTGCTGTTGTAGCCACAGTATGTATATGGCTGGTTCTGTTCAGTATCTGGTCAATGGTAACCCCCAGGATGCTTATAGTGGAGATTCAGCGATGGTAATGCCATTGAATGTCAAGGGGAGATGGTTAGATTCTCTCTTGTTGCAGATCAACATTGCCTGGCACTTGTGTGGCATGAATGTTACTTGCACTTATCAGCCCAAGCCTGGTTGTTGTCCAGGTCTTGCTGCATATGGACATGGACTGCTTCAGTATCTGAGGAGTTGTGAATGGTACTGAACATCGTACAATCATCAGCAAACATCCCCACTTCTGACCTTCTGATGGCAGGAAGCTCATTGATGAAGGAGCTGAAGATGGTTGAGCCTAGGACACTACCCTGAGGAACTCCTGTAGCAATGTCCCGGGACTGAGATGATTGATCTCCAGCAACAACAACCATCTTTCTTTGTGCTAGGTATGACTCCAACCAGTGGAGAGTTTTCCCCCTGATTCCCAATACTGTGAATTGTGTATTGCCAAAAGTTAAAATTAGCCCCACGAGGTTCAAGTAGTATGCATCCTATAATACTACTTTTTTTGGGTCAAATGTCTCCTACCCCACTTTTCTGTGAGCTTTTGACTCTGAAGATAAAACCAAAAAGACACATTTTAATAATTCTCAATTAAACAAGGGCTAATGCAAAATGGTGCTCCCACAGAATAACTGCTCAGGCCCCAGAGACACAGCTTATTGAATTGGATGCGTTGGCCCAAATATCCCTTTTGTGGTGCACAAATTTCAGTGAACTGCAAATATTCCAAACACTTGTAAGCTGTGCACGGAATGTGCAGTGTCCCACACTGGAATGTGTCCAGTGTTCCCCTTAACTTTAGACAATCCAATGTAAATTGGTCCCATGCCAAAAGGACTGCTTACTTGTATAAAAAAAAGGTACTGCTGTGATTCCCTTCTTTCCCTTTAGGAGTTTGATTCTTAAAGATAAAATCGAGAGTTTAATATTGTGTTGAAAGTTCTGAGAAAAATTTTTCATCCTTAGTTCTCCCAAAAAATGATAGAATTACCACTAAGGTACTTGGAAAATGAGTCTTGCAATGCAAAAATGCAGTTGCAAACACCAGAAGATAATGCACCAAAAATAATGCAGGTAAAATTTACTTGAAAAGCTAAAGTTAAAATGGGTAAATTCTCAGCATTGCCAGTACAGAGCTTTTCATGTCACCACTGCAAATTGGGAATTTGGGTGCACTGTGCACAATTTTCCAACCATTAATTTAATAAATCAGAAAATAAGGCGCAGTACATCTCCAAATTTCTGACACGTGCCCTTGTGGGAGTCAAAATTGGTCGGATAATTGGGGAGGTGGTGGCATAGTGGTATTGTCATTGGACTAGTAACCCAGAGACCCAGGGTATTTCTCTGCGGACATGGATTCGAATCCCACCACAGAAGAAGGTGGAATTTGAATTCAATTAATAAATCTGGAATTAAAAGTTAGTCAAATGATGGCCATGAAACCATTGTCGATTGTTGTAAAAACCCACTGATTCACTAATGTCCTTTAGGGAAGGAAATCTGCTGTCCTTACATAATGATAAAAGCAAAATACTGCGGATGCTGGAAATCTGAAATAAAAACAAGAAATGCTGGAACCACTCAGCAGCTCTGGCAGCATCTGTGGAAAGAGAAGCAGAGTTAACGTTTCGGGTCAGTGACCCTTCTTCGGAACTGTCCTTACATGGTCTGGCCTACATGTGACTCCAGACCCACAGAAATGTGGCTGACTTTTAAATGCCCTCTGAAATGGCCTAGCAAGCCACTCAGTTGTATCTAACCGCTACAAAGTCAATAAAACAGAATGAAACCGGACGGACCACCCGGCAGCGACCTAGCCACTGGAAACAACAACAGCAAACCCAGCCCTGTCTACCCTGCAAAGTCCTCTTTACCATCATCTGGGGGCTTGTACCAAAGGTGGGAGAGTTGTCCCACAAAATAGTGAAGCAACAGCCTGACATAGTTATACTCACGGAATCATACCTCACAATGTCCCCGACACTGCCATCACCATCCCCAGGTACGTCCTGTCCCACCAGCAGGACAAACCCAGCAGAGGTGGCGGCACAGTGGTATACAGTAGGGAGGGAGTTGCCCTGGGAGTCCTCAACATCGACTCTGGACTCCATGAGGTCTCATGGCATCAGGTCAAACATGGGCAAGGAAACCTCCTGCTGATTACCACCTACCGTCCTCCGTTAGCTGATGAGTCAGTCCTCTTCCATGTTGACCACTACTTGGAGGAAGCACCGAGTGTGGCAAGGGTGCAGAATGTATTCTATGTGGGGGACTTCAATGTCCATCACCAAGAGTGGCTCGGTAACACCACTGCTGGCTGGGTCCTAAAGGACATAGCTACTAGACTGGGTCTGCGGCAGGTGGTGAGGAAACCAACCAGTGGGAAAAACATACTTGACCTTGTCCTCGCCAATCTGCCTGTCGCAGATGCATCTGTCCATGACAGTATTGGGAGGAGTGACCACCGCACAGTCCTTGTGGAGATGAAGCCCGCCTTCACATTGAGGATACCCTCCATTGTGTTGTGTGGCATTACCACCGTGCTAATAGAATTGATTTCGAACAGATCTAGCAATGCAAAACTGGGCATCCATGAGGCACTGTGGGTCATCAGCAGCAGCAGAATTGTACTCTGCTGTACAGAATTGTACAGAATTGCCAAAAGACTTGCAGGTTGATAGGTAAATTGGCCATTATAAATTGTCACTAGTATAGGTAGGAGGTAGGGAAATATAGGGACAGGTGGGGATGTTTGGTAGGAATATGGGATTAGTGTAGGATTAGTATAAATGGGTGGTTGATGTTCGGCACAGACTCGGTGGGCCGAAGGGCCTGTTTCAGTGCTGTATCTCTAATCTAATCTAATCTAATCTAATCTACTCAACCACAATCTGTGACCTCATGGCCCGGCATATTCCCCACTTTACTGTTACCATCAAGCCAGGAGACCAAACCTGGTACAATGAAGAGTGCAGGAGGGCATGCCAGGAGCAGCACCAGGCATACCTCAAAATGAGGTGTCGACCTGGTGAAGCTACCTCACAGGACTACTTGCGTCCCAAACTGCGTAAGCAACATGCGATAGAGCGAGCTAAGCGATCCCATAACCAATGGATCAGATCTATGCTTTGCAGTCCTGCCACATCCAGCCGTGAATGGTGCTGTACAATTAAACAACTAACTGGAGGAGGTGGCTCCACAAATATCCCCATCCTCAATGATGGGGAGCCCAGCACATCAATGTGAAAGATAAGACTGAAGCATTTGCAACAATCTTCAGCCAGAAGTGCTGAGTTGATGATCCATCTCGGCCTCTTCCTGAAGTCCTCAGCATCACAGATGCCAGACTTCAGTCAATTTGATTCACTCCACGTGATAACAAGAAACGACTGAAGGCACTGGATACTGCAAAGGCCACGGGCGCTGACAAAACTCTGGCAATAGTACTGAAAACCTGTGCTCCAGAACTAGCCACGCCCCTAGCCAAGCTGTTCCAGTATAGCTACAACACTGGCATCTACCTGGCAATGTGGAAAATTGCCCAAAGAACAAAGAACAAAGAAAATTACAGCACAGGAACAGGCCCTTCGGCCCTCCAAGCCTGCGCCGATCCAGATCCTCTATCTAAACATGTCGCCTATTTTCTAAGGGTCTGTATCTCTTTGCTTCTTGCCCATTCATGTATCTGTCTAGATACATCTTAAAAGACGCTATCGTGCCCGCGTCTACCACCTCCGTTGGCAATGCGTTCCAGGCACCCACCACCCTCTGCGTAAAGAACTTTCCATGCATATCCCCCCTAAACTTTTCCCCTCTCACTTTGAACTCGTGACCCCTAGTAATTGAATCCCCCACTCTGGGAAAAAGCTTCTTGCTATCCACCCTGTCTATACCGCTCATGATTTTGTTCAGATATTTCCTGTACACAAAAAGCAGGACAAGTCCAACCCAGCCAATTACCGCCTCATCAGTCTACTCTCAATCATCAGTAAAGTGATGGAAGGTGTCATCGACAGTGCCATCAAGCAGCACTTGCTTAGCAATAACCTGCTCAGTGATGCTCAGTTTCGGTTCTGCCAGGGCCACTCAGCTCCTGACCTCTTTACAACTTTGGTTCAAACATGGACAAAAGAGTTGAACTCAAGAGGTGAGGTGAGAGTGACTGCCCTTGACGTCAAGGCAGCATTTGACCGAGTATGGAATCATGGAGCCCTAGCAAAACTGAAGTCAATGGGAATCAGAGGGAAAACTCTCCGCTAGTTAGTGTCATACCTTAGCGCAAAGGAAGATGGTTGTGGTTGTTGGAGGTCATTCATCTCAGCTCCAGGACATCACTGCAGGAGTTCCTCAGGGTAGTGTCCTGGGCCCAACCATCTTCAGCTGCTTCATCAATGACCTTCCTTCAATCATAAGGTCAGAAGTGGGGATGTTCGCTGATGATTGCACAAAGTTCAGCACCATTCGCAACTCCTCAGATACTGAAGCAGTCCGTGTAGCAATACAGCAAGACCTGGACAATATCCAGGCTTGGGCTGATAAGTGGCAAGTAACATTCGTGCCACACAAGTGCCAGGCAATGACCATCTCCAACAAGAGAGAATCTCCCCTTGACATTCAATGGCATTACAATTGCTGAATTCCCCCATTGTCAACAGCCGAGGGGTTACCATTGACCAGAAACTGAACTGGAGAGTAGCCATATAAATACCATGACTACAAGAGCAGGTCAGAGGCTAGGAATCCTGTGACGAGTAACTCACCTCCTGACTCCCCAAAACCTGTCCACCATCTACAAGGCACAAGTCAGGAGTGTAATGGAATACTCTCCACTTGCCTGGATGGGTGCAGCTCCAACTACACTCAAGAAGCTCGACACCAGCTAGGACAAAGCAGCCCGCTTGTTTGGCATCCCATCCACAAACATTCACTCCTTCCACCACCAACACACAGTGGCAGCAGTGTGTACCATCTACAAGATGCACTGCAGCAATGCACCAAGGCACCTTCGACAGCACCTTCCAAACCCACGACCTCTACCAACCAGAAGGACAAGGGCAGCAAATGCATGGGAACACCACCACCTGCAAGTTCCCCTCCAAGCCACACACCATCCTGACTCAGAACTATATCGCCGTTCCTTCACTGTTGCTGGGTCAAAATCCTCGAACTTCCTTCCTAACAGCACTGTGGGTGTACCTACCCCACATGGACTGCAGTGGTTCAAGAAGGCAGCTCGCCACCAATTTCTCAAGGGCAATTAGGGATGGGCAATAAATGCCGGCCTAGCCAGCGATGCCGACATCCCATGAATGAATAAAAAATAAACACTCAGTTTTATAGAACCACTATCAGCAATTCAAGAAGGAGGCCCACCACCGCCTATTCAGAGCAAAAAGGATGGACAACAAATGCCGCTTTTGCCTGTCATGTTCATATTCTGGAAATGAATATTAAAAAGTATTTATGTTACTTCTGTGCACATCAAACAGTCCACCTAGGCAAAGTTTGGTCATCAATGGCTCGTTAACATATGTGACAATAAAGTGCATTTATAGTAAAAAGTGTATTTTCTGAACAAAACAGCCATTCCATACCAACTTTATGCAACAAAACATCCAATAATCCATACAAAACTGAACTATTCACCCTTGTCCATTCCCTTGGTGCCTGTCCTGCAGGTGTCTTTGTTTGCCTAGTACTCCCTCGCAGTGTTACCCTAGTGGCTGCAGCTCGGATGGTGGAAGGTGCTGATATTTAGTGAGGGAGATTGCAGATGACCTTGTATGACACCCTCGAGCAGCTCTAGGCCTATAAGGTCCAGCTTCAGTCTGTACCACCTTGGCATGGGTGGCAGCAATCTGAGTTGACTGGCTGACAGGAAACAGCAAGGGCATAAATGCCCTCATTCTGAGACAGTCAATGCCAGTCCTGCAGGGTGGCACCTCAGCAATCCTAGAAATCTGTTGGGGGACAGTTTGCTGAACTGCTGTGAGTCAGTGTAAGCCCCTTTGAGCCCATTCACAACCATGATGGCAGCAGTCTGAGCCTGCATGGCAACAAGCTGAGATTTCTTGACCTCAATCTGAGTTTCCACTGCAGCACTCAAATATTGGGTGGTTTCTGCTTGTGCTGCAATCGAAGCTGAGACATCAACCATCAGACCTGCATCATGGTCAGCTCCGCAAGTGTTCTCATGGAGTTGGCCACCTCTTCCACGCTAGCAAGGATGGGCTCCAAGCTGTGTGTGAAACACTATGCCAAGTTGGAGTCAGACTCCACCATGCTCCTTGATAGTGACAGAATGCTTTCTGGCAGGTGTTCCAATGCACCAAGCATTTCTGTGTGTATGACCATCAACCTTTCCTATACTCCACCCCAGTGAAGTCCTCATCTGAGTCCTCTGCAGCAGAACTCACTTATGACCTCACCCTCTGAGGAGCTGTCACACGAGCTATCCTTTCCCCCTGTCCTCGCTGCAGCCTGCTCATGCCCAGTGTGCAGATCCGAACCCTATGTTATCCTGTAAAACACATTTGATGTCAGTATCTGAACTGGTGGCTGCGAGTGTCAGATCGAGTGACAGTGTTTCTTCTTTATCAGTCTCTTCATCCTCTAGGCCTTCAGCCTCCCCGCATGCTCTCTGGCCTGTTAAGCCATTCCTGTAGTTTCTCACAGGTCTTCAACTCTTCTGTAACCAGTTCCAGCCTCTGCTGCAGTCAGAATGCAGCTTGCCTTTAAGAGGAGCAGGCTGTCTGTAAGTGGTATAATAAAAGCAAAATACTGCGGATGCTGGAAATCTGAAATAAAAACAAGAAATGCTGGAAATACTCAGCAGATCTGGCAGCATCTGTGGAGAGAGAAGCAGAGTTAACGGTTCGGGTCAGTGACCCTTCTTTGGAACTGGCAAATATTAGAAATGTCAAAGGTTATAAGCAAGTAAAGCGGGGGTGGGGCAAGAGATAACAATGGAGAAGGTGTAGATTGGACAAGGTCACAGAATAGCTGACCAAAAGGTCATGTGGCAAAGACAAACAATATGTTAATGGTGTGTTGAAAGACAAAGCATTAGTACTGATAGGTTGTTAACAGACTGAAGATTGAACAGCAGCAAGTACAAACATGAAAAAAAAACAGTGGGTAAGCAAACTGAACAAACTAAGATGAAATAAAATAAACATACCAAAAAAAATGTAAAAAAAATGCCAGAAGCAAAAATAACTAAAAATAAAAGTAAAATGGGGGGCCCGTCATACTCTGAAATTATTGAAGTCAATGCTCAGTCCGGCAGGCTGTAGTGTGCCTAATTGGTAAAAGAGATGCTGTTCCTCGAGCTTGCGTTGATGTTCACTGGAACACCGCAGCAAGCCCAGGATAGAGATGTGAGCATGAGAGCCGGGGGGAGTGTTGAAATGGCAAGCAACCGGAAGCTCAGGGTCCTGCTTGCGGACTGAGCGGCGGTGTTCCGCAAAGCGGTCACCCAGTCTGCATTTGGTCTCCCCAATGTAGAGGAGACCACATTGTGAGCAGCGAATACAGTATATTACATTGGAGGGATCGTTCCCTCCTCCATTACCCCCACCACCTCGTCCCCTTTCCATGGCACCTTCCCCTGCAATCGTAGGAGGTGTAATACCTGCCCATTTACCTCCTCTCTCCTCACTATCCCAGGCCCCAAACACTCCTTTCAGGTGAAGCAGCGATTTACTTGTACTTCTTTCAATGTAGTACAATGATGGGCCCCCCATTTTACTTTTATTTTTAGTTATTTTTCCATTTTACATTTTTTTTGGTATGTTTATTTTATTTCATCTTAGTTTGTTCAGTTTGCTTACCCACTGTTTTTTTTCATGTTTGTACTTGCTGCTGTTCAATCTTCAGTCCGTTAACACCCTATCTGTACTAATGCTTTGTCTTTCAACACAGCATTAACATATTGTTTGCCTTTGCTCCATGACCTTCTGGTCAGCTAATCTGTGGCCTTGTCCAATCTACACCTTCTCTCTTGCCCCACCCCAGCTCATTTGCTTATAACCTTTGACATTTCTAATATTTGCCAGTTCTGAAGAAGGGTCACTGACCCGAAACGTTAACTCTGCTTCTCTCTCCACAGATGCTGCCAGACCTGCTGAGTATTTCCAGCATTTCTTGTTTTTATGTCTTTAAATGGTGCTAGCCTCACAAGAACTTGAGCCTCCTGTTGAAGTGTACAGCACATTCAGTGCTGGGCTGCACACCACAATCACTATAATTAGCAGGCAGCAGGAAGTTTATGCACTACCTGCGTCATGTTGAATGTGCGGAGGTTACTTGCACACTGCGATCCCCACACCTGATTTCAAGCCTATCTGATTGAGCATCTGTACTGTTTTCAGTCAGCAGTAAAAAAGTCAAGCAGGTTACAAAATTCCATTAAGAAATTTAAAATAAAAGGAATGATTCCCAGTTGGGTGATCCTGATGAGGAGGAATGCTCACAGGAAGTGCTCTTTGAGAAATCATGGATTCACATCCCTGATTTTCCACCAATTTATATAAATAGCTGGAAAATCAAGACTTGCAGGTCCATGATTTCCTAACCAGTAATCGCTGCCAATGCCACTTCTGGTTGAATTTAATCGCTCCACCATTGGTGGCCACACCTTTAGTTGCCTGGGCCCTAAGCTCTGGAATACCCTCCCTGCACCTCTCAACCTCACCCTCCTCCTTTAAAACACTCCTTAAAACCTACCTCTTCAACCAAACATTTCATCATCTGACCGGATGGCTGGAATTTTCATTGCAGGGTCAGGAACCCAATGCCTGGAACATTTTGCTGTGTCATTGTTAGTGGCATAACGTGATTTTCAAATTGCATCTTGTTAATTTGCTCAGGGGCGAATCTGGCACCTAATTAGAGGTGTCGGAAGCATCCTGGGCAAAGATGCTGGTCCTCGGTTGTCACAAACAAGGAGGGTCTTCCTCAGAACCAGAGGCAGATAAGTTCCCATTTGTCAAAGTTCCCTGAGGCCTTAAGGAGCCATGGGCAGGCAATGGAGGAGTCCATGCAGCACATGTGCTCTGTCATGACTCAGGGTTTTGATCGCATGAGCTCCTCCATTGAGAAATTGGGCAACCTCTTAGAGAACCATATGCAGCACCACTCTGAGTGGGTGCAGGAGCAGCACGCTGATATGTACAGAAACAGTGCGACTCTATAGCATTGACCACTCAGTGTCGCTGATGGTGCAAAGGTGCTCGACGAGGATGCAAGCTGAATCCCAGTTGGTGGCCTCATCCAGCATCCATGTGTGCCAGGGTAGGACTCAGACAATCCTAGCGGCAGACAAAGGGGCAACCTCTCACAGGGCACCCGCACCCCCTCCGACTCAGGAGCCATCTGTGTGCTAGGGCCCTGTGACAGACGCAGCCCCTGCCATGACTCAGTTGCGTCAGCCTGTGGAGGATCTCTACAGGCATCTCCAAGGCAAGGATGGAAGCCACGGGCATCTCAGCCAGAGGCAGTGAGTAGGGAGCAGGCTGCCTCCAGCTCATCGTCTGCCACAGGGGGAACACCCTGTAGATGTGTTAGGGAGATGAAGGCACTACGCTGTTGAATTCACTTAATGGGTCACCTGGATACTATTATCTACATTTGACTGTTATTTTGTTTGCCTCACATTATAACTGCTTTATGTCACCACTCTTACAGGTGTTGGTCTTATCTCAAAAGGGAGATGTTGCATTGTGGGACAGGTGGCGGGAATGTGTGGCTCTGGGAATGTTATGTACCCATGCCTTATGATGTTGGACAATGGTGGTTGGAGGAACCCTCCATCTGCATGTTCATGGTCATCAATAAGACCTCGTAGTTAAGGGTCATAGCGGTGAAATAGTTCTGTACGCTGGGAGGTGAGTTTAGGGATCTTCAGCCACAAGGGCTCAGGTGAAATCAGGTGAAGCACTGCTGAATCAGTGTGGCCCTTGCTGCCATGCCAGCCTGAGTTCACCCTGAGGTCTGGGTCAGCATTAACAGGCATCCTCTGCTGCCTGGGCACCGGCCACCTCTTGAGCGATTCCTTCTCCTTCTTCCTCTTCTTCCTTCTCCCAGTCCTTCTCCAAGGTGGACTGGCATTCTAGCTCCTCCTCCTCATCCATCTCCAGGCCTCTTTGCGGTGTCATGTTGTGCAGGGTGCAGCAGACGACCATAATGCAGGAGACTCTGGCTGGCTCGCACTGGAGGGCACCACCTGAGTGTCAAGGCAATGGGAACACATCTTCAAGAGGCCAATGGTCTGCTCAATGCAGGTCCATGTTAGGAGATGGCTCTGGTTGTAGCACCTTTCTTCATTCATGTCTAGGCCGTTGTTCGCCACTTTGCCAAGTGATTTTGCCAAGGGTGGGACAGGCCGATGATGGCCACTTAAGGGCCTCTTCCTGCTGCCGCTGCCCCTATCATGGTTCTGGGAGGGAGAGGAAGGGGTAACAGCAGAAGTACAGGAAATGGGATGGATACAGTCGAGGGCCTTTTGTATCTGTTGTCATCTTTTTGCTGTTTTTCTCTGTTCCTTTTATTTACAATATTCTCTGTGATTACACATTTCTGTTTCTTTATGTTCAGGAACATTTTCTTTCATTTAGATTCACCATCTGGTAGACTGTCTATGAGGTTAGAAGACCTGGCAATGTAATGACTGAGAAAGTGCAACAACGGCCACAGGGGAATCTTATGGGATTCATATTCATGTACATGTATTGCATCTGGCATTGGGGCGAGACAGGAAATTGCACGCATTAGCAGCTGTGTTAAAATTTAAGGAATTTAAGTAGGAAAGATGATTAGATTTTAAAAAGAATTATTAATGTTGCAACTATTAATTTCAGCTTATTTACCGGCTGATTGGGGTTGGCAAAACCCAATAGCTGATTCCTGGTGTTCTGGGCGCTCTTCCCCTGTTAGAAGGGAAAGAGAGTGAGAGTAATGGAATGTGTTGAACAGATGGATGGACAACATTTGTTGAGGGTGACTATGAGGGAGAGGCGTGGCATTGCATTAAGATGACAGTGAGTGTCAGTGGTGGATGGTCAGATGAGGATGTGAGGGAGTGCATAGACAGAGAGTGATGGGTGCACCTGGCAGTTAAGTTGGTGTGAGAAGTGATGTGAAGGAGTAATTTTGAAAAGGCCAAGGGAGGGTGTTGGTGTGATATGCAGATCAGGGTGTAGTTTAATGTTCCATTGTATTCACCTTTCCTGCACAAATTAAACATAGAAACACAGAAAATAGGAGCAGGAGTAGGCCATTCGGCCCTTTGGCCTGAGCTGCCATTCAAAAAATATCATGACTGATCGTCTAATTCAGTACCCTGTTCCCGCTTTCTCCCCATATCCCTTGATCCCTTTGGCATTAAGAAATATATCTGTCTCCTTCTTGAATATATTTAATGACTTGGCCTCCACTGCATTCTGCGGTAGAGAATTCCACAGGTTCACCATCCTCTGCATGAAGAAATTTCTCCTCATCTTGGTTCTAAATGGCATAGTCTGTATCCTGACTCTGTGACCCCCTGGTTCTGGACTCCCCAGCCATTGGGAACATCCTCCCTGCATCTAGCCTGTCTAGTCCTGTTAGAATTTTATAAGTTTCAATGAGATCCCCTCTCATTCTTCTAACACTAGTGAATATAGGCCTAGTCGACCCAATCTCTCCTCATACATCAATCCTGCCATCCCAGGAATCAGCCTAGTAGATCTTTTTTGCACTCCCTCCATGGCAAAAACATCCTTCCTCAGATAAGAAGACCAAAACTGCACACAATAGCCAAGATCTGGTCTCACTAAGGCCCTGTATAACTGCAGTAAAACATCCTTGCTCCTGTACTCAAATCCTCTTGCAATGAAGGCTAACATACCATTTGCCTTCCTAATTGCTTGCTGCATCTGAATGCTTGCTTTCAGCGACTGGTGTACAAGGACACCCAGGCTTCGTTGCACCTCCCCCTTTCCCAATCTATCACCATTCAGATAATAATCTGCCTTTCTGTTTTTACAACCAAAGTGGATAATCTCACATTTATCCACATTATACTGCATCTGCCATGCATTTGCCCACTCACTCAACTTGTCCAAATCACATTGGAGCCTCTTTGCATCCTCCTCACAGCTCACATTCCCCCCAATCTTTGTGTCGTCTGCAAACTTGGAAATGTTACATTTAATTCCCTCATCCAAGTCATTAATATATATTGTGAATAGCTGGGGCCCAAGCACTGATCCCTGCGGTACCTCACTAGTCACTGCCTGCCACCCGGAAAAAGACCCGTTTATTCCTAGTCTCTGTTTCTTGTCTGTCAAGCAATTCTCAATCCATGATTAGGTCATTAAACCGCTTCCAGCACTGTATCCAGGAGCCTGATACTACACTTCTGCTGCTAACCCCCTCAGCAATCTACAGCCAAGCCTTCTTCCTCTCATCGGCAGGAAAGAGTATCTCCCTGTAGGCCTTTACACAGCATGGCATGGCATCTGTCAACTGAGGCACAGACTTGCCATGTGAAGAATCCATTACACCATTGCTTTCTCTGTTACCTCACCTCTACAATCCTTCAGCTGTCATCTTTGCAGTATCCCTTTAAAAAGTTCAGCTGGAATAGACTTATGCGTGTTGTCGTCACGGCCGCTTGTGCTAATTAGTTGGTAAACCCAGAAGTCAGATGCAAATGCAGTGGCTAGGTTAAAGAGCCACGGGCAGATGCGCTGCAGTTACTTCCAGGTTTTTCACATGCTACTAGTCCCCACCCTCTGCTCCTAGCATGTTGCCACTTTAAAATCCTCCCATTATTTTTGCCATGCCTTTTTATTTAGTTGTTCCTGTCCTATTAAAGATTTACATCACGAGAATTAGTGGACAATCTTCTACTAGCTTAGTTTCTACATGAATGCACTGTTATCAAAAAGAAAAATATTTCTTCAGAAAAGGTAAACAAATTGAAGAAGTCTTTCAGAAAGCATCAAAAAGAAATTATGACAGAAACATGTCATAACATCTCCTACCAAGCAGCAAACATTTTTTTAAAAAGCTAAAAGCCTAGGAGGAGAAATTGGTTTCTGTCGCTCCTGTATTTTAGGCACGCACCTATCGACTCCCAGAGGCGGCACAGTGGCGCAGTGGTTAGCACCGCAGCCTCACAGCTCCAGCGACCCGGGTTCAATTCTGGGTACTGTCTGTGTGGAGTTTGCAAGTTCTCCCTGTGTCTGCGTGGGTTTCCTCCGGGTGCTCCGGTTTCCTCCCACATGCCGAAGACTTGCAGGTTGATAGGTTAATTGGCCATTATAAATTGCCCCTAGTATAGGTAGGTGGTAGGGAAATATAGGGACAGGTGGGGATGTGGTAGGAATATGGGATTAGTGTAGGATTAGTATAAATGGGTGGTTGATGGTCGGCACAGACTCGGTGGGCCGAAGGGCCTGTTTCAGTGCTATATCTCTAAACTAAACTAAACTAATCATGCAGAGCAGGCAGATTATGACTATAATCAGTGTGCAATGCTCATTTGATGCCAGTGCTGCCATTTTCCTACACCCTCTCTTAACCTCCCAAAGCTGAACACACCGTAACACAATGAAACATTGGTCCCTTGGAGAAATTGTCATGGGAAATGAGGAAATGGCAGAGACATTGAACAAATATTTTATGTCTGTCTTCACAGTAGAAGGCACATACCCTAAATAGAGGGTAACCTAGGATCTAATAAGAGTGAGGAAATTAAGGTAATTGATAGCAGCTGAGAAAAAGTACTGGAGAAACATAAGGGACTAAAATCTAACAAATCCCCAGGACCTGAATGGCCTACATCCTAGGGTTCTAAAAGAAGTAGCTGCAGAAATAGTGGATGCACTGGTTATGATTTTCCAAAATTCCCTTGATTCTGGAATGGTCCCAGTGGATTGGAAGTTTGCAAATGTAATACCGCTATTCAAGAAAGGAGGGGAAAGAAAATAGGGAATTACAGGCCAGTTAGCCTGACATCAGTCGGGGATGTGCTGGAATCTATTTTTAGGGAAGTCTTAACAATGCACTTAGAAAACCATAGTATGATCAGACTAAGTCACCATGGTTTTATGAAAAGGGAATCATGTTTGACAAATATATTAGAGTGTTTTGAGGATGTAATTAGTGGGATGGATGAAGGGGAACTAAGTATACTTGGATTTCCAAAAGGCGTTTGATAAAATGACATATAAAAGGTTAATATGCAAGATAAGGGCTCATGGAGTTGGAGGTATTATAATAGCATGGATAGATGATTAGTTAATGGACAGGAAGCAAAGAGTAGGGATAAATGGGGCATTTTCAAGTTGGAAAGCTGTAACTAGTGGAATGCCACAAGAATTGGTCCTGGGGCCTCAGCTATTTACAATCTAAATTAATGACTTAGACAAAGAGACAAAGAATAATTTATCTAAGTTTGCTGACAATACATAGCTAGGTGGGAATGCAAGCTGCGAGGAAGACACAAAGAGGCTGCAAAGAGATATAGACAGGTTAAGTGAGGAGACAACAAGGTGGCAGATGGGGTATGATGTGGGAAGTGTGAGGTTATTCACTTTGGCAGTAAGAATAGAAACGCAGAATATTTTTTACAAGGCATGAAACATCTAAATGTTGACATTCAGAAAGACTTGGGTGTACTTGTACAAGGAATGCAGAATGTTAGCATGCAGGTATAGCAAGCAATTAGGAAGGCAAATGGCATGTTGGCCTTTATTGCAAGGGGATTGGGGTACAAAAATATGGAAGTCTTGTTACAGTTATACAGGACTTTGGTGAGACCACACCTGGGGTACTGTGCGTAATCTTAGTCTCCATATTTAAGGAAAGATATACTTACATTAGAAGTGGTACAGAAAAGGTTCGCTAGATTGGTCCCTGCATGAGAGGATTGTCCTATGATCAGAAGCTGAGTAAATTGGGCCTATACTCTTCTGGAGTTTAGAAGAATAAGAGGTGATCTCATTGAATCACAAGATTCTGAAGGGTCTTGATAGGGTAGACATTGAGAGGTTGTTTCCCCTGGTTGTGGAATCTAGAACATGGGGGCACAGTTTCAGCATAGTGGTAATGTCACTGAACTAGTAATCCAAAGGCCTAGGCTTATGTCCTGGGGACATGGGTTCAAATCCCATCACAGCAGCTAGTGAAATTTTTTAAAATTCGTTCCTGGGATGTGGGCGTCGTTGGCTAGTCTGCAATTAATTAATAAAAATCAGGAATTGAAAGCTCAGATCAGTCTCATGGCACCATTACTAATATTAAACGTCGTAAAAACCCATCTCGTTCACTAATGTCCTGGAGGGAAGAAAATCTGCCACCTTACCCAGTCTGGCCTATATGTGACTTCAGACCTACAGCAATGTGGTTGACTCTTAACTGCCCTCTGAAATGGCCGAGCAAGCCACTCAGTTATCAAGGGCAATTAGGGTTGGGCAACAAATGCTGGCCTTGCCAGCAACGCCCACATCCCATGAAAGAATCTTTTAAAAAGGATAAGCTGCTGATCAATTAGGACTGAGAGGAGGAGAAATTTCTTCACTCAAAGGGTTGTGTTTCTTTGGAACTCTCTACCCCAGAGGGATGTGGGTGCTCCATTGTTGAATATATTTAAGGCTGAAATAGACATATTTTTGGTATCTCAGGGAATCAAGGGATGTGGGGAGTGGGCGGAAAGTGGAGTTGAAGCCAAAGATCATCCATAATCGTGTTGAATGGCGGAGTAGGCTCAACAGGCTGTATGGTCTACTCCTGCTCCTATTTCTCATGTTCTTATGAAACATGTTACTTAAAGGGATCATGAACTTCTTACAGGCTAGTTGCTGGATTATTTCTTCTGGCTGCTGGTGCAATTGTATGCATTTTTGGAGGTTTACTATACTTACGAAAGTTTTACTAATGCTGAAGTACTTTTTTGTTCATTTAAAAGTTTATGTCGAGAAAAGTTGCTTCCAGACATGGGTGGCCTGTTACATCTTTCCTTTGGAATTGGGCCTGACTGGGAGAATGAAATGAGACCACACAGAACAGGCAAGCTGCTAGCAGAGGGAGGCGGAGAAGGTATCTCAGCAAGAGACCAATCCGCAAAGGATCTTTAGGCAGCAATTCTCAACTTCACCAATGCTTGAAATGTTGTCTCTTCACTAAAGAGGTCATGACTGAAATCTGCCAAATACTGCAGCCAAAACTCCAACTTCAAAGTAGGACAAGGGCATAATTGCCTGTGGCTGTCAAGATGACCGTGGTTCTTAACTCTTCTGTGTGTGGCACCTTCCAGGTTGCTGCTGGAAATATCAATAATATCTCACAGTTTTCAGTATTCTTTTGCATGAGGGAGATCACTGAAGCTCTCCATACACAGAGAGACAACTTTATCTCATTAAAATTAAAGCAAAATACTGCGGATGTTGGAAATCGGAAATAAAAACAAGAAATGCTGGAAACATTCAGCAGGTCTGGCAGCATCTGTGGAGAGAAAAGCAGAGTTAATGTTTCAGGTCAGTGACCTTTCTTCAGAACTGGAAAATATTAGAAATGTGAAAGGTTATAAGCAAGTAAAGTGGGGGTGGGGCAAGAGATAACAAAGGAGAAGGTGTAGATAGGACAAGGTCACAGAATAGCTGACGAGAAGGTCATGGAGCAAAAGCAAACTAAAAGGAAGACAAGGAAGACATATTGGTTGTAATTTTCCCATATTCCCTAGTTTCTGGAAAGGTACCATCAGTTGGAAAATAGAAAATGTAACTCCTCTATTCACGAAAGGAGGGTGACAGAAAGTAGGAAACTGCAGGCCAGTGAGCCTAACTTCTGTCATAAGGAAATCCTAGAATCGATTATTAAGGAGGTTATAGCAGGGCACTTAGAAATCTCAAGGCAATCAGGCAGAGTCAACATAGTTTTGTTAAAGAGAAATTATGTTTGACTAATTTATTAGAGCTCTTTGAGGAAGAGACAAGCAACATGGATAAAGAGGAACCTTTAGATGTGGTGGACTTGGATTTCCAAAAGGCATTTGATAAGGCACCACATAAAATAAGAGCTCATGGTGTAGGGGGTAACATATTAGCATGGATAGAAGATTGGTGAGCTGATAGGAAGCAAAGAGTAGGATCAATGGGTTATTTTCTGGTTGGGAAGCCACTACCAGTGGAATGCCAGAGGGATCGGTGCTGGGGCCTCAACTATTTACAATCTATGTAAATTCACACCACACATTTGCCAGGCAATGACAATCTCCAATAAGTGAGAATCTAACCATCTCCCCTTGACATTCAATGGCATTACCATTGCTGAATTCCCCACTATCAACATTCTGAGGTTTACCATTGACCAGAAACTGAACTGGAGCAGCCACATAACTACTGTGGCTACAAGAGCAGGTCAGAGGCTAGGAATTCTGTGGCAAGTAACCCACCTGCTGACTCCCCAAAGCCTGCCCGCCATCTACAAGGCACAAGTCACGAGTGTGATGGAATACTCTCCACTTGCCTGGATGGGTGCAGCTCCAACAACATTCAGGAAGCTCGACACCATCCAGGACAAAGCAGCCGCTTGATCGGCTCCCCATCCACCACCTTAAACATTCACTACCTCCACCACTGATTCACAGTGGCAGCAGTATGTACCATATACAAGATGCACTGCAGTAATTCACCCCAGCTCCCTTGACAGCAACTTGCAAACCTGCAACCTTTACTACCTAAAAGGACAAGGACAGTAGACACATAGGAACACCACTGCATGCAAGTTCCTCTCCAAGTCACACACCATCCTGACTTGGAAATATATCACCGTTCCTTCACCATCACTGAATAAAAATCCTGGAACACCCTCCCTAACAGCACTGTGGGTGTACCCGCAGCAGATGGACTGCAGCAGTTCAAGAAGGCAGCTCACTATTACTTTCTCAAGGGCAATTAGGGATGAGCAACAACTGCTGGCCTTACCAGTGCTGCCGACATCCCATGAAAGAATAAAACAAAATGACTTGGATGAGGGGACCAAATGTATGTTTGCTAAGTTTGCTGATGACACAATGATGGGTAGGAGAGTAAGTTGTGAGGAGGATATAAGGAGTCTGCAAAGGGATTTAGATAGATTAAGTGAGTGGGCAAAAATTTGGCAGACAGAATATAATGTAGGAAAATGTGAACTTGTCCACTTTGGCAGGAAGAATAGAAAAGCGGTATATTATTTAAATGGACAGAGATTGCAGAACTCTGCGGTACGGAGGGATCTAAGTGTCCTGCTACGTAATCACAAAAAGTTAGTATGCAGGTATAGCAAGTGATTAGCAAGGCAAATGGAATGTTGTCATTTATTGCAAGGGGAATGGAATATAAAAGTAAGGAAGTTGTTCTACAGTTATACAGAAGTTGGTGAGACCACATCTAGAGTACTGCGTACAGTTTTGGTCTCCTTACTTAAGAAAGGATATAATTGCATTAGAGGCAGTTCAGAGAAGGATCACTAGGCTGATTTCTGGGATGAAGGGGTTATCTTATGAGGAAAGATTGGACAGGATAGGCCTGTATCCATTGGAGTTTCGAAGAATGAGAGGTGATCTCATTGAAACATGTGCACACCTTCGTGCAGCCTGATGACGTCAGTGGCCGGCTGCGTTGTCAGGAATCACTTTGTAAAATTAAAGCGCATGGGATTGGGGGTAGTGTATTACGATGGATAGAAAATTGGTTGGTGGACAGGAAACAAAGAGTAGGGATAAATGTGTCCTTTTCAGAATGGCAGGCAGTGACTAGTGGGGTACCGCAGGGATCGGTGCTAGGATCCCAGCTATTCACAATATACATTAATGATTTAAATGAGGGAACCAAATGTAATATCTCCAAATTTGCAGATGACACAAAACTGGGTGGGAGGGTGAGTTGTGAAGGGGATGCAGAGAAGCTTCTGGGTGATTTGGACAAGTTGAGTGAGTGGGCTAATGCATAGCAGATGCAGTATAATGTGGATAAAAGTGAGGTTATCCACTTTGGAAGCAAAAACAGGAGGCAGATTATTATCTGAATGGCTATAAACTGAGAGAGGGGAATATGCAATGAGACCTAGGTGTTCTCGTACACCAGTCGCTGAAGGTAAGCATGCAGGTGCAACAGGCGGTAAAAAAGGCAAATGGTATGTTGGCCTTCATAGCGAGAGAATTCGAGTACTGGAGCAGGGATGTCTTGCTGCAATTATACAGGGCCTTGGTGAGGCCATACCTGGAATATTGTGTGCAGTTTTGGTCTCCTTATCTGAAGAAGGATGTTCTTGCTATACAGGGAGTGCAGCGAAGATTTACCAGACTGATTCCTGGGATGGCGGGACTGACGTATGAGGAGAGATTGAGTCGGTTAGGATTATATTCGCTGGAGTTCAGAAGAGTGAGGGGGATCTCATAGAGACCTATAAAATTCTAACAGGACTTGACAGGGTAGATGCAGGAAGGATGTTCCCGATGGTGGGGGAGTCCAGAACCAGGGGTCATAGTCTAAGGATATGGGGTAAACCTTTCAGGACTGAGATGAGGAGAAATTTCTTCATCCAGAGAGTGGTGAGCCTGTGGAATTCGCTACCACAGAAAGCAGTTGAGGCCAAAACATTGTATTTTTTCAAGAAGGAGTTAGATATAGTTCTTGGGTCTAAAGGGTATGGGGGCGAAAGCAGGACCACGCTACTGAGTTGGATGATCAGCCATGATCATAATGAAAAGCAGAAGGGCCGAATGACCTACTCCCGCTCCTATTTTCTATGTTTCTATGCCCCTTTGCGACATCATATGAAAACACAATATCTGATCCCACAAGTACACTGGCAAGCCCAGCTCTAGATCACCACCATTTCTCTCGACCCCTCCACTGTCTCGAAATTGTCAGACTGCTTAGTTAACATCCAATACCGGATGAGCAGAAATTTCCTGCAACTAACTATTGGGAAGACCAAAGCTATTGTCTTCAGTCCCAGCATAAACTCTGTTGCCTAGCTATCAACTCCATCCCTTTTCCTGGCAACTGTCTAAGGTTGAACCAGACTGTATGCAAACTTTGTGTCATATTTGACCCTAAGATAAGTTTCCAACTACATGTCCATGCCACCACTAAGATCTCCTATTTCCACTTCCATAATATCAACTAACTTCGCTCCTGCTTCAACTCATTTGCTGTTGAAACCCTCATCCATGCTTTCATTACCTCTAGACCTGACTATTCCAATGCACTCCTGGCTGGCCTCCCACATTTTACCCTCTGTAAACTTGGGGTCATCCAAAACTCTGCTGCCCATGTCCCAACTTGTACCAAGTCCTGTTCACATCATCATCCATGTGCTCGCTGACCTACATTGGTTCCCAGTTCAGCAACCCCTCAATTTTAAAATTCTTATCCTCGTTTTCAAATCCCTCTGTGGCCTCACCCCTCCCTATCTCTATAATCTTCTCCAGTCCCACAACCCACCAAGATATCTTCACTGCTTCATTTTCAGCCTCTTGAGCATCACCAATTTTAATCGCTCTACCAGTGGTGGCCATGCCTTCAGCTGCCAAGGCCCTAAGCTCTGGAATTCCCTCCTTACACCTCTACTCTACCTCTCTCTCCTTATTTAAAACACTCCTTAAAACCTACTTCGTTGTGGCCCGGTGTCAAATTTTGCCTTATAATGGTATTATGGAGCATCTTGGGATGTTTTTATTATGTAAAAGCACTATATAAATACAAGTTGTTGTTGTTGCTTTTATGAGGGAACAGCCCTTGCCACCAACCAAGAAGCTGAAGAGCAGGAGCACCAGGAAGAGGAGGAGGAGCAGGAGGAGGGTGGAGGGGAGAGGAGGAGGAAGTGGAAGAGAAGGAAGTGTAATAGGAAATGAAGGAACAGAGAGACAAAGGGAGGCTACAACCTAGATAGCCCCTTTTTGTCCGAGCTCTATGTGCTGAAATAATTAACGATCTATACCAGTAACCTCAACCACACTCTCCATTCACCAACTGTCCTAGGCTGCTTACCTTTTCACTATCACTAACCATCACATCATTCTGCCTTTGCCAACACAAAAATAAAGAAAATACATATTCCAATCCAACTTTATAAATTCAATCATGAATACAAAAATAAACCAATCACCCTTATGGATTCCCTTAGTCCCTGTCTTCTGTGTGCCTTTGCCTCTCCTAGTGCTCCTACAAGGTGCTTCTCCAGTGGCTGCAACATGGGAAGGCTGCTGATCTCAAATTGAGACTGCAGATGGCCATGGAGCACAGCCTTGAGCAATTCTGGGCCTTGAAGGCCCAACTTCCGACTGCACCATCTCGGCCTGGGCTGCAGCAGTCTGGGCTGGCTGGCATTGGTGGAATGGCAGGTTGGGAGTAGGAATGCTGTCATCCCAAGAAAGGGAAGCAGGGTCGTACTCCATAGAGCCACTGCCACTCCCTGGGATGACATCTTAGCTATCTTACTGATCTGTTAGTGAACAGCTTGCTGGACTGCTATGATGGGCTGGAATCCGTTATCCAGTGTTATCCAGAACTATGATGGCAGCGGACTAACCCTCCACTGCAGCACTCAGACCTTTGATGGAAGCAGTGACACTGGCCTTATAGAGATAGGGAGGGGTGAGATGCAATGGAAGCTGTGACACTGGCCTCCATTATGGTGGGCTCCACAGGTGTGCTAATGGAGATGACCATTTGTTTATTTGACAAGGTAGAAACAGGGAGCAAAGTGAAGACAAAAAGTGAGAGATCACAGACAATGTGGATCACTTGATACCATTTGTTGCCTTACAAAAATCTATTGATCTCAGTCTCAACAATTTCAATTGACTCTGCATCCACAGCGTTTTGAGGGAGCAAGTTTTGGATTTCCACCACCCTTTGTGGGAAAGGTGCTGCCTAAGTGACCAAGCTCTAATTTGAAGATTATGCCCCCTTGTTCAGGATTCCCTCAGCAGAGGAAATAATCTTTCTGTATTTACCCTATCAAATCAATTAATCATTTTAAAGACCACAATTATATCTTCCCTCAAACTTTTGTACTCAGGGGAATACAAACCATGTTTCATTCCAGATGGTCAAAGTGTGCATCAATTCAAGCCTGGTCTAAGTAGACAGAAATTGAGCTAGGTTTAATTTCAATGTGCCATAGGTATATAAAAGAAGCAGTGGAATATTTTCAATGAAACCATTTTAGGCCTGTGTAAAGTACAAGCTGTAAAATCATACTTGGCAATAGACACGAAAGTGATGCCGGTCCAGCTATGTAGTTCTTATACAGGTTTTCCAGTCCCAGGCCATGTTCTGCTTTTGCACCACCAGCCTTAGAGATCAGAGAATCTATTCTCAACTTCCTTCTATGCTCAGTTCTCATATTGCTGCTGTTCTGTTTTCCTAGTTAGGTCCTTTGGTATTCTTGAATCTTGTCTTATTTTTGTAACAGCCGAGATAGACCACACGCCACTTTTTTTTCCCTAATTTGAGGTCAGTCTATCACGAACTGTGTAGGTAAGAAGATCTTGGGTGCAAGAGTGTTTATTTCAGGTTTTTATAAGTTGCATACAGGTAATCTTAAATTCAGTCTTGGTCCATCTATTTGATTTAAGTCTTGCTCAATGGAATCTACAAAGCCAGGCCTAGTTGCATGGTTTATCAGGAGTGATTCTGGCACGTCTGTTCTACCGATTGCTAATCTTTTCCTGTGTGATAAATATCTTTTGACTTACTCAGTTATGTCTAACACTTCATAAAAACTTTGTAGCAAAATGAAGATTGTGATCTGACGGAAGCAAGCTATGGAAATCCTGAAACAACACGGGGGCGTTAAAAACTGTGGTCTATTGTTAGCGCAATTATTAGTGTGCTTGCATTCAATCCTGTCTGTGCTATTTTATTACAGTTGTCAGTCAGCAATTTAAAATAAAATCGAAATTGTGCACAAAGGGAATTATATTACTTGGTTTAGTTGACAAGGTAGAAGCAGAGAACAAAGAAAATATCACAAGCAATGTGAAAAGAAACAAAAGAAACCTGAAAGACTAGGAGCCATCCCTTGGAGTCAGAAGGATCTGGGTTCAAGTCCCACTCTAGGCCATGAACACAAAAACCAAGGCTCACACTCTAGTGCAATACTGATGGAGTGCATCTTTCAAATGTAATGTTAAACTGAAGTCCTAGCTACCCTCTCAGATGGATATTAAAAGATTCAATGGCATTATTTTGAAGAAGAGCAGGGGTGTTATCCCTGGTGTCCCGGCCAATATTTATCCCTCAATCAACATCATAAAAATAGATCCAAAAGCAAATGACTATGAATACTGGAAATCTGAAATAAAAACAGAAAATGCTGGAAATACAAAAACAGATTATTTGGTCATCATCACACTGCTGTTTGTGAAAGTTTGCTGTGTTTCCTACATTATAACAGTGACTATACTTCAAAAGTACTTCATAGTCTATAAAGTGCTTTGAGATGGCTAGTGGTCGTGAAAGGCATTATAGAGGTGTGTGACAAAAAACAAAAGACAGCCATGTCAACAAAAAACAGAAGCACTTCATCTGTTTCCTCTGAATTCACACCCGTAATGAGGCAACAACAACAGTGACTTTTATTTATACGGCACCTTTAATGTAGTAAAACATCCCAAGGCACTTTACAGGAGTATTATCAAACAAAATTTGACACCAAGCCACATAAGGAGATATTAGGGCAGCTGACCAAAAGCTTGATCAAAGAGGTAGATTTTAAGGAGCATCTTAAAGCACAGAAGAGAGGCAGAGAGGGTTAGGGAGGGAATTCCAGAGCTTAGGGCCTTGGCAGCTGAAGGCATGGCAGCCAATAGTGGAGGGATTCAAACTGGGGATGCTCAAGAGGCCAGATTTAGATAAGCACAATATATCAGAGGGTTGTACGACTGGAGAAGATTACAGAGATAGGGAGGGGCAAGGCCATAGAGGAATTTGAAAACAAGGATGAAATGACCACTTTGCAATGTGTGTGAAACCAATAGGAGAAGTGACTACTCGCTTTCTGTTCCTTTAGTTACTACAGTCAAGTTTATCAGAAAATCATTAGTGTATCACTCATGATTTTCTGTCCATGAATGTCAATTCACAGGAGAATTGAAGGCAAAGTACTTGCAGTTTTCCAGTAAGTTGCCTGCTGCACATGAGGCCTTGACAGTGTCACAACTCCTTGGAATGTTCCAGTTTGAGGATATATTGGTCTGGTTTTTATTTAGATAAAGCGAAGGAAAAATTAACCCCGATTTTGCAAAACCACCAAAATTGGGCGAGGCAATGGCCCTGAATTAGGGGGAGCAGCCCTTAGTTTGAAAGGTGTTGTCAAAGGAGAGTTACCCTTCAGTAAAAACACAAGAGCTAGCTGAATGCAGTGAGGTCACTGACCGAATAAATGCAGTTACCGAAGGTCCACCTCGATCTGGCTGCAAATGAAGAAGTCTCCTGGCGTCAGAAGCATGGTCTAGGTTAGGATGTTCCTCATCTTTGCAGCTATTTCTTGTGAGGACCATAAAGTGTTGCATAAATTGGGAATTGTTACACCCATTGGGAGGAATTATTTGAAACATCGGGCTGAATTTTCACAATTTAGGTTTTTCAGATCGCAAACCCAATCGGAGTAGCAGGTCTTGTGGTTGCTCTTTGCCAGAGCAAACCAATGAAGCTGCTGCCTCCAAGCATCGCAACAAATTAGGGAGGGTGGCTGGATGACATGGCCATTTTGTCAGAGGAAGGATTTCTAATTAAAGGAACCATGGTATATTTCAGAAAAGATCACCAGGACTTGGATATTTTTAGGCTGCAGCACCCACAGGGATGGTGAGGAGACCTGGGAAGGCTGGGTCCCCAGGTCTCCCACTCTTATCTGGAGGTCCAGTTGAGGGAGTTGAGGGGCTGCAGTGAGGTGAGCTCCCCTAAGGGCAGGAGGAAGGGGCACCTTCTTCAGCCAAGCAGGCATGGTTTGAAGTGGCCAAGGAAGTGAACTGTAGCAGTTGGCCCCTCTAACCTGGAGACAGTGGAACAGGAGGATCCAGGACCTCAGGAGGGCATGACAAGTGAGTGGTGCGACACAGTCTGACTGGCACAGCATTCTCCTGCACAACACACCTTGCAGCTCCACTCATTCCAGGCACTTCACATCCCCATCTGAGCAGCCAACACTTGCAATGACCCTCAGCCTACTGCCCTCTCGCACCCAAATGCCTCACAGTCACTATACACCAATGTTTTCCTTCACTCCTCTGATCCCAATTAATTCCTTATGATCCCACCTCCCTGCTTTCTCTCCTTGCAGGGGAAGAGTTCATACAAGTTGGCAAGAGTAGAGACGCAGGATTGTGGATTGAGGTGGGGGTGGGCCTCCAGTGACTGGCACCTTGTCGGGTACTGGCAATGTGTGCGCACCTTGTCCACTGGGATGGTGGACTTGCATCATGAGGATGAAGATGTCAGCAGCGACCTGCTGTGACAGGCTGTACCTCCTGAGGCACTGGTGCTTGCACATATCGGAATAGTTGGTCCTCTGTCTGTAGACACTCTGGTAGACATCTCATCTCCATCCACCTGAATCTCGGTGGTCATCCCCTCTGCCTTGTGGAGGGACATGTGGATTTGGAGGAGGCAGTTTGTGCTGCTGCTGGTTGTTGCAATGGAACGTCCCCTGCCCTAGACTAGGGATCTGCAACCTACAGCCCCGGAGCCCCATGCGGCTTTTTAACATCTCATTTGCAGCTCCAAACCTTCTGCAGTTGGATCACATGAACGTGAAAAAAGTCTGAAAAAAGATTATGTATAGAAAAGTAGATGCCGTGCTTTTATTGTGGGAGTAGAAGGCTAATCATTATGCTGCACTTTACAGTTTCAAGTGATTATTTCAATGAAAAACATAATTGTGCTCTAAATAAACCTGCTCGAGTGGTATAGCTACACAATGGTTATAATCAATGTCTTTGGTGCGAGGAACAGGTTTTATGATAGCAACCATTATTGTTTCTAAAATAGCTGAGACAATAAATTATTCTGAATGTGCTATTAGAAGCTTTTTTTAAATCGAGAGAATCAATAGCTGGAAAAATTGTCTTAATTCTACTCATCTTAAGTTGTAGTTTCTTTTAAAGATAACTTTACTGACAAAACTATAAAAGTCAAAAATGTAATAATTCAGAGTTATTTTAATTTTGATTTTTTTCTATTGAACCATAAATTCAATGCATGTATTTTATTATATATCCAAATTAAGCATTCAATCAGGCAATTTGCCAAGTATGTGGTTTAGAAAAGCCAAAATTTTGTCTTGTAGCTCCCAATTGCTTTTATTTTCTGCAAATGTTTTTAAAAAGGCTCTTCGGGTAAAAAGAAGTTGCTGATCCCTGAACTAGAACATCAGCAAAGGGGGAATGGCGTTGCTGCATAAGCTGCTCTCATGCCACTCTGACAGCTGACAGCAGGGAAGTGAAGCTGGGTGAAGTGAAGCTGGGTGAAGTGCAGCTGGGTGAAGTGAAGCTGGGTGAAGTGAAGCTGGGTGAAGTGCAGCTGGGTGAAGTGAAGCTGGGTGAAGTGAAGCTGGGTGAAGTGCAGCTGGGTGAAGTGAAGCTGGGTGAAGTGAAGCTGGGTGAAGTGCAGCTGGGTGAAGTGCAGCTGGGTGAAGTGAAGCTGGGTGAAGTGCAGCTGGGTGAAGTGAAGCTGGGTGAAGTGAAGCTGGGTGAAGTGCAGCTGGGTGAAGTGAAGCTGGGTGAAGTGAAGCTGGGTGAAGTGAAGCGCGTTCCAGGCAGTTGGCACTCACCTGTCAAGCAGTAATAGTACTCTCTTACAGAAGGAGCGCTTTGCAAGGCAGTCTTGCAAGCTGGCCATTTCTGCAGCTCTTCACTGCAACTGATCAAAGCCTTCACAGCTGTCTGTTACACTCAGGGGGTCCCTCCCACTGTGCTCTCGCCTTCCCCGCACTGCTGGGTTGGAAACACAGTATGAGACGCTCCCCTGTTGGGAAAGAGGGATTCCATTAGGAAAATCCCTCTTAATTGTCTACTAAATTATTTTAATTGCCTTCTCACCTCAGCTGCGAGGGTTCCTGACTTCTCCACCAAGCCACCCCTGGGAAAAGCAGTCGGAAGCAGAAACACACCAGCAACCAGCCCGACACATTTTTTTCTCATTTTCCCAGCCCCTCCCCCACTTCCAAATACATCTCCAAGTGCCTGGAAAAACTCCCCTCCAACCGTTGACTTTTTTACATACTGTGTCTAAGCTGCATGACACACTATCCTAAAGGTGGATATTGCAGCTGAAAAAACAAGGTATCCAGGCTAAGTTGCCTCTCTGTTTCAGAGGTTTGTTCAATTAAAGAAGCAGACATGATTGCAGAGAACAGCTATGGCCTCCTAAGAGAGAGATTCACCCAATATTTCATGACTTTCAAATAATGCACTCATTTTACAATGCTGCCCAACCAAGGCATCAAGCTAAAAATTTCATAGCTCCTGAAAACAGATGTGGTGACTGCAATGCCCAACTAACCACCACCAGCCCCCAGCACACGTTTAAAGGAATGCAGGTAGCATGCAGACTTTGTGCTGCCTACTCATTTAAATGATAGAGACGTGCAGCCCAGCGCTGAGCACACTGTTGAGAGGCTGCACACCTCAGCAGGGCCCCCAATTCATGCAAGGCTAGCACCATTTAAAGCCAACCTGCACCTCATAAATCCAAGATACATTCTGGCTGCAGGAGAGGCTAGAAGTGGTGAAAGAGGAGCTAATGAGGGAACCTTGAAGAATGGCACAACAAGGCAGAGAGCATGCCTCACAGTTCTGCAATGCAGCACTAAAACCCTTGGTGCAGGAAGTGCAGAGGAGGAGAGAGGTCCTTTCCCTCAGGGAGTTAGGAGGCTCTCCAGGCAGATACTTAGAAGGCAATGAGAACAGGTATCTGTCACAGTCAATACCAGCAGTCTAGCCCTGAGGACCTGGATGCAGTGCCACAAGAAGTTTGATGACCTCACTGAGGTCAAGGTCAGTGACTGCATCTTCAAATTCCATGTCCTTGCAAACAAACTACTAACCTCACACACTACTCCATTTACCACACCCACTTCTATCGCCTAACAACAATATCTATCAACTATGACTCATACCGCTTATTCATAGCTTCACTTCATCCTGACACAATCAACACTGCTGCAAGCCTCACACCCACATCTCGCGGCTTGCACACAGAGCCAGCTAGCCACCGGCAGTAGCACCTACCCGGCTGGGACAGCTGTGGCTGCATGTCCTCACCCCAGCATTGGTGTAGTCACAACTGAGGCCGTGGCCAGCAGCAAGGCTGAAACCACTTAGGATGATGGTATGTTCCTACCTAATCCACCTTCTCACATCCCACTTGCCCCTCATCTCACAACCTCTTATGATTTACAATCTGCAGATAGTGTAATCATGCACCTCTTGCTTTCCCCTTCTTCCCTCATCCCAACCCTGCCCCTGTGCCTTTATGCTTTCAGATACCCAAGAACTGCCACCAGGCAGGGTGCAGGAGGCTGAAGACCCGGAGGAAGAGAGACTGATGAAGAAGAAACACCGTCACTCGATGTGACACTCGCAGCTACCAGCTCATGTGCAGGCACTGTCTGTACTTTAGAGGATAACATAGAGGCAGACACCTGCATTTGCTTCTACCTGCCTCTGACAGGGTCAGATAACCAAAAAATTTGTGGTCCTCTAAACACTGCTTCGCTACCTACAGTGAAGACTTCTCAGGAGTGGGTACGGCATTCCCTATAGAAATACCGTTGTATGATATTTTCATGGGAGAGGTGGAAAAGTAGTACAGGTTGGAGCAAAGGAGAGTTAGGCAACACTTAAGGAGGATGCAGCTCAACAAATATTATGCCCTCAACCCACCCACAGAATATACATGCAGCACAGGCTATATGAGAAGCAGTCTGAGGAATTGTGCATAAGAAGAGTGGGTTTTACCTAAGAGGCAACAGCTCTGTCACCTACTGCAGGACGACCTGCAATTATTGTCATCTGCCTTTAACAACTGTCTTCAGCCTTTATGGCATAGGATCATTTCACACAGCCATGGGCAATTTGTGTAATAACAGCCAGTCATCCGTCAGGTCACAGATGCTCTTTACAAGGGAGCGGTGTATTCATCACCTTTGGCATCACAGCAAGGCAGTGTTGAGATACAGCCATCATTTTTATGGGGTTTCTGGCTTCCCTGAGGTCCATGGTACTATTGGCACCACACAAGTTAATTTGTCTGCTTCCACTTTACACCCCTCAACTACATCAACAAGAGGGGCTTTCGTTCCTTGATTGTATGTCGGAAGTGTGGCAGAAACGCAACTTACATGCTAATAAATAAGAAAGGATTTGGGTGATTTATGGAAAGAAACAATAAAGCACAGTTCTAAACAACACCAACAGATTCCAGTCAATACTACATTCAGGCTGCCTATAATTTCTCTCTTCGGTAGTTGTCAATCATAAAAATGCTGTTGCTTGTTGACACTAGTTCTGTGGAATAGACCTGTAAGGTAAACTGGGAAAATTGCACAGTAGCATGAGCCAGAACTAGTCTAGAACCTCTTCAAGTAGACACACGTCTGTAATGTACATGCAACATAAATTGGGCATCAGCCAGCATGAAAATGAAAGCATCCCAAGGTGCTTCGTAGGAGCATTACCAAACAAAATTTGACAGAGAACCATATAGGAGATATTAGGATGGAAGACTAAAAGCTCGGTCAAAGAGGTAGATTGTAAGGAATATCTTAATGAAGGTGACGTTTCAGCTGTGCGGTTATCTGAAAACTGGCATTGTGCTTTGAACAGACTTGCAGCCCTTTCTATTTTCGATGTTTCTATATGTTTGCAACATGTGTATAAAATTTAGATTTTTTTTTGTCCATCCTGTGCTTTCCCACTGACATATTACTGTTGAAATACTGCATTTTAAATGCCACCTATATGGCTGCTAAAATTTGCAGTCTAGCTGTTCATCACACACCAGGAAGAGAGTGTTTTGTTGAACAATATTGCAATTCATTTAGAGAGGGCTATACGTTACCTGTCGGGTAAAAGTATGATGAGCTCGATCTTCCTGAAGGCTGGGCTATTAAATATAGTGCGACACAATGGAGTAGGCTAACATTCCTATTCTATTTAGCGTGTGAAAAGTGCTACATGAGTCAGTGAGGAGCATTATGGCCAGAGCTATGGGTAAGCCACATGGCACTATGCTTTTTTAGCTGTTAAACATATATTGCATGTAAACAGAGAAAATGACAACAACAAAAAAGTGCATTTATCAAGTCCAAAATGTAATTTTAGTCTAAGTGTGGCCAAATTCTAGCTGGAGGCCTTTTGAGAGCAGAACCTGGAGTGGGGCAGAACCACTAATTGCCCAATAGTTGCACCTCTGACCCCGCCCCACATTCCAGGGTTGGAAGCAGTTGGGCACATGTACCATTAATGGCACAACTAGTGCATCGTGCCAGGTGGGGGAGGAAACTTGTCGTAGGGCCCAGCCACCACATTAGGGTGCCGGCCGGAATATTGACTTGTCTCCATGTTGCAATAGTTTGCATTGCAAACCATTGCAGTCGGGAAGTTTTGGCCTCTTCAGTTTCAAGTGCCTCCGGTGACCTTCAAACACCAGACACCCGAATGCACAGGCACCCATTGCACCCAGTGCTACTAAGGAGTGCAAATGTGGGAGTGGCATTGCTCATTTTGGTGGAGGCATTTATTTCAAACAATTTAACTTTGTTAAATTTGCGGAAAGAGGAATTTCAGACTTTATGCATTAACCATTTGTATGTTTGTATCCTAGAGGATAACATCTAGGTCTATCTTTTCCTCTATTATTGGGATTATTCCCTGAACTTGGGAAACCATTGGCTTTTCTAAAGTCAAGTTGATATTGATCGCCTAGTTTATAAGGATGAATTTCTGAGGCTCTGCTGCTGCCACATGAAATGAGCACACAACTTGGCAATACAAATGGAAATTGTTGGAAATACCCAGCAGGTCAGGCAGCTTCTGTGGAGTGAGAAATAGAGAGCTGAATTTTCGCCACTGAAGCAGTAAACAGGAACTAGGTTTGTTTTCGGGTCAGAAACCCAGCTCCAGTGGGAAACCCTTAAAGTTCAGGTTTTTGCTTGAGGCAGTCCTTAATTGATAAGGAGACAAGTTTCCTGTCCACTTACAGCTAGTGGGAGTGGGAACGGAGATAGATCAGATGAATTGTGGGACTCATTCAGACTGCCACAGCAGTCATCACTTAGACTGCTGTTTGTCCTGAGGGAGAGATCCATGGTTTGTGCCTTCCACTGCACCAGAGGGAAGCGAGATGTTACAAGGGAGCCGAAGGCCTGGCACCTGGGACAGGGCAGACCCTCACTTCATTGATGCCGACTTGGATCTAGTGCTGGAGGCTGTGAGGGAGAGGAGGGAGGTCCTCTTCCCAGAGGGTGGCAGGAAAAGGCCACCTCATTGTACAGCAGATGCACCTCACTGCTCAGCATCATCTCCCTCTGCCTCCTCTTCCTCCTCCTTTCTCACCCACTGTTCCTGCTCCTCCCCCAATCATCTGCCTCCTTCCAGGACCTCACCATCCTCAAAGCCCACACCTCTCTGGAGGTCCATTTTATAAAGAGCATAGCAAACCACCACAATGACTGAGACCCTTGCATGAGGATATTGGAGGATGCCACCTGAACAGTCCAGGCACCAGAATCGCATCTTCAGAAGCCCAATGGCCTGCTGAATGGTTGTCCTAGTGAACAGGTGGCGTTGGTTGTATTG
Source organism: Heterodontus francisci (assembly GCF_036365525.1). Classification (NCBI taxonomy): domain Eukaryota; kingdom Metazoa; phylum Chordata; class Chondrichthyes; order Heterodontiformes; family Heterodontidae; genus Heterodontus; species Heterodontus francisci. The sequence goes on from NC_090374.1 coordinate 125,175,044, forward strand.
CCTCTGTACCTCTGTCTGGTGCTCACGCAGAGGATTGAGTAGCCATCTCTTCAAGGGATATCCCTTGGCCCCTTGGATCCATCTGTGTACTTTGGGGTTGCAGTGAAGATCTGAGGTAGCCTGGACTGGTGGAGGATGAAGGATTCATGGCAACTGCCAGGAAAGCAAGTGCACACATGGAGGAAGCACTTGTAGTGGTCGTGGACCATTTGGACATTGAGATAATGGAAGTCTTTCCTGTTTATGGATCTTGCTGGCCAGTCATTGGGTGCCTTGATGGCCTCATGGGTTGCAATCGATGATGCCCTGAACCTGGGGGGATCCAGCAATGGAGATTAAACCCAATGCTCTCTGTCCCTGTGAGGCCATTTCTTTCGTTAAATTAATGTGCTGTCCAACTCTGGCAAAGAGGGCATCAGTGACCAGTGAGATGAAGTGGTGTACAACCATTTACGAGATGCCACCAAGGTCCACAGCTGATTCTTGAAGGAGCCAGAAGTGAAGAAGTTCAAAGACACAGTGGGTTTGACAGCAACTGGCAGGGCTTGGCATCCAGTGCTGCGAGGTGCGAGGTCTTTGGTGACAAGGGCATTGATGCACTGGTTCTCAGTCATCTCCAGGTAGCTCTGTCTTTGGCTGTAGATCCTGTGCTGAGAGTTTAACCTCTGTTGCCTTCCTGCCTCTCTTTCCTCTCCCGTGCCCTCCTGTTGCCCAGAGTTCTGCATTTCCTGCGGAGAGTGTTGCTCCTCATTGTCACTGGACACAGATTCTGACAGTCTTGTCCTCGATGCCAGCTGGAGCCTTCCTTCTGGGCAGGTGCCGCCCAATTGTCCATGGCAGCCTTGCCCGCTGCTCTTCTGTCTTGGCGATGGCAGCGGGGTGTTGACCCTGTTTAAAGACCTGGTACTGAGTACCCACTCTCCCTGCCACGAGTGCAGTGCTAAGGGCACCCCCCTAAACAAGTCCCAGTCCCTCTTTGCCCTGCTGTCCCACTCAATTCCCACCTCCCTTCAGCTGGTCAGTTTCAGAAGGCACAGGTAACCTGACCACCCCTTTTAAAATTTAAACTTAAACCTTTAACAAGCTTCTAACGTGCTTTTAAACATCTTTAATTGGCCTCAATTGGAAGGAGAGCGAGATTCCTGTCCCGCCCTCACCCGACCCTGATGATTATTGCCGGTGCCAGGATTGGCATCTTGAAATTGACATGCCACCTAGCGCTGGTATTTTCAGGGGGTCCCGCCTCCATTCCCAAATTTGGGAGACCCCGAAAACTCAGCCTAGAGTTTTAATGTTTCTGGTTAATGACCTTTCATCAGAACATGAAAAAATTAGAGCCTGGTAAGTCTAATTTCCAACAGGGCATATTTTATGGAGAAAGAAGAAGTTGGCCTACCAGAGATTGTGTTAATGGGCAGTACAAACCTCACTGTGGGTATGAAACTTATTAGTAGTAGTCCCACATATGATTTTGCTGCTTTCCTGCTACTTTCCCACTGGCAGTGCTGTTAACCACATTTGATGAGGGGCCAGCAGTGTGAACATAAGAACATAAGAAATCGGAGCCGGAGTAGGTCATTTGGCCCCTCAAGCCTACTCCGCCATTCAATAAGATCATGTCTGATCTGATTGTGAGCTTTACTCCACTTTCCTGCCTGTCCCCAATAACCCTTGACCCTTGCAGATCAAAATCTTATCTAACTCAGCCTTGAATATATTCAATGACGCAGTCTCCACTGCTCAGTGGGGAAGAGAATTCCAAAGATTAACGACCCTCTGAGAAAAGAAATTCCTCCTCATCTTCCACAAGGGGAAACATCCTCTCAACATCTGAAAACTTAATTTTTATTCCTTAACATTTTACTTTATTTCCATTTATAATTTTGCATTAATTTTTGTTGCTGTTGATGGTTAATTATTTGCAACTCAAGAGTTTTATTTTGAAATACATTTCTTACAATTGTTTTGCTCCCAACTGTTATTTCACTTGCAGTAACCAAAATGGTCAGGATGGATGTAGTTCCAATAGTATTCCTAAACTTATAGGCTGAGGAGCATTTTTGGAGTGGTCAAAAAGACATGCGCATCTATACCTTATCTGTTATTCTGTTACGACCAGGTGAGAAAGGGGTCTAGGGGTTCCCTCTCAGCTTTTGCCTGGTTTGATCGTAGCAGGGTTTAATTTTTAAAATACTGTGTTTTTAGCTTCCCCTCAGTGAATCCTTGTTCACTGCTCTCCAATTGTAATGGCAAAGAAATCAACCAGACAGGTTTTCTTAGATTTAAACAAGAAAGGTGTAAGTTTATTAACCTTAAAACTCTAGTTTGGTTAAAACTACTACGAATATGTGACACGACCATGCTAGCATGCATAAGCGATAAACACACACGCAGATAGAGACAGAAAAGGAATAAGAATAAAGGGGAAATATTTGAAGCAATAGCTGGGGTTCATTTACTGTCCTTTGAGTTCGATTGCAGTTAAATCTTGCCATTTCGTTGGGGCCCAGTGCACACTTTCAAACTTATTTCAATGTAGGTGCCTTCTCTCTTGAGGATTAAGTGGCTTCAGTGGATTTGGAAATTCATGAGAGAAAGAGGGCCAGGGAGAGAGACCTTCCTTCTCTTTTGTCTTCAAAGCAGTCTGTCTTCAAACTATCCTGTGAGCACACTTCAAACCTCCAAGTTGGCCAGCAGGTTAGTCATGTGACTAAGTTTATTCAACATACTCTCCAGCATTTTTTGTGCATTCTTCATCTTCGCAGCCACCCTTAGTGGGGGGTGGATGGAATGCTGGCTTATTACACATTCAATGTCTGGTGATCAAAATTATTTGGGTTAATTGGGAGCAGTAATTTTAAGAGAAGTAATTTCTCCTCATCTCTGCTTTAAATCTGCTACCCCTTATCCTAAAACTATGACCTCTCATTCTAGTTTGCCCCACCAGAGGAAACATCCTCTCTATATGTCTATTTTGTCAATCCCCTTAATCATTTTATATACCTCAATTAGATCTCCTCTCATTCTTCTAAACTCTAGAGAGTAAAGGCCTAAACTGCTCAATCTCTCTTCATATCACAAAACCCTCATCTCTGGAATCAATCTGGTGAACCTCCTCTGAACTGCCTCCAGTGCAACTGCATCCCTCCTCAAGTAAGGGGACCAAAACTGTACGCAGTACTCCTGGTGCAGTCTCACTAATGCCTTGTACAGTTGCAGCAACACTTCCCTACTTTGAGACTCTATTCCTTTAGCAATAAATGCCAAAATTCCATTTGCCTTCTTTATTACCCGCTGCACCTGCATACTAGTTTTCTGTGATTCATGCACGAGGACACCCAGATCCCTCTGCACTGAAGCACTCTGAAGTTTTTTCACCATTTAGATAATAATTTGCTTTCTATTCTTCCGACCAAAATGGATAACCTCACACTTATCCACATTAAACGCCATCTGCCAAATTTTGACCCATTCACCTAACCTATCCACATCCATTTGTAAACTTCTTATTTCTTTATTGCAACTTACTATCCCACCTATTTTAGTGCCATCTGCAAATTTGGCTATAGTACCTTCTATCCCGGCATCCAAGTCATTAATATAGATTGTAAATAGTTGGGGCCCAAGGATCGAACCCTGTGGCACCCCACTAGTTACATCTTGCCATCCAGAAAAGGACCCATTTATCCCGACTCTCTGTTTTCTGTTGGTTAGCCAATCCTCTATCCAAGCCAATAAATTGCCCCGAACCCCATGTGATCTTACCTTGTGTATTAACCTTTTATGCGGCTAGTTAGGCCACAGCTGAAGTATTGTGTACAGTTCTGGTTACCACATTATAGGAGGGATGTGATTGCACTGGAGAGGGTGCAGAAGATATTCACCAGCATTTTGCCTGGGCTGGAGAATTTCAGCTATGAAGAGAGACTGGATAGGCTGGGGCTGTTTTCCTTGGAGCAGAGAAGGCTGAGAGGGGACCTGATTGAGGTATACAAAATTTTGAGGGGCATTGATAGGATAGATAGGAAGAGACTTTTTCCCTTAGCGGAGGGGTCAATAACCAGGAGGGCATAGATTTAAGGTAAGGGACAGGAGATTTAGAGGGGATTTGAGGAAATTTTTTTTCATCTCGAGGATGGTTGGAATCCGGAACACATTGCCTGAAGGGGTGGTAGAGGCAGGAACCCTCACAACATTTAAGAAGTATTTAGATAATCACTTGAAATGCCATAGCATACAAGGGTACGGGCCAAGTGCGGGAAAATGGGATTAGGATAGGTGCTTGATGGCCAGCATGGACATGATGGGCCAAGGGGCCTGCTACTGTGCTGTATAACTCTATGACTCAGTTACATTGTCTTTTCCTAGGCAACTGTCTCTTAGAATGCAAATTTTTCCAGCCAGTGTTGATCTCTTTAAACAAGTCATCTCTTCAGTCCAGCAACAGTTTAAAATTAATGTTTAGATGACAAAATTAATATGCCTCATTCGTGGCAGGTGGGATCTTCATGACAGTTATGCATGTACTTATCTTTACAGATGGACCCACATGTTCTTCCTGGGTACACCTTCAACATCTCTGCTTCAGAAAGAGCTGCCACATTGCTAAGCCATCTCCTGGAGGTCAACTGCATACAATGTACACCGCAGCATGGATTTTCAGTTCATCCCATTGTTGTATGCCAGATCAGTCAGTCAGTTGCTCACAGATATATTAGTTAAGTGGGAGGCCTTATTTGCAAGCGGCAACATGTTCAACACTTGCCATGGAAGAAAATATCAGCTCAACAGGATGCAGAATGCTTTTCAGGTTCCAGGGTTCCCGAGGCTATAGGGCGGAGTGGATGGCAACCGGGCTATACAGACTTGAGCCTGGCTATCACTTGAGCCTGCTGTCCTCTGGGGAGGGTACCATGAAGCAGTGAACAGGGAAACTCTCTTTGCACTCATTTCTTGCAGCAGCATATCCATTTCGCCAATGATTAAATTGAAAGTTGGGTTTTGCACTGACTGCTCCATCACTCGCCAATAGAATATGTTTCATGTTTCCACATTCGTTTTCCCTTCCCTTCATTTTCGCCTGAAGCTCCTTGCTGACCAGTTTTTGCAAACATTGACGAACATTTAAATGTGACTTTTTTTTAGCTTTAAAAATGCTTAAAACAATATGTCCTTCCTTATGCAGCCACTTATCTTTAAATCTGCACACCTTTTTTTTATTTGAGCAGGTGACCAGATTTTGCACCACCCCAATTAGGCTGGATGTCAGCAAAAGCCAAAGCTGAGTTGGGAGCTCATGTTACTCATTGAATCGAGCTGACTGCACAAAACTGGTGCAGTCAGTTCAGTGTGCTATATGCTAGCTTTGAACAAACAGACAAGCATTCCCAACACAGACCTTGTTGACCTCACAAAATTGCTGCTTGGCAAAATATATTACAGTGGTAAAAGCTCTGAACAAAAAAAGCTGAAAAATATCTCATGTAACTCAGAGAAAGTCGATTGCTGCAAACATGCCTAATGTGACTGACAAGCCCATCCTAAATAGGCTTGCCTATGCCTCAGGCAAATGATTTGTTGCAAAAGTCAATTGTTGTCACTTGTATCTACTCTTGCGTGTCAATTGCTTTCAACAAGAGTATGGTTAGAAACACAGAAAATATAGAAAATTCACAGCACAGAAGGAGACCATTTGGCTCATTGTGTTCATGCCAACCAAAAAAGAACAGTCCAGCCTAATTGCACCTCCCTGCTCTTGCTCCGTAGCCCTGTAGGTTATGGAACTTCAAGTGCGTATCCAAGTCTTTTTTAAATGCCGTGAGTATTTCTGCCTCTACCACGCTTTCAGGCAGTGAATTCCACTAGAAAGCTTACAGAGGAGTTTTATGAGGATGTTGCCAGGATTGGAAAAGTTTAGCTATGAGGAAAGATTAAATAGGCTGGAGTTATTTTCTTGCACCAAAGGAGTTCATCACAAAAGCTGGTTGGACCGCATCAAGTGCTATTTTATTCTACAGCTGGCTAGACAACGTCACACATCTACTCTCCTCTACTAACACTGCTCACTGCTCCAGGATCATCCTGGAGAAAAATGATGGTACGCGTCTTACGCGTCTGCTACCCTTCATCTCCTTAAATTCCTTTCCCTTTCACTGTCACCTCCAACAACAAATGTAAGAAGGTCATGCACTACTTTGTTACTGAGATCAAACATGAAATGGTTTCTGTTGCTGTTACCTACCATTTCCCCTTATCGACAAAGCCAAACCTCCCCTGAGGGTCTTCCTGCCATAGTCCCAAAACTGCTTCTTTCTGTACTTTCTCTTCTGTCTCCAAGGTCATCTCATTCATGAGACCCACCTCCTGCATCCTGAACCCCGATCCTATCAAACTGCTGACCACTGAATTTCCTTCCCGGCCCCATGCTAGCTGACATCATAAATGGTTCTCTCTCCTCAAGAACTTGCCTTTCAAAATCACCATCTTCTTCCTTTCCTCAAAAAATGTACTCTTAGCTTCCTCTGTCTTTGTCTCCTATCCCATCTTCTACCCCCTTTCCTTTCCAAATTACTTAATGTGTTACCTCTAAAATCAGTGCCTACATTTCCTGCAAATCCATGTTTGAAACTCTCCAGTCATGTTCCTGCCCCGGCCACAGCACTGATATGAGCCTAACTAAGCTCACAAATGACATCTTCAGTGAGCATTACCACACCCCCATTTATCTACCACTAATCTCTACCAATCAGAACTCATTCATAACTTTCAACACACCATTAACATATTGTTTGCCTTTGCTCCGTGACCTTTTGGTCAACTATGTGGCCTGGTCCAATCTCGACCTCCTTTGTTATCTCTTGCCCCACCCCCACCTCACCTACTTATAACATGTGACTTTTCTAATATTTGTCAGTTCCGAAGAAGGGTCACTGACCCGAAACATTAACTCTGCTTCTCTTTTCACAGATGCTGCCAGACCTGCTGAGTGGTTCCAGCATTTCTTGTTTTTATTTCATTCATAACTTCTTATGTTCCACTGCACCCTTACACATGCAGCACTGCTGCAAGCCTCTTGCCCACATCTCACAGGCTGCACATACTGTCAGCTATTCAACCATGACAGCCACATCAGCCAACCACATTGCATGACATTCACTGAAAGACTTCCCTCTCTCTTGTCGGACAAGGTGGTGCACAACTGCAGGCAGAAGAAAGAAACCAGAGGGGGATAGGTCTGGCTGCATATCCTGACCTTCATGCAGGAGATGATGCTGACCATTATTGGGATGCCCATTATAGAGGCTATGGTCAGTAGAGGGGCTGAAATCCTCGAAGATCAAGGTATCCTTATACATAAATGTCTTATTCATATCCCACCTCCCCTCAACCCACACTCTTCTCTGATTTAAAAGCTGCAGATGGTGTAAGCCTGCACCTCATTCTTTCCCCCACCAACACCCTCCACCACAACCTTACCCTTGTGCCTTTCTTCTTTCAGATACCCAAGAAGTGCAACCTAGCCAGGCAGTGGTGGAACAGCAAGAAACAATGATGATGAAGGTGCACCATTACTCCATTTCACACTCACAGCCACCAGGTCAGGAATTGACACTGCATGTATCTTAGAGGATAACCCATGGTGGGATCTGCACATCATGAGATACTGGGCACACGAGGGCTGCATCCAGGGCAGGGAGAAAGGATTGCACAGGTGCTAGCTCACCGAAAGGCGAGATTACAGATGGGTTCTGCTGCAGAGAACTCAGATGAGCACTCCAAGGGTCAGCCTGCAAAAGAAGGCTGATAGTTATGCACAACAAAATGCATGTGCATTGGAAAGCCAGAAAATCTGCAGTCGATGTCAAGGAGCATGGAGGAGTCCTTCACCAACTTGGCACAAGGCTTTGTGCAGAGCTTGGACCCTATTCCTTCAAGCATGGAAGTGGTGACCAACTCAAGTGGTACACTTGTGGACCCAACCATGATGCAGTGCCTATGGCCGATATCGCAGCTTCCACTTCAGCATACGCAACAGCCATCCAATATCTAAGTGCTGAAGTGGAAGTTCAGCTTGCTGCAATGCAAGCTCAGACTGCTGCCATCCTGGTTGTGCAGTACAGTGTGCAAAGGGGCTTGAGGGTTGCACAGCAGTCCAGAAAACTGTCCTCTCAGGAAGCGGCATTCGTCCAGACTGCTGCCACCTATATCAAGATGGTGCAGTCCTCAGCCGGCCTTCTAGACCCAGAGCTACTCAAAATCGTCCTCCAAAGCCATCTGCAGTTTCCCCTAATTGAAAGCCAGTAACCTTCCACCAGCCATGCTACAGCCACTGGGGCAGCACTGTGTAGGAGCACTGGGACCGGCAAACAAACATGGAAGACAGGCATCAGGGAACGCACAAGGGCGATTAGTGACCTTTACTTACAACAAGGCATGATTTCATTTATGATGATGCCAGGTGATCCATCTGGTTTTATTCTTATTATAATTTGTCTCAACTGTTTGGTGTACAACTGAGTGGTTTGCTAGGCTATTTCAGAGGGCACTTAAGAATCTAGCACATTGTTATTGTCTGGAGTCAGATATAGGTCAGACTGGGTAAGGGCGGGAGATTTACTTCCTGAAAGGACATATACTTATCTAGCTTCCCCTTAAATGCATCAATGCTATTCGTCTCAACTACTCCCTGTGACAGCCAGTTACACATTCTCACCTCTGCCTGGGTAATGATTTTTTTTTCTGAACTCCCTATTTTGATTTTTTTTGGTGACTATTGGTACGACCAGGTGAGAAAGGTGTCTAGGGGTCCCCTTTTAGTCTTCACCTGTTCTTACTGTAACAGGATTTAATTTTAAACACACCGTGTTTTGAGCTCCCCCTTGATGAATTCTTGTTAATCGCTTTCCAATTATAAGACAAAGAAATTAGCACAAACAGCCTTTCTTAGATTTAAAGAAGAAAAGTGAAATTTATTTTAACTTAAACTCTAATTCGGTTAACACCTACGGATACATGCCGCACCCCACACTAGCATGCATATGCAATACGCACATATAAGTAGAGACAGAAAAGAGCAGAAGAAAAAATAAGTAGAGAGGTTGAGGCAATCTCTGAAGAGGGGTTTTTGTTACTGTGCTTCAAGCTCGCTGTAGTCCTTGCTTTTCGTTGGGGCCCAGTATTCTTAAACCTTGTTCACCGTAAAGACTTTTCTCACTCGGGGTTCATGTGTCTTCAATGGGTCTTCAGTTCCGTGAGGAAGAGATGGAAGCAGACAGGATAGAGGTCTTTTCAGTCCAGGAGCAAACAGCTTTCTCATTTCAAAACACTGTTTCCCCAATTTAAAACTCCACTAGTTGGCCAGCAAGTGGTCACGTGACTGACTGGCTTGACCAGGTCTCTTCTGTGTATTAGAACATAGAACATAAGAAATAGGAGCAGGAGTAGGCCATTTGGCCCCTCAAGCCTGCCCTGCCATTCAATCAGATCATGGCTGATCTGCCCCAGACCTCAACTCCTCTTTCGTGCCAGCTCCGCATAACTCTCAACTCCCCGATATTTCAAAAATCTATCTGCCTCCTCTTTAAATACTTTCAGTGATCTGGCCTCCACAAATCTCTGGGGTAGAGAATTCCAGACATTCAGTACCCTCTGAGAGAAGAAATTCCTTCGCATCTCAGTTTTAAATGAATGTCCCCTTATTCTGTAACTATGTCCCCTAGTTCAAGATTCGCCCACTAGTCATAGAGTCATAGAGTTATACAGTACAGAAGCAGGCCCTTCGGCCCACCATATCTGCGCCGGCCATCAAGCCTATCTATTCTAATCCCATTTTCTAGCACTTGGCCCGTAGCCTTGTATGCTATGGCATTTCAAGTACTCATCTAGATACTTCTTAAATGTTGTGAGGGTTCCTGGCTCTACCATCCCTTCAGGCAGTGTGTTCCAGATTCCAACCACCCTCTGGGTGAAAACATTTTTCCTCAAATCCCCTCTAAACCTTCTGCCCCTTACCTTAAATCTCTGCCCCCTGGTTATTGACACCGCTGCTAAGGGAAAATGTTTCTTCCTATCTACCCTATCTATGCCCCTCATAATTTTGTATACCTCAATCAGGTATCTCCTCAGCCTTCTCTGCTCTAAGGAAAACAACCCTAGCCTATCCAGTCTCTCTTCATAGCTGAAATGCTCCAGCCCAGGCAACATGCTGGTGAATGTCCTCTGCACCCTCTCCAGTGCAATCATATCCTTCCTATAGTGTGGTGACAGGAACTGCACACAGTACTCCAGCTATGGCCTAACTAACATTTTATACAGCTCCATCATAACCTCCCTGCTCTTATATTCTATGCCTCGGCTAATGAAGGCAAGTATCCCATATGCCTTCCTAACCACGTTATTTACCTTTGCTGCTACCTTCAGTGATCTATGGACAAGTACACCAAGGTCCCTCTGAACCTCTGTACTTCCGAGGGTCCTACCACCCATTGTATATTCCCATGCCTTGTTAGTCCTCCCATAATGCATCACCTCACACTTCTCAGGATTAAATTCTATTTGCCACTGCTCTGCCCATCTTACCAGCCCATCTATATCATCCTGTACTCTAAGGATTTTCCTCCTCACTATTTACAACACCACCAATTTTCATGTCATCTGTGAACTTACTGATTATACCTCCATCTGCCAAGTTTTTGCCCACTCACTCAACCTATCTATATCCCCTTGTAGATTCCTTATGCTTGCATCTCAACATGCCCTCCCAACTATTTTTGTATCGTCAGCAAATTTGGATATATTACACTCTGCCCTCTCCTCCAAGTCATTAATATAGATAGTAAATAATTGAAGCCCTAGGACTGATCCTTGTGGCACTCCACTAGTTACGTCTTTCCAACCTGAAAAAGACCCATTAATCCCGACTGTCTTCTGTGAGTTAACCAATCCTCAATCTATGCTAATACATTACCCCCAATACTGTGAGCTCTTATCTTGTGCAATAATCTTTTATGTGGCACCTTATCGAATGCCTTCTGGAAATCCAAATACACTACATCTACCAGTTCCCCTTTATCAACTCAGCTTGTTATATCCTCAAAGAACTCTAGCAAATTTGTCAAACATGATTTCCCTTTCACAAAACTATGTTGACTCTGTTCGATTGTGTTAAGCTTTTCTAAATGTCTTGCTATTTCTTCCTTAATAATGGAGTCTAGCATTTTCCCAACGACCGATGTTAGGCTGACTGGCCTATAGTTTCCTGTCTTTTGTCTCCCTCCCTTCTTGAACAGGCGCGTCACATTAGCGGTTTTCCAATTCGCTGGGACCCTCCCAGAACCCAGTGAGTTCTGGAATATTTCGACCAATGCCTCAACTATCTCTGCAGCCCCTTCCTTTAAAACCCTTGGATGTAGGCCACCAGGTCCTGGCGACTTGTCTGCCTTTAGTCCCATTAGTTTGTCAAATATTTTATCCCTCATGACAGAGACTATTACAAGATCTGTCCTCCCATTAGCTTCTTGCTTATCTGATATCTGTGGGATGTTTATAGTGTCCTCCACCATGAATACTAGTGCAAAATATTGATTTAAATTATCTGCCATTTCCCTGTTCCCCATTATCAGTTCTCTAGTCGCATTCTCCAAGGGTCCCATACTCACTTTAGCTATTCTCTTTCTTTTTATATATCTGCAGAAGCTCTTGCTGTTTGTTT